>NC_084666.1:50936917-51245935 GCF_028389875.1 Rhea pennata | reverse complement strand
TCCTCTCAGACCTTGTTTCCCACCTGCTCACATGTGAGTCTTGCTCTCCTGTCACCTGCACTTGCAGCTCTGCCTCATGGCATGATGTTCTCCAGCCTGTCTGAGCACAGTTTCAGGATGGGCAGAGCATGAATTAATCAAGCATCTACCTGGGAGGTCTTGCAAATTCTCAATATTCAGCACTGAATACAAGGCTTTGCTGATGGGAGAAAAAGACACTGGGGAGTAAGAAATCATTAGAAACCATTCTTTTTTATGTAGGAGTGAAAGAGACATAATTAATAGTAATACCTATACAGTGCTTTGAATATTTAAAATGGTATGTGCTGTATGCATTTATGATGCTGATAAAAATAGATTATATGCACAAGAGCAAATATTGAGAATGAAGTTTCAAGTCAAATCTTCAAAATATGGAAGTCTGAATCTCTACAAAATCATAGTGTGAGTCTTAATCAATTTACCACACACTTCATCTCAGCTTCCTATGAGCTTCTTTGCCAAAATGCCAACCAGACTACTTAAATAGGGAAATGTTTTCATATTTAATAATAATTAAGTATTATTAATTATTATTATTGCTGTTCTTTCCACTACGATTATGCAAACATGTTCAAGAATTTAGAATTCACAATTTATAGTGATGATGTACCTATTTTTGTTAGAAGGCCTATTTCAGATATATCTGTATTCAGCCTTCCACAATAACTTTCTAACCTTTAGCATCAATAGAATTCATGGTTCATTGCCTGCTCTGCCTAATGCCCTCTGCTCATTTTACTCACTTAAGTGATACAAATGTTAGACATTACTTCCCTCTATTTTAAGATTACACCACCTGTCACAGAGCCACATCAATTATAAATAGTAAATGACTTATCAAAGGTCTTAAATTTCACTTGCATCAAGGGATTTCCCGTCAGAAGAAAGGATAGTGGTCTCATAGCTGCCAGTTCTCATATTATGGCTAAGACGATGTTAATTCTGATTGTTGGTGATGTTATTTTGCAGTTGTGACAAAAATGCTTTCAAAATGAAGGAAATATAATGAAATCATAACGGCATCACTTATTTTGTATAGGGATAGCACTGGGAAGGCAAATGAGAGCAGAGGAACCTTCTGCTATGCATTGTAGAAACAAAGCATAGTTAACAATGTCTGCCCTGGAAAGACTACAGTCTCACTAATTTACAGAGATCTGTGAGTAATTAATATTGAGTACTATGATCCTCTTTTTGGCTGCATATCTCACCTAAACTGTTTTACTTGATGAAGACATATGTCAAAACACTAACATAAGGAAGGAATTTTTGGTAATCCAGCAAAGCCTAAGCAGCATGTACCCATCAACATCTACTAGGAAAAATGCTGTTCCTCTTAGAAACCAGCTACTGCACCTTCCAGCTTGGGCTCACTGGGAGCTGTTCTTAAAATAACCTGTCTAACACCATCAGTTACATGTCATGGTTTCCATGGTTAGCAGACTAGAAGATATCCATTATGGACGAGCTAATAGCCCATTTCACACTTCTTTGTCCTGAAGAGAGAGTGAGTCAAGCTGAAGGAACATCTCTAGTCCCACAAACCTACTTTAGTCTGTAAAAAGTTCTCTTTCTCTCTCTCTCTCTCTCCTGTTACCTTTCATATTATAATCAGAACTGCTAGTACAACAAATGCCATTTACTCTTTTTTGAAGTGTAAATGCAGAAAGATCAGATGCTTTGTAGGGCAAGTTTTGTCCCTTGTGTACGAGCAAACAACCAACATTAGCTGCAGTCAAACTGTGATCTAATTAGACTTCTTCAAGATCACAATTACGCCCAATGAAACTTTTTTTTTGACTATTTCAATTGTAAGTGTTTTCCTGGCGAACAGAAAGGAAACAGAGATGTGAGCAGCTGGGCCTGAGCTCCTGCCTTTATGGCAAGTGGGAACCTTGCCATGGGCATGATGGGGCACAGCAGCCATCCTACAGATCTGAAACACTGATTTCCCTCCGTTCCTCGTTCCTCGTTCAGCACCGTAATGACTTCACTACAGTGTACTCTCTGAGGAGTTTTCTGCTAAGGATGACATGGATGACATCCTCCCACTCTGTTACTCCTCTTCACACTTGAACTGAATAGGGATCACATCAATCCAACAGTTACTTCAAAACCCAAAGAAAGTAATAATCTTCAGATAGAGTTTTAAAAATAGAATTTCACGATCTTCTATTATATCTAATACAATTTTTCTACAGATGTTGTTTTATCTCAGGTGGTCTGAGTCAAATGCCAGTCATCCTGAGTCTGCCTTGAGGATTAAGGCTTTTTTCCTGACTGGGAACTAATTTACCTGTTTCTTTGATCTGCACACAGCTTGGTCACCATTTAAGGATAACAGTTACAAATACCAATATCAACCAATGGTAATACGCGTTTCGTGAAGGGTTACACAGACAACAACATTTTACAGCTTGTGCGGTTTTAATTGCCTCGCAACCTCAATTGCCTTTTTCATTTTATAGTATCTTTAACTATTCCGCTGACATAGAAGATATGAAACTCAAAGCAGTGATGATGCTGGGAATAAGCTGTATCGCTTTGCTCTTCACACACCCTCAGCCAGATCCTTGATAAGGCCCTAATTTCATAGCCAGGCTTAGCCTCTGCCTTCATGTATGTCAAACACAGCTGTGTCAAATCCAAAACAAAAATATTACCTTAACCCTTCTGAAAAAGCAATGTGTGGGAAAAGAAGGAGGTGGTTTAACTTACAGTTCAACCGAAGATTTCACAGCAAGAATGGCAGGGAGAAGGTTAAATAGTAAAATGCAAAAATCAATTACCAAAACATGTTGTACTTGCTGATTGATAAGGCTGATATGCAATCTTCTCATCTGAAACAAAAAACTGCAACTATTTTCTACCATAGTCACATTTTAGAGGAAAACAAAATAAAATATTCTGAATTGGCATGTAAGGGAAAACCCGTAACTTACCTTTCCCTAAATGTCAAAAGTGTTAAGGCATGTGTCAAGAACGTGTTATAATGGAACAGTCTTGCAAATAATATTTATAATATTCTGGAAGTCCTATGAAATGTTGTTGAACCGTATAATCCTACTTAGGCTGGGAACAATTTTTTGGTGTTAGCTGTTTGTTTTAGCAAAAATGTTACTTTTTCTTTCATTAACAACTTTAATCAATCCATAAAGGTATTCTTTCCTGTACGCTTGAAAGACTATACTCACTTAACAAGCACTCTTCCATAATCCAGCGAAAACAGATATGTTTATAGAGAAATTAATTTCCATCTCATGTCACAATTTGGGTTTTTGTCAGTAGTTTTTAAAGGATGTAATTTTAAAAAATAATCTATAACCTATGTTAATAATATGTGTGTGTCTGAGTCTATATATCTACACACGAACACACTACGATGTGCATAGAAGCACAAACACACTATAACATGTAATAGGGTTTAGGTACACATAATGCATATATATAAATACAGATAGATAGGCAGATAGCAAAACACATATTAAACAGTGCAATATTTTAAAGTATCGGGCATTAAGCCTGAAAATCTCTTTTAAAAATAAGAAAACATAGAGGAAAGTTTAAAATACCTGAAAACACCTGCACAGGGGTACCATAGCAAGAAAACATTAAAAAAAAAAGAAAACTTACTCCACTATGTGTCCTTTTTTTTTTAGATACTGTCCTTGAAATACTCCCCAAAACTCAGAAAGTCCTGAGGACATACAAATAAAAGGCAGAATTACAAAAGTTAATAAAGTGCTCAGATAAAGAATAGTTAGTAATCCCCTATTATTTTTAAAAGCTTTATTCACTGAATCAATATGAAAGAGCTATATTTAGTTACCCTTAACCAACTCAATCTAACCAAAAATATTTCTGATTACTTACTGTAAATTTAGCTCGCTGACCCTTGCAGGGCCTAACTTTAAACATAACCCTGTCCAGGGGGTCTTATCAGACCAAGACTTCAACAAGTGTACCATAGCAACACCAAGCTCAGGAAGAACCTGTTGATTCTTCTGGACTTTCTCTGGCTCCAGTCACTGCTTTCCAGTAGCTTCCAGCATCAATACTAACCTCAACCCTACAACAGTATCCTTAACTCTAGTCCAGAAACCTCTTTGGGAGACACAGCCAAACATAGCTACATGGTCTATATCCATGTCAGCTCTGAATTTAGCCTGGCAGCTTCTTCCAAACCACAAACAGACCTAACTATGAAAGTGAGGAAGTTTAAGTTGGAGGTCATGGATATTTTTACTTAGCAGAATAGCTCAAGTCCCTTTTATCCTGTGCCCTATCCCCAAAGTATTTTAAGAGAAGAATAGTCCTTTGAATAAAACTGAAGAGCCAGCAGAGTACCTTTTGGGGCATTCTGCTATCAAACTTTATCAAAGCAAAAAAAGAATATGATTAAATATTTGATCATTGTTCAAGATAAACTACTGCAAAAGTAGAGAAGAAGCGTAAGAGAAGCCCTTCAATTACTTCCAACTTTCCTGGAGAGAGAACCTAACGAATCCAGCTGCAGCAGGAGGCATATACTCCAAGGATGGGCTTTGGCCAGTCCTCCAAATGCGTAGGATCCCAGGCTGCAGACGAAGCCTCTGCTTCCAGCACAGCTATTGTTTCCATCTCTTTTCGGTGCTGAGACTGTGATTCAGAGCAGATGCTGCCGCAAGTATTCGTAAGAGAAATAGCAAAGAGGTCATGGAAGCCAGTTATGGTCTAGAACATTAAAAACATGAAACACAGTCAACGCAGACAAAGAAGTGTGTATAAAGGTATATTTGCATCCCTTGGTTTTTCTTAGCATTTTTGGTATATACTGGGTGAGAACAAGCTGAAGGCTCAGCAGACAAGTCTCAATTTGAGAATTTTTTTAAGCTGACATTTGAAGCTCTAGATCTGGTTTAAATAGTCAAACAAAACTATTATTTTATTTAAAAAATACATATAACAGTGGTGTTTTTCACAAAAATTGTTTTGAAAAATGCATTTGTGTGATTTTTCTTTTTTTTAAATATTTTCAACTTATGAAATCACATTAGGCTGTTGAACTCCATAAAATGTAGAAGCATTTCAAATGTTTTAATTGAAAACTTGAAAACACAAGTGTGTCAAGAACATGTATCACTGGAATTTATTAAATTAAATTGAGATTAGTATTTAGTATTTGTCATCGAATTCCATTTAAAACCAACTTCGGTTTCTCAAATCTTTAGTATGACAGAGTCTGCTCCAAGGCTCACTATAATTAGTGGATCTATTCCAAACTATTTCAATAAGGCTTGTTCCAGATCTTACATACTGCAGAATTACTGAGAGAGCTTAGCTGTTCAATCATAAGCACTGGAAATTTCTCCCTTTAAAATGGAAGGATTTATTTTCTGCCATGGGCAACTGAAAACATAGCTTAATTTCAGTCTTGCTTGGCTGATGAGAAGTCCTCACTTTGTTCCTTATACATTGTACACCTCACAAGTAGAGTCCTTGAAGGCATTACTACAAATTCCTTGACTCATTCTCATTGCTGGAAAAAAGTTGATCTTTTAGCATTGCATTTATATGCTGTGGAGACAACTCCAGATATTTCTGTCAACAATTTCTGCACTTATTTAGCAGTTTCATGTTCTTCAAATCCACCTCTACTTCTAGAATAAATTTGACTCTCACTGATGCTGATGTCCTGTAAGAAAAGACATCAGTATATGAGCAGGGAGAAACTGAATTAGCTCCCATTATCCCTGAACCAGTAGTTTCTCTTGTGGTAATGGTATTCACCTGTACGCAACTGCATATCAAAGTACTAGTAGTCTGAAAAACTGTAAAAACTAGGTTAATTCTGCATTTTGTCTTATCTTTATTGAAATAAAACAAGTAGAAAGAAGAAACCTCCTGGTCCTAAGAAACTGAAAAGAATATCTTGCACCTAAGTAAATAAGTAGATTTGTTATAGAAAATTTGGTATTTCTTGCATTCTTTTATTATACAGCAATTACTTCTCTGAGCTATTGTTAAATGCTGCTGGAAACAGATTAGCTATATGTGATTTCTCTAAAGTCTCAACAGACTATGGGTCTATATAGCTATATGACAGAGATCTTAATCTCACGTTCACTCACAGGGTGCCTGCTAAAATGAAAGTCTCACATCCACATTGGCTAGGTTAGTGAACAGTAGGTCCAGCCCTAGTTTTAGTCAGGTATCAAATCTGAGTAGGGAAACAGGAACTCCCAGCTGAAGGTTAAACTACCACCTTGCTATTACGGACAGTGATTATTATGGCCCCCAGCTCCCTTTGAGGCAAAATTAAGCCGGTCAGCTGAAAGTGAATGATACTTTTGGACTGTCCTCTGACATGAAGACCTTTAGATAATAGATCTCTCTCAGGAAGCAACATCTAGTTGTTGATACATAGTAGGACAGTTTCCTAAACATCTGTCAGCTGCAAATACCCATACATGACTGTCATGTGCACAGTGAAGCTGGGGGAGCGGGGGAAGAGGGGAGGGCAGGGAACAGCAAGCTCCTGCAAGCAAGCACGCTTAAGCTCCCCATCGTCTTGCACTTGAGCACTGGCAGGTTGATGTTGGACAGGAGAGTCCACGCTCGGTATTGTACTGATACAACTGTGCCTACATGCTCAGATACACTGGTAAATGTTACCCTGCGAACTATAGTACTGCTCTGTGCTCCCACTCTCTAGAGACGTATGTTGCCTTAGGTATTTTTTCAAGGGTGATGTGTTTTCACAAGCATGCTCTAAGGAAGCATATGCTGTTCAGTCAAACTGGTATTCAGAGAAAGTGGATTATATGGACTACATTAAATCACCTCAAGACAGGCAATCCTTTGAATTTCCGTGCCAGGTATGTAAATTAGAGTTTCTCAACTCTGTAACAGAGAGGAACAAGAAAGTTTCCAGCAAATCAATTCCTTACTTTCTTATCCCCCTAGCAGGAGATCTGTCTTCAGGCAGAAGGTTACTATTCTTTCAAACATCCTACTCCTACAATGTTCACAGGAATGCCTGATCTCTCTGAGTGAGAAGAAAGCAGAACACCCAGCCTAATGGACTTCATCTTTTCTTCTTTCTCTCCAATTTGCTCCCAGAAGCTGTTGTGCTTGGTAATACCACGTGCTCTAAGTCACCTTTCAAGAAGTACTGTCATCTCAGAAATAGAGTGTTTTGGTGGCCCTTCACAAAAATGACATAGAAACCAGAGGCCTTAGAATACTCAGGATGATAAGAAGGCCAGACTCACCCTTTGCAACCTCCAAGACAGAGCAGGGGTGAGACCTATACAGCCTCGCACACTCCATCCCACTTGCACTGATCTTTCATGCGTCTGAGAATCCGAATTCCTGTCTCTTTTAACTGCCTTTAAAAATAAAACAAAATTATTGGCATTATCTCATAAAGAAGAAGAGTTATACTTATTTATATCCTCTAAGGATGTAGTCCAATATCTTGCCTAAAAAGTTCATTTTGTGCTGCCTAGTTGAAAAACACAATCAGTCCAAATTACCTGTAATTTTCTCTGTTGTTTGACTCGTTAAATATTTTCCTATAAAGAGATACCGTTTATGGATTTGTTTTCCTCCTTGTTCAACAGAATTCTTGCTAACAGCAAAGTAGCTGTTCCCTCTGGTGAGAACCCCAGAGGAGTACAGATAGTAGTAGAGACAAGAGTCACAAGTTCATGCATTGATTTTATTTTTAGGAGAATAGTTCTCCTCGAGCTGTAGTCTGAAAATTAATACACTTCAAATATGATAGCTGAGGGAAATAAGGTACATTTGTTGAATAACACCAATTTCTCTTCATTTTTTTTGCATATAGATGTAAGGCTTTGTAACATAGTCTACTGAACACAACACTACTGCTTTGAGCTGTATTTCTCTAGTACGCTATAGTAAAAGTCATTTAATGATGAAAGTTTAAGTTGCCTTGTGAAAAAAGACTATTGTCATAAGAGTAAAGGGGGTCTTTAGAAAGGAAGGTTGAAAGGGCACTGTGTTATACTCCAGAATAATCTTAATTTTTACCATCTTAGTGAGGACTTGAAATTCTTGAACTTCCCTCTCCATTCCCTCTTCTCAGAATTATTCCTTCCAGCGAGTTTCAGAATCCTTCTGTGTTTTATCTTCTGAATTATCCAATTTTTCACAAAATTCTGTGTCACAGCATTTGCTTCAAACAGATATTTTCAGAGCTCAATTAGTAACAGAATCAGGATAACAAATGTGTAGATCTCAGCAAGACGGCTATTGTACCAGAACTGCCCTTCAGAAACCTGATCTAATGCTTTCCAAATTATCTTTTTCTTTTCTTTTATTTTCTGAGAAGAGAAAACCATGATATCCTGAGGATGTGGAAACTCTGACTGGAGTTTCACTATTTTAGCCCGTAAGTAGAATGGCATGAGCCCTGCTTCAAGTTGCTCTTTAAAGGAGCTCACTCTTTATCTAGTCTGGTCAGACCATTTCCCAGTATAACCACCACACAGGTCTTACAAATGTTAAACGGAGATTTTCTTTTTTTCAATGTAACATTAAATTCACAAATCTCCTATGTGAAGTAGTAACAAAAATAATAATTACTATTTTGATCATACTGTTTTTTTCTTCTCTCACTAGAAAGATGTTACACTTCTTAACAGGACTCCTACTTTTTTCTTTAATGTATTTTTCCAAGTGCAATAATGGCTTCTCTGTTGTGAGCTGTGGCTATTCTATACAGGAAATCAAAAGGTCTTAGGCTGGCCAGTGTTCTTGCCTTGTTATGCTCAGCTGCTGAAAGCTTCCTCAATATGTAACCCACGTGGCCAGCTAATATCAGTTACTGCTTCTCCAAAAACTCATCTGGCAATGCAAAGCAGAAGTATTTCAAAATCACTTAATTCTTCAGCTAGTTTTCTTCTGCCCAGGATTATTTCATGCCTCTCCATCTGTACCCCAACCTGCTCAATTTCACATAAAATATAGTTGGTGCCCCACAACGAAATATTATAACAATCTGCTTTCTGCTGCCAGTGGCCCCCAAGTCTAACGAAGCTTTGAAAAAAGAGATAGACTTTTTTGAAGAGCTTTGAAGGAAAGTGGGCTGCCTACCTCCAGGTTTCCCTGGAGGAAAGTATTTCCATGTAGCCCTTGAAAATGCAGGAGGCAAGGAGAAGCCCTCCAAGAGATACCTGTTACCTGTTCCTCTCTCGTCCCCAAGTGGGTCTTTCCAGGATTTTGTACAGTTTCAGGAACTGTGGGGCCATCAGTGGAAAGCTGGATAAGTCTGAACCTGTGCCAGAGACATCGTATCTGAAGTAAAATTCTTCGAGATGCAGAATCTAGAGAAGAAATTTATCAACAGCTTAAACTGCCCAGTAAAGGCACAGTCAGGTAACAGGCAAACTCCCAGCCCCACGTCTTACATTACATACAGTGCTGTGAGCCATAATCCAAATCACCTGGAGGCTCTTCAAGGAGTACTGCGGGATTGCTTTCTCACCCAGATAGCAGTGGTCTCTAAGATGTTAATAAACTTTTAGATATCAGAAGTCTCAATCACATGAAAGGGATATTGGCACCATGACATTTTCTTATTACCAAAAAAATCTCGGTAGGGATGACCTGCTAATTGATTTATATTAGAGCTGGCAGTGTTAGGCTTCCAGAGAAAAACAAGTTTTATTTTGTTACTCTTTTTATTTACAAGCAGCCGCTAATAGGGGCTGCTCCATGCAATCCAACCACTCCGCTCCCATGATTCAAAATTGGTGGCAGTCAATTCTAAGAAAACTTCATGTCCAGCACATGGCTAAAAGCCTACTAGGAGCTTTCTGTCATTTGTGGAAAGTCTCTTGTCCTTACGATGGTCTCAACTCCTAGCTCAGTACCCTTCCATTTAAAACTGTATCTGAACTAGCCACTGTCACCTTTCTGACAGAAAATGGAGCCAGTAAACCATTACGTGGTGACCTACACAGAAAATCTACAGAGGCAGCGCAAGGGCACAGCTGAACACCTTGAGATGCCTGTGCCAGCTCCTGTAAGGGACTTCTTGGTGCCAGCACTTCACGTGGGGTTAGTGTTCTGCAGAGGCAAAGGGCCGCTTGTCACGCAGACCGGGCAACAACCTCCTCCGCGATGCACTACTTACCTTTGCCTACCTAACCGAAAGGCCCCGCTTGCTGACGTGCTGGCACCCCCGCCGAAGAAGAACAGCGGGTGAGAGCGCACTCAGACATCCCTCTCCAGAATCAATCAGGTACGCTCAAAATCACTGCAAAGAGCAAGCCTTTTTTTTTTTTTTTTTTTTTTTTGACAGTTACAAAACCCCCCCAAATCTTCAGCGAACCTTTTCTTTTCACTTCTTGACAGGGACACGACTTGCAAAGAACGCCAGAGCAAGCTAGTCTCCTCGGATGAAATCGCGTGCGTGACGCTCCTTCTCCGGCCGTCAGCTCGCCGCGTGCCAGAGGCAGTGCCGCACGGAGCGGGGAGGAGCGGCACGATCGCACGGAGCCCGGGCAGCCGCCGGCCTTGCCCCCCTGCTCCTCACGAATGCGTATCCCCTTTTTAGAGTCTTCCTCGGAGTTGGGGAAGATCCAAAAACACTCAGCAGTGCCTTTAAAAAATGCGTTTGTACTGAAATACTCCTTCTCTCTGGACTTCCAATTTCTACCCGAAAATCTTACACAAAACTGAAAAAACCCCAAACACTGAAAACACACACTGAACACTGAAACGCACGCTAGGCTGAAAAAGAAAAAGGTTTTCTTCCCTTTCCTGTTGAACTTATCCATTAACCCAGCTTTGTCGATTCTCATTTTACCCTGAGGAGCTGTCAGCAGAAATTTTTGTACACTGGTCTGTCATATCTGCTCTTGGAAACCTTTGATGAAATCCTGCAGTGGAAGAAGTTATCTGTAAAAAAAAAAAAAAAAAAAAAAAAGCAATCATAATAATCTTTTATGTGCTACCCTAAGTAAATGTAGATAGATTTTTGTGTCACCTACATGGAGACACAGATTTAGTTGCACAGATTTGATAGCAAAATGGAGTCCCACAGTTACAAACCAGAGAAAAGATGAAAATACTGTTTTTTCCTGAAAATTACCCCACCTTGAGTAATTTATAACACCTTGAGTCTTTATAACAATCAGCGAGGCAATATACAGAATTTTAATGATATTTTTCATTCAAGTCATAATCTAGTATATCCGTAGTGAACTGACCACACACTCTCTTTTTCTATTACAGTAACAGTTTTTATGTCCCATAGGCTATATTGATTTTTTTTTTCTGAGAATATATATCCTTGTTTGGTATGACATTTCATTGCACTGATGTTGAAGTCAATGTTTAAATGAACGGACAGTATTTTGTTTCGTCAGTGAACCAAGGGTGAACTACTTATTAGTCTACCAGGATCCAGAGAAGAGCTGAAGTAACAAGTCAGGTGATGCTTTTCTAGGACACATTCACTTTACATTTTGTCACCTGTTTTCTTTTCTAAAAAGAAAAATCTTATTTTCTAAACAGTGAAAATTAGATGTTCTGTATCAGCTCAGCAGGTTTTCTGAAAACAGACCTTTTTGTCATGAGATTCAAGTTATCAGTCTATTAATCCATAATAACCAAGTGGATTAATTTCACCCAGGCAGACACATGGTAAAATTCACAGAGCAATACAATAGATTATTTTTAATGACCTTTCAAATAACTCAAATTGCCACCACAGAATTCACTTCAGAAAAAAGACATAAGAATAAAATTCATGGTTTTGGTTTTAGGTAAAATAGGGCTAGCGAGTAAATTTGTAAACTAGACAGAAATGCCAGTGAAACACAGCTAGTGAATAGGACAAAGACATTGCGTGAACCTTCTTCTTTTTGGTTTGCTTTTATACATTAAGATCATAGCTCAACAGATTAATTTACATTTTAAGATCAAAAGTAGCACCTAGCTGGCACAGTTCTTTTGCCCCCTCAGCTGCAGACATGGTACTAAATGATCCCCTAGCTACTGTTACAGGATTTGCCTTGAGAAATCCAAACCTCTCTAGAATATAGCACATTTTTCTATTAAGTATCTTTGAAACACAATAGAGAAATTATCACTTCAAAAGAGAAATCTCAGTAAATCCAGGCCAAATTTTAATTTGGAAAATATTCTTTCATTTATTTATGGTTCTTCAGGATCATAAATTGGATATTGCTATTAAAATAGGCTTTGCTAACTGAGACAGTTCCACTGCATAGACAGTGGTGAAGAGCCAGTGAAAACACCATAAGAGAACTTGGTTTAAAATAATTAAAGCCAGAAGACAATACCAGATCATCAGATCCCCTTACGTATTTCAGAAATGACCTGTTACAAATCACAATATTTCAATTGGAGTAAGGATATATCAGTTCTTAAAGCAGAAGAGATGGCCATGCTATGGGGAGGGAATGGGAAAGATGAGGATGTGCCACTGACTTGCAAGAGTAGGAATTTGATTGAGATATAACAGGATAATCCTAGAAAAGATACCATATAAAAAGCCAGAAAGCAAACGAGTGGGTCCATGGCCCTGAATTTTTCTGTACGTGTGTATCTCTTGGTTGGATTCTTTGGTGTCTGTTGGAACGTGGGCTACAGTGAAAGTTTCAGTGGTGAATTCAACTTTTGCCCCTACTTTAAGCTGCTTTCCCAAAACCTGTGGAGACTCACTGTCTTTGATACTATGATCTTCGTGTTGTCTCATTGAAAACAGTCGATAGCTCCTGAGCTTATTGCAGACCTAAACCAGACATGACTACACCAACATAATTTTCTTAGGAAAGTGAGTTAAAAAAAAAACTCATTGACCTGGCTTCATACAAATAAACTTTGTAAAATCAAAATGAAAAACTCCAACTTCAGACTAAAGCAAGTGTTTCTGCACAGCTTTTAGCACAGTTCAACAGTGCTTGTTTATAAGCTGATTCAAGTTACTCATGTAACATATTCTTGCCCAGACAAGTCCTTCTCAAGTCTAAGCCTTCAGAACAGTACAAGCCATGACAAGTAATGAAATAACAAACTGAAGCAAGATTCAAACCTGCATGAAGCATACTTGCTGGCATCAATCCATTCCTTGCTGCCAGGCACCAAACCAACACACCTGGTTTTAAGTTACGGGACGCCACCATCTTTACTGCACTTAGCAGAGTCCAAGTCCCACTGTGCTGAAGAACCTGAACCTGGTCCTGGGACCTGTGACACTGAAATCAGTCTGTTTCCAAGATGTGTGCTTTCAGGAAGACGTGGTATTGAACTAAAGTGGATGGAAAAGAAAAGATATTAGATATTTGGGCAGGCATTTCCTGGTGGAAAGAAGAAAATGCATTAAAGATTTTGACTGCAGTGTTTGTGAAATTTCCTAGCTGTCATTCCTTGTGTTTGGAATCCAGCCCAACTACTTACACACTGTTCGTCGTGTTAGTATCTCAGACACTCACCAGCCCAAAAGCTTTAATCTTAAAAACCATCTGTGAGCACCAGAAGTATCATGCTAACGGGAACCCTGGCACAGTAAGGCTACCTGACCTGCATGAGCTTACAGAGAGGAACAAGAGTTTGAACCTGCACCTCCTGACTCATAAGCTAACGCAACAAGGTGGGACCACAGCGGCAGGACACAGCAACGAAGAAAGGGCGAAAGCCAGGGCACGCTCTGTAGGACAGCGCTCCAGTTGTAGGAGCTGAGGATTTGTGTACAGAGGGTCATACAACTCTGCTGCAGATTTCTTAGCACTTTGGAGGCAAGACGTGGAAAAAGGCCTTTCCTGTCAGCTCAGTTAGTGCAACATTAAGTAGCTTAACTGTCCGAGCTGAGAAACTCTCCTTCTACCAAGACCACTTCTCACAAATGACTTCCAAAAACACATTGCTCATTCCACTCTTTACCATATGTAATTGATGCAAATTCAGTTTTATAGCAAAGTATTTGTTGTGACATTTCAACTTGACAGTATATAAATAAATGGCAAATGCTGTGGTGTACGAAGGAATAATTATGACAATGAGTATTCAGAACTTTCATATAAACTTTCGTAATGGATGCTTTACATTTTAGAGGATACAAAATCTTTTTTTTTTTCCAACTTCCTCTTGGTAAACAAAGGTTTGAGCCAGGTCAGCAGTCAGCGTAACTGCCATGGTTTGTCAGGCAGATGTTAATGCATTCAAGGGCACAGGAATGCCTCCTTGCACTCAGTTGATTACTGCTGTGAGGGCTGTCACTATAATAATCTTTAAACTTTTTTTGTCCTGAAGTACCTTTGCAGACATGAGGAGCGGTCCAGTATATAAACTCGTGCCTCTCAAGAGTTCACTACTCTTTTCAGGGCATCTTGGGCATGTTGCTCATATAGTAGAGGAGCATAGCAGGAGCCCTCCAGATAGTGATTATCCTGCAGCTGGCCTGCCCTTATTTCTATGAATATGTTTTTATTTTGCCTCCCATTTGCTCATTGCCTGTTCTGTCCCTAATCTCTCTGTAGCTATTCCTGTCCTATGATTTCAGACTTTTAAATCTTTTTCTAATGCTCATATTTGATTTTAAATTGTTCCGCTAGGCACTGTCATCTTTCAAAGAATTCTCCCGTTCGCTGCCTACAGCCTTCTCCAGGCTGTTTCATTTTATGCCTCTCCTTCCAGGCTAGAGAGTAGCACTACTAGTGCACCGCCTGGGTAGAGGTTCACTTTGACATCAAGTGCAATGTTTTATCGTACAATAATTTTGTCAGTTTCAGGTGCATCTTTTCTTAATCTCAGCCATCGGCACTTATCAAGCCTCCCGAGTGCATCCACGGGCATTACTTG
Organism: Rhea pennata; assembly: GCF_028389875.1. Taxonomy (NCBI): domain Eukaryota; kingdom Metazoa; phylum Chordata; class Aves; order Rheiformes; family Rheidae; genus Rhea; species Rhea pennata. The sequence continues at coordinate 51,231,055 of NC_084666.1, read as the reverse complement.
TTCTATTACTTCCTGGCTGCTGCATTTCAATATTCTATGTACGTATTTTCTTTTTTTTCTAAGTGCAACTCCTTCATCTTCTTAGCACTGACAGTATATATAGTAATCCAACTACATGGATTTATGTCCAAATTGAATCCAGTTTTCTAAGAAGTATCACCATCAACTAAATACGCCTCCCAGTTATACTCTGGGATTCTCCAACTTTGGTATCCACAACAGGAAGCTAGAAAGAGATGAGAGAAGAAGCTGGGTGCCTCACCCATGGAAGGGCTTCATGCAGTGAGAAGGTGAGGAGTGCGGAGTTAGGCCTTTTGTTTTAGAAAGTGAGATTGTCTAGATGCCTGATAACTGGAAGAAACAACAGTTTTTGCTGTTGTCACTAAAAATAATATCTGTGCAATCTGAGTTTAGAATTTTTCCATTGACTAATCCAGTGTCATGTTCTCTAACGCACCCCTATTTCTCTGTATGCACTTGAAGAGCACAGTGAAAATCCAGTTCCTAATGTAACATCAAATAATATCATATCACACCAAACTTCTTCAGCTGCTGATTGAACCCCCTGCTTCCCAGTCCCTTTGCCACTGCCATTATTGCTTATGTTTTTTACAGCAGAAGTGATTTCACGCAGAACACCCTATTCTTTGCTCTTTCCATAATGTGTCCCTCTTGACTTAATGAAGTGCATCCATAGAAGCAATGAAGACGTCAAACACCTTTAATTTCCAGTCTCACTTTTTATCCCATTCACGGGCCAAATCATGCAGCTGCATTGTCCCATATTTGCCTCTCTCTACAAAAGCACTCATAACTCTTTGATAACAACTTTCATCATGTTTTTTCACAGAATTAACAAAGAACTGTAAAGATAGATAGATACCTGTGCAATCTGCATCAGCAGAAACACTTGCCACACAACTGTGCCTTTCCCTAGCCATCTGGTACTTTCTCTTGATCTCTATCTTTCCTTTACTGCCCAAATCCTTTATGCCTTTTTTTCAAAGATAAGGGAGCACAAGCTCACTATACTCCAACAGTAATGTCCCATCCCTGCACTGAAAGATCTGTTAAGCATCGCTTCATCGGATGGAGATCATTCGGCTCTCCAATCCCCTCACAGAAAGTAGTGGGTTTTGAGAACTAGAATTTAAAACAAATATGTGGCCAGATATGTGTTCCGGCGCTTTAATAATGTTTCTCTAACTGGATTTTAACAATTCAGCTATTGTGTTCTTGCCCTGTATTTAACTTCCCCTGTGCTCTGTGTGTGATAGGGGAGCAGTGTGAACAGCTGTTTTGTGCACAGGCTGTTCTGCTCATCCAGTTGCTCTGGAGTAATTCCCTTTCACCCCACAGAAAGATTTTGCTTGGTCAAAGTAACACCTTCTTTAGTAGTAAGAAGATGTTTTTCTTAACGAATTATATCACTGATCTACACATTTGTATACAGTCTTTTTGCATAGTATTTTCATGTCCTCAGTTCTGTGCTGTCTCCTCTAGTTTGCTGAGCATCGTCTTCCCAAAGCTTTTGTTGCTCCAGAGTCTTTCATTTCTTCACAGCTTTGTGCAATGTTTGCGCTCTGCTGTTTTGGGTTGCATTGACTTTCTCTGGAACGCTCTTGGCCCATTACTTGTGTCCTTTCTTCCTGCTTGTTTATGCCTTCCATTGGCTTCGTTTGCTATGTTTTGTGTTGGACTATCCATTTTTATAACAGCCTGTGTGTTGAGGGTATGAGTTAGCCTTTAACTAGCTAGTCCTCAAAACCGTTCTGCGATGCTGCCAGCTAAACCGATTTATTCCTGTGGCACGCACAGGCTGGGGGAGCGGAGGAGCTGCGCCGGCGTTGCACTGGAGCTGCAAGGGGCTGAGAGCAAACCACCCAAACTGCTGGCAGTGGAACAGGAACGAGGACCTGGACCCTCCCGGCTGCCAGCTGTCTGCTTGCTCTGGCAGGCCACTCTGCTCGCCAGCTTTGCTGGATTACCTTAGGGAGACTGAACGGATCCGGAGCAACTGGGGCCGGTTACTCTCAGTTACCTTAATCTGCCGGTACAGCACTCCCCCCCAGCTCCAGCGCACACGTCGGCATGTTCCCAGGAGGGAGGCTACTCTCCAAAATAGGAGGAAGACGGGGGAGTTAGGACTTTCTCATATCCCCATGAAAGAAGAAATCTCAAAAGATAATCCAAAAGGAGATTAATAGAGAGGAGTGTTCTTAGACATTTTGATTCTCTGCTTTGGAGATATAAACTAAATACTTGCTGTCAGTACAATCACTTTTAATTGAAAGCATAGAATAAATATTATATCACGGGTTTTAATTCCATTTCATAGCCTAAGTTTTGTTTCTTAGTGAAGCAAAATGGACAACTGATTAAATTGTCATTTTAAATCAAAAGATACTTAGTAGGCAATGGTTTCATTTAATTAAAACCTCAACATGTTAAAAAAAAAAATAAAAGAAAGCAAAGAATCAGTCTTAAAGATATGAAGGTTATTCACTGAATAACTGTTTCCCAAACAGAAAAAGCCCTGAAAAGCAGTTTGAATCAACTAGCATTTTTTTAGTAATAGTAAACAGCACACAGCTGAGTGATGAAAAGCAACAATATGTGAGCAAAGACTCAAGAGGAAGTAGTATATACAAAATAGATCCTGTTACTCCTGACTGCATGTGTTTGTGCTGCAGAATGGGAAAATAGAGCAAGTTTTTCACTGGCCAGCTTGAGTGACTTCATTTTGGTGGCAAGGTTATATTCTAGGGTAGATTTCTGAGATCAGCAACTGTAGATAACTATGAAATACAGTTGCAAATGGACAGGTCAAACACTGAGAACGATGATCCTATGTTCAACAATTTGATAGCAGATTATTTGGAAAAACAGGTAATAAAACTGTAGGATCAAGGAAAAAAAAAAAAAAAAAAAAAAAAAAAAAAGCTTTCTTCCAGTACGGAAAGCTTTCAGAACCTATCATGAATACAGATATTCCCTTCACAACATGCTGTCATGCCAGTCATGGTAAATGAAAGTAGCACAGAAAAATAAAGGACCGAGAACCCTGCACGTGCAAGGGCTCCCGCCTGCAGAGAGAAAGGCTGTCTTTTTCTTCAGCATTCAGCTGATCTGATAGATAAACCCTGAAAATAATCTGGTAATCTACAGAATTTGTGAACTCTGTAAATCAAAATGCCATTTCAGACCTTACACAATTTATGAGGAGCACGTTAATGGTTTTGATAGCTCCTCAGAGGAGATGCTCTAGACCCTACACTGGGGGAGGCAGGGGCTGCTGTTCCAACAATCTCAGACCGGAAAATGTTTATCTTGGTTTTCAGATCACTGAAAAATCTCTCACCAAAGGATTAGCATCTTTGAAGATGATTCAATGTGCAGAATCAGTATGGGATTTCCTGTTTTACATTTCACCCACAGAAGTATGTTATACTCCAGTCAGAAAATAGCTTAATAGTTTGTTCAGGATTTGCCATGCAGAAAATGTACTACAACCACAAACATTATGGGTTTGTCCAGTAGCATCTCCAGGATACTTGCAAATAAGTGTCCTAATTAACCTGCTGTGAATTCTGTGAGAAAATTTACAGTGATGGCAACGTGAAAGATTCCTCCTCTTTCTATGGGTCGCGTTGGATCAAACCATGTGAAGGCATAAATGGAGGAAAAGGCAAACCTTTCACCTGAAGAGCATTGCATCTTTTCTTCTCTCCCTCTCACCATAAATCAAGGTAAGAGTTACCGGATCTCTACTTTGAGACGTCTGTCCCCGCGAATAGTTACAGATATGTCTGAAAGGTAAGTTTGCTCGACAGAAAAGGAGCTTCTGGAAAAGCAGCCAGCTGTACCCTGACACATGCCAGATCCCTATAAAGCTCTCACGTATGCCATTTCCACGGGGCAGTGGACAAGCCTTCACATCTGCTTCTCAGCAGTTCCATCCTTCTTCCTTCTCACTCCCTCCACAAAACTTTCACCAAGCCAGGAGAAGGAGAATGAAAATAACGGTGCCTGCTGTCATGTTGTTTCTCACCATAAGGGCACAACGAGGAACAAAACCTCGCCTAACCACGTAGCAACCATATAGCAGCCAAGTTCCTCAGGGGAGGCTGCCAATAAAACCAGTTTGCCTGAGGGAATGGTAATGACAAGGAAAGTCAAAGGGGATAAGAAGGTGGCTACACTGAAGCACAGCCTGACCAACGCAGAAACTCTCCAGATACCTCGTTCAGAAAAAACACTTGTTTGTAACACCAGTCCCAGCTTATTGTCTTATGCATAGGAGTCAGCCAAGATGTCCACAGAGCTACGTTTTTCCCTAAGAAAAATCCACCTTTTCTGTCCTTGCATCTTAAAGCTTAACTTGCATCTTAACTGCTTTCAGTTAGGGTAGCCGGGGCAGAGACCATGCAAGGAGTTCCACAGATGAGCTTTCAAGACGGGCACGCACACCTTCAAGGAGAGGGATTCTCAGCTGAGACTCGTTACAAGGCAGACTGGTTCTCTGCCAAACAGAGCAGTCCAGCACTGAAGAGTTTCTGAGGTGCAGAGCAAGTTTTTAAAAGCATGCTGCCCATTTAACTCACGAGAGTTAAAAGCATCAAAAGCATTGCTTCTTGCTCTCTTCCCTTGTCTCCCCTCCTTAGGAAAAGTTTTGCGTATGAAGGCAGAGCTAGATTCAAGTGGCTCAGCATTTCTAAATACCAGACCTCAGGGAAACAGTTGCCAGTTTGCACCAGTTAAGAATAAACGGCCCGTGAATTCACTCGCTACTCTGTCTCTGATACACTCTGACTTGCAAGTGCTTCTTTGAAAAAGACACTTATTCCTCCTACCTTTTAAAGTACATCCTGCTTCACAGATGGATTGAGAGAGAGGCCAGTTAAGAAGTCCTATGCAACAAGTTTTCAGTTGTTTTACAAGATTCTTAAAAGCACATTCACCTTTATACTTATTTCAAGTGCAGGAATACCTTTGTTTTTTCATTAGTTTGATTCCTTATTACTCTTACGGCCAGCCCTATCTATTGTCTATTTTAAGTCTTCATCCTGAAGGTCCAGAGAACACCATGATGAACAAATAACCAAATAATAGCAATTCCATCTACTTCTGGGAACACACAATACAATTCTTTTTAAAGTCAGAACACAAAGCAGCAAGATACTAGCAAGAGTTAAATTCTGAGATTCTTCTCTAGACTGTACAACATACATTAGCACTAGAGAAACTATTAAATGCAGGGTTAAATTCGTAACTACAGTTCTTTCAGAGTACAGAAGTTATATAAATGCAAGCTGCATCCTACATGCCAGCTATGGACTTACGGGCAGAGGACTAGAGGAACGTAGTCTTATTCAGCACCTTGCAGTACTAGGTGCAGTACAAGCCTGGTTATATGACAGTATCAAGTAGCTTGAGATGAGAAAATGGTTAAGGGTATAACCCAGGTTCAGAAGACACTGACTGATCCATTTCATGAGATTTACAGTCTACTCTCTTCCCTTCCTGTTAAAAATGCAGGGCTTGTGAAAAAAACTCCCTAACTATAAAATTCAAAGCAAAAGAAAAAAATCTTACATTCATATACTGAAAGGTGCCCCAAAGTTTGCAAATTCAGCACAATGCATATTTATTAAACAATAAAGAATCCATGTATAAACTGTAAATCTTTATACAAGCTTCTGGACAGTGATACAAGACAATTTGTAAAAGCCTCCTACTATGTGAAATTTCAACTTTTCAACCCCCTAAGTTTTAAACAAATATACTAGTCTTAGTCCAACATATTTGCCAAGTTATTTCTTCCATGTAACTTTCCCATGCTCTATACTGAAACTTCATATTCACTCTGTTTTATGGCAAACAGTGATTACTTTCTAATGAAATGCAGATTACCATAACACAATTTGGGAAGGAGCAAACAAAAACACACTTTCATGATTGCTGAGAATTTAGGGAACTGGAACTTGACAGAAAAACACTAAATACAATAAAATTCATGTTAAATTACACAAAATCATTATGTTTGGTCTTAAAAAAATGCTGCCTTAAATTAAGTAAGCAAGCTGTATTAGCAGAACGAAGCGTAACTGTCCACAGACCTGCCCTGTGCAGTTCCATGCTCTTCGATGAAAACAGTTTCCAATCATCCTCCAAAACTAGTTCACTTCAAGGTCAGAAAAGTCATCGCAGTACTGGGGTGAAAGGAAACCTGAATTCCCTTTTATCAGAACTTGTGCCACATCGCTCCTAGGGGAGATGCTCCCTTCAGCTTTCCCTGACACTTAATTTGAAAAAAGGAAAAAGAAAACAAGTTAAGCAATCTTACTTATTCACCAAATCTCTCTAGTTCTGTTGCTCCTGGAAGTCCTAACACCTGGTCAGTCTCTTGAATCCATTCTGCGAACATTTAAAAGAGAAGTGGAGAGGCCTGTGATACCAAAAAAGTACCCATTAGGCCATTACCATTTCTTTAGCAATTTTAGTTTGGTGTGCAGCTAAACAGAAAGCAGTATGTAGGCAGGGTGATGAGTCTTTATATGATTCACTATCACGTGCCTGGTTATAAAAAATAATGCTTTCAGAAACTCAGACCTAGGAGAGTATCTTTTAGAGATTAAAATTGTTATTCATCAATCTCAAACTAAGTACTTTAAAAACAAACACAATTCCACCAAGAATTACAATATTTCTTTCCACGGTTAAAAATCAACTTATACTGGATAAGAGGAAAACTTTATCCCAACATTGGATATTAGGACCGGTAAGGTCGTATGTACACACATGGGCAAAGCCTCGTAAGTCAGTTGCCTTTAGCGTAATATTTGCAGGCTCTTTGGTACAAGGGCGCTCTCTCTGCATTATACATATGTTTAAAGTGCCAGGCAAAGAATGAACTTAATTTCTGAGCAGGGTCAGTGAGAGTTATCACAACACTAACTAAAGCAGCCGCAACATCCTGGGGGCAGAACGGCAACCTACTCCTCTGGCGTTCACTGGGGATCCGGCGATGTTCACGTACCATTGGCACATACGAAGCTCAGGATGCAGAAATGTTCAGCTGGAAACTGCTACGACATGGCTGCAGACAGAAGGGACTTCTTTAAAAAAAAAAAAAAAGGCATTTTATGGTCCCCTTACCTGGATTCAACAGATGGTTAAATCCGTAGCTGGCTGTCGCGTAGCCGGTCCTAGAGGTTTTATATGGCTACAGCCTACATTAGCAGAAACCCTGCACCCACAGGTCTGCATTTTTGACTGCAACTAAATGACCGCGTGATACTGCAAATCAAAACCTTAGTCTAAGAAAAACAAATGGAAGAGCAAATTCCGTACGGGAAATCAAGAGCCAGGTTTTATGAGTAAGAGCACATAAATTAGTCTGAGGAACAACGTGCAGTTAAGGGACCCAAAGGCAGCGCTGACGTTACAAACCATCGAAACTCAGCGGCTTCACTGGGTGAAGAGAGCACTTGCTAAAGTGAATAACCATCTCCATTGACGAGCGGCTTTCTGAAGAGCTCATGAACATCTCAGAGGGATCGCTTCCTACCCAGGTCTCCTTCCTTCCCGTCCACCGCCTGCCCCCGGCTGAGGAACCAGAGCTCGGCTGAACCACCAGCTGCAGATGGGGGCAGAGGCAGGGGGGCCTGACAAGGTCCAGAACGCACCAGCGGTGGGAGGTCTAAACTCACTTCTCTGCCCCCGGAGAAGACGTACAGGGAAGATCTTGGAAAGGAAACTTCTGTTTGTTCCGACAATGCCAGCACTGCAGTAGAAGTATACGACGGCTCTACGTTGTTAAATAGCGTAACAGGCTCTCAGTCTAAAAGGCTGTTTGCTCGCAGTTCTCCACAAAGTCTTTTCTGATGCCATCCATCTCAGAGAGACCACAAAAATTCTTGACCATCAAAGACAGCCTCATCAACTACCTTCCAAGTCAGTAGCTGTTATTAACTAAAATTAATATTTATAAAAGCCATATAGTCCTATTTCTAATGATCAAATTTTTATGTCCTTACTCATAAGACAACTCATTGAAAACAATGATAAATTTATATTCAAGCTTTAAAATTATAAGATGAAATCTTGAGGCCCTTAGTAAATTTTTATTTGGACTTTATTGAAGGCAGACATCTATACATATGCGTAGAATAATGAAAAAAGGGAAGAATTCAAAAAAAAGTGTAATACAATGTAGAAACTTTTATTTCATTGAAGATTGTTGTAATCTTGCCCATATCTGTTCTTTCTTACTGTGCTACACAAAAATAAGCCTGACTTAAAACAAACAAGGGTCCACACAACCTCTTGCAAAGTCTTAATTATGTTGGTTAAAACACAGCTCACATTGAATAACGCGATCTGTGCACCCTCAGAAAGGCCTGTTTGGGAAATTTATTGTTTGAAAGTGGATGTAGTATCTGAAGAAAAAAAAGGGATAGATCATATGATTTCAGCAACATCGAGAATCTCTCTTGTTCCATCCGCGAGCGTGTTTAACCTCACCGACCGTAACAGCACAGCTCGGGCACTGGGCTTAGTCCCACCCCTAACTCACTACTCCTCCGACCATCTGGTAGGCACCTGTTCTGTCCTATCCTGCAATCTGTTTTTTTCCTTTTCCCCCCTAACCTGTTCAGGTCCTAGACATGGCTTGCTTGCTTTGCGCCGTGCTAGGCGGTTTGCGCATCCTCCCCTTTCAGCGTAGGCTAGCAGTGAGCGAGAATCGCACGCTCCCAGAGAAAAGGTTACATTCGCATTTTACAACAAAACACCAGCATCAGCTGGTGAGTGAGGTTCATGCGCTATGAAATATTGAGGTTATATATATGTAACGTTGGACCACATTTAGAACAGGCTACTTAGTGCAAACAAACATGTCTTAAATAATTTATTCAGGAAAAGCTGGCAGGAAAGAAAATATTTAATTGTATATATCATTAACAAACATCCTTCAAACAGCTGCAGTTCACGGCGGCTATATAATACTGGCAATATTTTTGTCAGCCTTATTTCTTTCACTAAAGGAGCTAGCAGGCTCAGACTGACGTCCTGCCCTGCTTTCTCTCCCTCCAGACCCCGGAGGCAGAGCCCTTTCTCGGAAGGGCACTCTCCCGCAATGTATTGCAGGTTAGCTCGCAGCAGCTGAAGAGCAACGTGGAACATGACCTCCTGCGTCGGGTTTTCCCTCCAAACAGCCTTTCCAGGATGCACGGGAAAATCTTCCCGCTGCTAAGGATATGGAGTCACTAGAATAGATTTGCCTGGTTTTGGCGGGGTGGGGGAAGAGAGCGCTGGGTTTTTTCCCTCCTGGAAGCTCAACAGCCTTCAGCAACGGGGAGCAAATTAAACATCACTCAGGAGCGAAACAGGGAAGGAGAGGGGCTCTCTAAGGCCCATTGCTCTATGAGGCCATGTGCTGTTCTCCAGCAAAAGGAGAAGTTATTCAAGGACATTTACAGCAGCTTAGGAAAAACTAAAATAGGTCCAATCTGTAAAACTCAGATCCATAATTTATACACTGTAAGAGCTGAAGTAGACAAAGATTCAGAAATCCAGACTCAGGGATCCATCCTTAAGAAAATAGTACTGTCACAGAGTATGAAGTCCTACAAATATTAATATCAGCTCAATGGAAATCTTGAAATTTGCAGGTAATAGATATATTCTTATGGCTTAGAACCAAGCAGGCAGAAAATCAAACAGTCCTCTGTGGCCAAAGATATAAAGGATGAATGAACTGTACTAATTAGCTTTCACTTACAAGTGCAAATAAGGTTAATTAAAAATAAACTCTACTACATTACAGCTCTGAACACATCCCTTTTCTTAATTCAAACACAGATGAATGGATACAGCAAATTTGATCTATATCCATTCACTGGGTTAATTAAAAGTTAGGCATTCATCTGCAGTACCAGAGGAATTTCTCATTTCTACAAAAGCTGTTGCCAATACAAAATTTAAAGAAACGAAGAAGGAAAAAAAAAAAAGCCTCTGATCTCTGTTCAAGTTAAAGGTTCTTTACACCACAAATTCCAAAACACAGCTGCTTTTACAGACAGTGACTCGCAAGCAAAGGGGTCTTGGAGACGGCCACACTCTGCCCTCTGTGCCATCTTTCTCCTGCGGAAATTACTGTCCCTATGCTCTGAACAGGTTTAATTTCAGCATGTTAAAGTAGCCTGATTTTTACCCTTAACATGCAATTTTACCTTTAATATGCCGGGCTATAAACTGCAGAGATTCAGCCGCTTCACACCCCGTTAAGACAGCCCCGTGGTAGAGAGCTCAGCCTACGGGGCGGGCAGCGCTCTCAGCTACGCTTATCCACAGCCACCCTTCGCCCGGCACCGCCCTCTTCTTGAGGAAAAAAATATATATACATATATAAATATATATATAGGCCACAAGTTATCCTTTCGGAAGATGTAAGTCATCTTCTTGCCAGGATCTTGCAGCTTGTGTTTGTAGAGACTCCAAGGCGCGTCCGAAGCAGATTTGCGAGGTTTTGTCCTTATTTCTGCACCCTGGGCTTTGCCTGCAGACATGAACCCATTCGTGCATTAGTTAATTGTCAGCCTCCTGTTTAGGAAAGTCAGCAGCACAGGATGCAAAATACCTGACTAAATCTGCATCCAATTTTTAAGAAAATCTTGTTGGCAGAGGCTTTAAATATACCTTCAGCTACATTGGTTTCTCTCTCATCTGTCCAGAATATTTTTAAGAGACTGCAGACGATTCGTTCCCTAACGTGTTACGGAATCTCTTCATGAGAGGTTTGTGTGTCAGCAAAAATGTTAGGCGGACCCCCTTTACTTGAAAACCCATAAGTCATGATATTCAGCAAAAATTCAAGTATAACCATACCTTCACTGGCTTCACAGAGGTTCTTCGGTGAAACCTGATCCCACAGGAGTAGCAATTATATTATAACACTTCTGCTTCCTTCCCTCCTAAGTGCACAAAATAGCAATTTAGATGCATGAAAACACAATCTACACAGTGAAATATTTTTTCAAGAATGCTTCCTCCATAGCAATTTTGACAAACATAGTATTACGTGCTCATGCCAGCGGGCCCCAAGGCAGTGACGGGTCGAACACCTGAACGCTTCTGGGAAGAAGGAGACAAGGCTGAGGATGGACAGTGGGAAAAGGCTGGTACTATCCAGGAGGCTCTTAGCTGCCTCCAGCCAAGCAACTTAACACAACAGCCAGCACGGCAAAACTCTCATCTAGAACTGGACAGGGGGCCTGATCCACCCTTGCTGTTTTTCTGCCATTGCAATGTGAAAGGATGTTCAAAATACACAGGAAAATACACACGAAAACTGGAAATTTGTATAAGGTGTCAACCAGCATGAGAGTAAAAAACTGGCATCTGTGAGCTCTAAATCTTCCTACCTTAGTTATTCCACTGGACTATGAAACAGAGTCAAGGATGATGAGATCTCTGTTCTGACAAGTCTACAAAATGTATGCTGGTTTATTCATAAAGCTGAGATTATTAAGCAATAATTCCTTTTATATTGCAATCACTACTTTGCCTGTAAAACCAGCTGATTAATTTAACATACCCTAGGATTCAGAAAAAAGAGTGCAAAATATGCTTCTTTAAAGTCTTACCTTTCAAATTAAAGAAAAACTATTGAGTGGTTAAAAAAAAAGAAAAAAAAATCTAAGTACCAGCACTCAGTACAAATGAAGAATAAACTTTAACCATTTCACTGTTGTAGATTTATAAAGATTCATGAGCAGTCAGTTAGCATGACAGCAAGTTCCAAATCTTACAATGCTGCTGTTATGTCTAGGGAACGTAAAATTTATTTGATTGCAAAGGAAAAGAAGATATTTTAAAGAGAACCACAGGTTCAGAATCACCCTGCATATTAGCAGGCTGCATTTGCTTTTTAAAAGCATTTGAAAGGCACTGTAGGCTAATCATGAACACACTTTATTTCTGTGTTTCGGTTAATGTGCCTTTGCAGCACCTCCACAGGGACTCCCATGAAGATTCCTTGCCAGTATACTTTGGCATTAACAGACATGTTGAAGATGCTCTAATTTTCCTTTTCACTCCTCTGTTACTTTTATGTCAGATGAAGAAAGATGCCACAGATGAAGTTAGATTACTATCTGCAGCTTTGTTTTGAAGGGAGTGAGCGCACCCAGAGTCTGAGCTACAGCCTTATTTTCGTTCGTGCCGTGTGCATCTGTAAAGGACAGAGAAGCTGTGTGGTCTTAAGTAATCTCACTATTTTGCCTGCGAAGCCTATGAAAAACTATGTGCTGCAATTTCTTCAGGTGACTACAAATATGTGAAGAACTAAGGTATTCTGACATGATTTAGATTGTGGGCTTATTTAAAACAGCTCTACATTTACCTTTTGAGATGGCATCATTTGGAACTGAAAGATGGCAGGGTTTTACTCGGTCTGGGCATCCCACACTAGCGCGTGATCTGACTGTAAGTAGGAGGAGGGAGGAAACGGACATGGGAAGATGTTCTTATGTCCTTTGGATTTTTAGCACTCATTTTAAACCTTAAATTCAACTTTACTGCATCGGGATGCTCAAACGCAGTCTAGTGCTGAGCAGTTGCATTTGAATCTTTCACAAGGCTGGTATCGACCAAAATTTCACAGCACCACCAAGTATTTTGTTATTATTAAGCCATTGCACAAGGGTTCAGTGTCACTTCAGACAATTAGTCAGGAAAAGGGAGAGGATGTTTCTCTGTTGCCCAGATGACCTGATCTTACTGCAGAAGGCCGGGGTTGTCCCTGTAAAGCTTCTGCTGGAGACGACAGCACGAGGTCCTACAGGAGTCGGTCACAGCCGAGGCCTTGCTCTCCCCGACTGCCCCTCGGCAGCACGCGCGACCACTCCACGCGCCTCCGTTCTGCTCCAGACCCTGGTGGGAAGAGGGGCCAGCACCTCCCAGCTTTCGGCTGCCAGGAGCCCAACCAGCCAGGAGCCCCCTCCCCACTCCTCCGTGGCGCTGGAGAAGCCGCGCCAGCAGCACCGCCCTCCTCAGCGGCCAAGGAAGAGGCAGAGGAGAGACAGCAGCGAAGAGCAGGGACAAGACACAGCTGGCACGGTAACGCCGGCTACGAGCACCACTGCGTATTGCTCGGCAGCGCGGGGCCGCGGCGCCTTGCAGAGTGCCGCTAACGCTGCCAGGCTCCGTGGGTTTTCTGCTGGAAACACGCTTTGCTTCTACGACGTCGGAGTCTTAATCGACATTCAGGGGTGAAGCAGACAACAGACACGAAATCCTGACTCTACGGAGTTAAGATGCAAAATTCAGACCTTGTGAGACTCTAGACTTTGTTCTTTTTTTTGGTTTTTTTGTTTTTTTAATGTAACATGAAGCAGTCAGAAAGACATTGAAATATACACAAGGAGTTAGAAATACCCTTAAAAATTACATTTCTATCTAATATTTCCCCCCCCCCCAAAAAAATCTCAGCTGAGAGAGAGAGAGAGAGAGAGATCTAAAAGTGAAGCACTGTCACTGTCACTAATAACTGTGCCCACTGCTGCCTCAGCATTGGAAAAGGCTGTGACAGAGCACTGGCAAACTAATTTCCCTGTTTTAAAATAACCCTATATAATTTTCACGGGGCTTGAGAGCTCGAATAGCCTTTAAAATACCCACACACTTGCATGTATTTCTCAAAGTGTTTGCTCGCCAGACAAGTTTTTCCCAGCTTTAATGAGGAATTCAGACACAATTACACTGTCTTTATGAATGCTTTAAGCAGAGGAGAAATGCCAGGAGAGGTAAGGTAATTAGGTCCTTGGTGTGAAATTAGCTGCCAGACTGAAGGCCTAAAACAAAGGAGAAAATAAATGTTTTAGAGAAAAGGAATAGTCTCTTACTACATCCACTGATCTAGGACATAAACTCCACAGTCAGGTGACAGAGAACTTCTGGATAATGGGAGCAAAAAATACAATGCTGAGAGCTGCTAGCAGCATGTCCACCACTGCACCCAAAACTGAAGGCAGGGAAATCGGCACCTTCACAACAGCTCACGCTACAGAAGAGCGGTCAATATCAAACCGCACTGTGTGCCAGTTACCTGCTTTACATGTTTCTAAGAGTTGCAACCCTATTTTTTGCCATTTTTTCCCCCACAGCAACAGGCATTTCTAGGATCTCAACACATTTTTTCTAGGTTTTCACCGGTTTTTATACAATGTCGTAGTTATATTTCATAGCTCAGGTATCTGCTTTCTATTTTCTCTCACTCCGCCACGGCTAATAGGAAATTCTTCATTGTCTATACTCTACAACCAAAATACTCATCTCCACGCTGCTGTCTGTTAAGTACAACAACACATAGCAATCCATTATTGCATTAGAGTCAATTTTACTTTGATTTTAAGGGTAAGTAGAACCAAGACCTCCTCTGAGAAAACCAGAAAGGATTTTCAAAGGTTGTGAGAAAAACAGAGGTAAAGAAGCCTACCAGGACACATTGCAACTCAGTTATTCTATTCTTTTTCAGGAAATAAACTTGCACTACTAGACACAATACGATATTTTAACAGATTCTGCACAGCTGCATAAATTTAGAGCTGTATAGTTTTGAGCACGGAGAGCAAGCATAAACAAGGCAGTACACGTACAATATATTCTGTTGCAGCACCACATAGACTCCTCTTCCACAATACAGTGTACAGACCATTAATATCTACCTCTCCTCCTCCTGACAAGTCTATGTTTTCCACTTGAAAATATTGTCTAACTACAATTTCTGTGGTTGGTTTGGATCCCTGGACCTCTGGACCCAAGGTGGCTCTATCCTTGGTCAAAGGTCCTGGTACTACACTGCCAGTGCTATACAGTATATGCATCTATCAATGTTGCAAGCGTTATCAAGAGGTTCATGCACTTTAAAGACCTGTACATCTTCTGCTCCCGTGCACAGTGTAAGGACAGGCACGTGCAATAAGTCGCACGCTTTTGGCACATACTGGGTTCATTGCACATATGCAATGCAGCTGGTCTCACAGGCTGGCCAAGCTTGTCACAGCGTCATTGCAAAGGAAAAGCCACTGATATAACGCGAACTGTAAAGGTCCTCATATTCGACGTTATAAGAGGACTGGTGACATTACGGGACTGTTCCGTTCTCATGGACAGTGACCGTATTAGGAAGGGTCCCCATTCCCGCAGCATTTGGGGAATCTTTTCATTCGCTGCTGAACCCCAGAGACACAGCCAGACCCCTGTAGCCCAGATGACTAAAAAGCCATCTCAGGATCTTGGGTTATGAGTCACGCCACACATTGCTTGATCCTAGCTAACTACGGAAGAGAAGATTATCAAGTACTTTTTTTCTTTTCTACACCCTCAAATTCCTCAGCTGCTATCACTGAGGAGGACTCAAAGTCCTCAGACAAAACATGTAGACCAGAGGTAGACATCTACATTACCTACACGTAGACGAGACTGCTTTTAGTTCAGCCAAAGTTTAAAGCTATTTCACAGGAGAAGAAAAGAATAGGGGAGAACTATTCTGTGAAACACGCTGTCACACTGGAAATTCATTTCCATCAGATAATGATCAGAAACACAAGAGCCTTAACTTGCAAGGATACCAAACTTGTACAGCAACAGTTGCTTAACTGTAGTGAAGAATTTGCTCTTAAGCAATCGTGACTCACGCCTGTAAATAACAAGAATCAATAGCCACCGTAAGTAACTTTCAATGCATTGATTTATCGTGCACTAGAATCCAGACTCTGGCCTCAGGCCATGGCAAAACTGCAACTCATTTTAGGACAACAAAAACTAAGCCTTTGAGTATTTGTTGTAGATCCCATATAGGCCAGACTGTTACAGCTTGTATGTAATACGGTGATTTAATAGACTGTGCACGCGGAAGGCACTGCTACACAAAGGTAAGTGTTTACCAAACCCCAGTGCCCGAACAAGCGTTTTATATAGGTTCGACATTTGATATGCCACATGCGTATTCGCCCAAGGCAGGTGCCTGGGGAAGCGAAGGTGCAGCACAAAGCGTTCAAAATTCAGACACTTTGTCAGGCGCCGTTAATGCCGTAACCGAGCCTAGGAGGAACGAGGCGGAGGGCCCCTGCTGCCCGAGCCGACGGACAGGGCGGCTGACGTCCGCGGTCCAGGCTACGGGGCGCTAATTTGGTTTCTGAAGAAGCGTGTCAGGCAGGCGGCAGTGAGGTGCGCTGTCCTCTCCCGCGCTCGCTGAAACGCGACGCCCCGGTACCCGGCTGCAGAACGAAACGGTTCGAAACAGCTGCAAAGGCAACTACGCAGCCGTCTGATCCAGAAGCTTTGCGCAACGTTGACTGCTGTTTGCCTCCGCGCGTGAAAGTTAAGCGCAAAGGATGTGCAAAAACACCCTGCCAGGGAAGCAGTGCTGCAGCTCAGGGAACCTCAGCGCTGCTGGATTTGCAGCCCAGAGACCTCTCCACCTGCGTATCCTTCAGCCCATGCCAACAGCTCGTTCTGTTTCATTCTCAAAGAGATTTTTTTTTCTTTTTTTTCACTTCCTGCCTATCTGGCTTCCCAAAGCCAGCAGGTCCTTTGCTGAAGCACACAGGAAAGGCACCAGCCCTAGCGCTGGCGGCGCTGCTCCCTGCGCACGCGCGCCGGCTACGCTGCGGCTCCGGCAGGCGGGAGGGTTTTCCCTCGCTTTGCAGCTTCCTCTGGCGCCGAGTCCAACGTCCTCCGCTCCGCTCAGCGCTGCGGGGAGGTTGAACTCAAGGCTGCTTTCGTTACAGCGGTTAAATTTGAAATACGTCGGGAAGGGCAAAGAAACCAGGAAGTGCTTCGGCGTTTAATCCTGAGGTGTTCAATATTCCTGCGAGGCACCAGTTTTGTGTGGAGGGATTGCAAAAAAAGTACGTTCAAGTAGCGGCTCTAATTCTAAGTGGTTAAATGACTGAAGGAGAGGGGTCATTAGAGGCAAGTTTCTCAGAGGCGCTGAATATTCACAGTCTCACCGGTAGGCAGCAACCTCCAAAGAGCGAATCCTCCTTCTCCCTTGTTTAAAGCCGAAGGGCGCCAGGCTGAAAGAGCGCAGGCTGAAGGGGAAACCGCAGCCGTGTATTCGACGGCCGTTGCTTTTCATAGCAGCGCAGATGTCCAAACTGCCAACAAATTTCCTGTCAGCATATTGCCCTAAATGTTCTGTAATTTCAGTGCAAGTCTAGACAACTTCCTAAACCTCCTCGAGACTGTGAGGAGCAGGTCCTCGAGGAGAGAAACGCTGTACACGCTAACCACGCGGCTGCTTTATTTGCCAGTCTCGCAGCCTGGACGTTTGATTTGATTTGGCTGCTGGCCGCGCTCTCGGAGCGGCAGGCTCGCCTCGCCGGCCCCGGCTGCTCCGCGCCACGGGGCTCCTCCACGTCCGGCTGCCGGCGCACCCGCGGCTATCAAACCCGAGGCTTCTCAGCCTCTGCGCTGCATCACACCTTGGCACCTACTTTGCTAGCGATTTAGCACGCTGAGGAGGAGTCAACAGAGTCCCTAGATCACGCTGAAAAGTGCGTATTGTATTTGTGTTTTGAAACTTCCTTTCACCAAGTAAAAATCAAGCAGATAGGCAGTTTGACCCCTAACCAACTTTCAGTATTACTCTCTCGTCTGCAAGTGGATTAAGGACTTAAGTCATAAATTATTTACTTTTTTAATGTCACTCCAGGGTGAATGTTGTTGCTGGCTATATGCGAGATGTTCTTCCTGGTTATTAAGAAGGATTTTTGATACTGAATTTTTGCAAACTAGTAAGATAACGTTGATGTAAGAATTTTATCCAGCCAACACTGTGTTCACTTCCTTAAAATTGTGTTTTATCTTCCTTTTCTGTATTTTGAAGATTCTTGGAAATACCTCTTCTAATACATTTTAGGTTTCTACTTGCTCTAAAGCCAGCCTTTTTTCACAGCTAAAGGATACCAGCAGTGCTTGTGGTTAGGATTCAGCAAGCAATTAAGTTCATATATCTGAAGAGTGAAGTCCTTTAATCAAACAAAAGACCTGAAGTCTGAAGTAGAAGTACCACCTGTAATACTGTGGAGAGAAGCGCCGATCTCTCCCGGCCTCGAGCCTTGTGGAACGCTACAGAATAAAGCGGATTTTCTTGAGTGGGAGACAACCAACTTCTTCAGCATTTAGGAGGATGATTTCCATGACTAATTCAATGATTCAATTCATTTTATGATTTAACTTCAGCCCAATTATTTTTATAGCAATTTGATGGTGGTATTATTTTCAGTTTAGTGTGAGCATAACAGCTTCAGCAATATGTCTTCTTGGTTTTATCATTGCTTTATAATGACCGCCTCTGCCCAACTAGATACATTTGGATTATAAGTATTTACTTCCTCTACCCTGCGCTTATAGACATAATGTGAATCTCCTGGTTTTCCCTAGGGTGCCCACTGGATATACCTACATATGTTTATGTGTGTGCGTAAAATTAAGTCATTTGCTCTGCATTTCTGTTCTTCTATCTGTTGTGGTAGGATCGGACATGACAGGAAAACAAGTGCACAACTTTTTCCATTTCCATCTTTGTGAACTACTATTTGCCTTGCTTTCCTTGTTGTGGTAAGTTTGGATTCAAACAAGCTATTATAAAACTCTTTGAAGGGAAAAGATAGCAAATGATTTATTAAGAATTTACATATGCAAATAATAAAATATGGAAGCAGAGCAAAGAAAAGAGCTGTCTTAAGTCATTTTTAAATTCAATAGTCTTAATGATACCTACTTTATGAAGGAAAGACATGTAAACATCTAATTTTCTACTGGGAAACATACATTGATGTGTGGAATTCATCACAATTCATTCAGTTGATCAAAGGAAATAAAGTAGATTAGATCACCATCTCAGGACTTTGACGGCAATGGATCTTGCATCATTTCCAAAATCTCAATATAGTTAGCAACTTGGAAACTTGTATCATCAGCAGTAGCTTCATTGCTGAAGTACGCATCTCAGCCTTAAGAATATATCATTGCAATGATGGCAATTTGCTGTAGAGTAGGGCACACAAAAAATATGTGATGCCTCTGTATTACAGCTGGTGCACAATATATATACATAGTTACAAAGAAAAACATACATTATTATGTACTGCATTGATCAGCTTATTCTTTTGCCCTTTCACTTTATGTCCTTTTCTAGACGGTGCTGGAGGATGAAAATTATCAGCCAATAAAAGTTGTATCAAATACCAAAGTAACAGAAGACTTTAACGTACCTGCCAGCATTCCAAGGTCACGATCCGACGATGTGGCTCGCTCTAGGAAAACAAAAGCGTGTAAACATGGGTCTCCACAGCTGCCTAAAACGAGACTAGATATAATCTACTTCTGTCTACCTTGTGTGCTGAACTAACATTTAAATTGACTTAACTGCCATTCATCTTCATTCGGATGTTTCAATAAAATGTTACAGTAATAGCAGATATTGTGACACATTTCTGTGTCATACGTAGTCTTGTACTGAGTGCACGCGCTGAAATAAAATGATCGAGAAAACTGTTGAAATGGAAGAAAAAGTCTTCCCCAGCACACAGGAAGGCTGAGGTTGCTTCTGCAAAACGGTATGTAATGCTATTCTAGTTTTTAAGTTTTAAATGTACTGATCAAAAATGCCAGCACCCAGGATACTTAAAGATTTCCCAGTAGATGTGGTCATTTTTCATAATTATTTGTTAATACCTGGTTTCTGATGGAAAAAGAAGAAATAGTTTTCTTTCAAATAAGAGGTATTTTAGGTATAAAATCTCTACTGACCTATGGTCCTATTGCAAATTGCCTCTATTAAAAAAACAAGCCAGCAACAGAAGAACGGACCTCCAAAATGAAATTCAGGATGAAAACAGAACAATGAAGAATGACATACCTCGTGCTCACAATAATCAGTTATTTACATGATTAACTCAAATCAAACTTAAGACTTCACTAGATGGCTTGGTTATGTGCTTATCTAGGAATGTCATTTATAAAGAACATCGTTTGTCTTTCTCGTTTTCGTATTTATTGTTCCATTTCTTCAAGCTGAGCTTATCTCTTATACCCAAGGCAGGATGAATTTAGACAATATTTGTGGGTACAAAGTTTATTCTCGCAGCATGCATTGTATTACAATTTCATCGGCAGACCAGTTAATGTTCTGCTACAGGGGGTATGAAGTGCACAGCTACAAATGTGAAATTCATTTGTGCCCAGCCTGCCTTGGGTGTAAGAGGTAAGCCCAAGTTAAAGACATGAAGGGAACAACTGGAGCAAAATGTACTCTGTATCTGTCCTAGATAGATAAGGCAGACACGGCACATCGGGAAGGAGGAATCTGGCAATTATTCCTGACGTTTCCTGAACTGTATTTGATTATCCCATAGACGACTAGGTAGGTAGTTTCCCATCTTTTCTGGCTTACGTTTAGGTTAATTCTGTTACTAGTTCCAGGCTGTGGTTCTCTCACCAGAATCCACATCATAACCTTGCCTTCTTGACAAAATGTCATGAAATCTCATTTTAAAAATTAGAGAAACAGGTGTTCCATATAACATAGCCTACTTCTGAAAAGGCTCATCTGCCATATTGTCCCTCCTGCATAATAAAAGCAGATGCAACTGTTGATTGCTATGGCTGACGAACCTGCTTCACATTTTACCCAAATCCCTTATCCTTGCAATCAGCTAGACATATAAAAACAAAGCTGACACACTGAATTTCCTGTGGGTAAATTTGGTTCCTTCTTTTTAGGTATCATCTAGTAGCATTACGTCTACATAATTCACTAAACCCCACATTTATCGTACTTTTAAAGAGTACTCTATAGAACAGTTCTGATAGTGCTCAATTGGGAAACCTGTGCAATACTTCTCCTAACCCCATCCTCCATTCAGGTATCCAAATTATTACATAAACAAGAAACAAAAGCAGAAAGTTTGATTATCAAAGTTTCTGATGGAGGAGAATCAGGCACAAAACGACTCCTATGGCCTTATACATTGCTGATGGTGCTTGGGTTTTGAAGGCTGGATGATTCAGATTCACAGACTCA
Source organism: Rhea pennata (assembly GCF_028389875.1). Taxonomy (NCBI): domain Eukaryota; kingdom Metazoa; phylum Chordata; class Aves; order Rheiformes; family Rheidae; genus Rhea; species Rhea pennata. Next base: position 51,209,958 of record NC_084666.1, on the reverse strand, counting down.
CCAGAGTATCTATTCAAAGGTGGCATTTCTTCGATTACATTTTGTAACACCGTTTTCTCTGATCGTGAACTTTTATCTGTTTTAGTACATCACTAATATCGATCGAACATGCATCTTGCTCCAGATGTCCCTAAATCACTGATTAACAGAAGCTGGGAGAGCTCTGTGATGAGGCTCACTGGGAAAGTCAGTCCTGCTCTTACACCATTCCCTATGTATTGACTCTGTTGGAGTTAGGATGAGGTTATCTTTGGCCTTTGTAAATGCCTTTGTAAAAATTATTTACATTAACTTTTTGTTTTTATGAATTACACAATAAGCGCAGCATAGCCTAGCATAGCCAAGAGGGGCTAGGACAAGGCAAATGGCCAGCACATTTAGCAGGCCCCAGGTTTCTGACAGCTTTATAATCCATGGAAGATGAACCACAAACCATGGGAATACTCTACCTGCAATTACCCGGATCCGGATGCGGACAGTTCCAGGCGTAGCGGGTATGCAGTCACCCTTCTCCCAGACTTGCCTCTCTGAATGAGCCATGCAGAGCAATTAGTTGATCTTGTTTGGGTGCAGTCTCCTTTAGCGCAGCTGCTGAGCCTCTCTAGCCACTGGTGTCAGAGAGTTTTATGCAATCCATCTGCCTCGGGGGCATCTAGACTTGTGGCGCCCAAATGTGCTAATTTCAGCATCTAAATGCGCACCTCAGTGCTGCAAACGCAGCATGTATATGGGAACGTAGATCTCTTTGCAAGTCCTTCACATAACATAGCATAAACCTAGTAGTCTGCTAACTGAAAATATCGACTAAAATATAATCACAGCATGATCATGAATTGAAAAAATTAGAACATTTTTGTTCCACATCACACGAATTTAAACAGCATGGAAACCCTAGCCCCAGATACGTGCATTATTTATAGAAGACACCCTATACCAACTCCATAGTAGTAGTCAGTTGGAAAAATAATCTTGAATTAGGAAATACGTGCTTCAGGGCACTAATCATCGTAAAGGATAATTTTGAATTTGCATCATTGTAATTCTAAGACAAATCCATTGACTCAGTGGCAAGGGCTTCCCTTCAAAACCTGTCATTTCAGAGCAGTCTCTTTCTTCAGACGCTTAACAGCCATGGTAACGGGAAGTTGAACTCAGAGCACGGAAATTGGTGAGTTATCTGCAATGCTGCCTTTGTGTAAGACGGTATCAGTTGTATAGTCTGCTTCATGGTTTCAATAGAGTAATGTGGCATTTTTGTTAAGTCTCTTTGTGTGATCCGTTGTTTGCATGTGTGCATATGCAGACAGTTAATAACTTGACAGACAGTTCAGTGCTTTATTATGGCTAGAAACTGTAGCATTTTCTTTTTAATGATGTCCAAACAAATTAACTGTTAAAAATAAACTGCATAGTAGCGCAGTGGGAAGTGGAATTTAGCAGGCTGAAGATCAAAGGGAATTAAGTGCCAGAGCTCTGGCCTATGTGCTTGTAAAAATTGATTTGACTTAATAGGTTTATGCAAAAGGGAATTGCATTGTGTGCACTACTTTCCTGTTGATTTTTAAAAAGTGCAGGAGCACATCTTCCCTACTGATGTCCATTAACTATGCCCATGAATACATAAATATAAATTGGGTGCTTCACTTTTTTTAAAAAAAACCCAACTTTTATCAGCATTTTATAGCTGAGCACACAAGCTGGATTCACACAAAAACTGCTAAGAGCTGCTATTTTCCACTCATCTGAAACGCTCACTTCCTTTTCCCTTACAGAGATTAAAAAAACAAAAGCCTTGAGTTTTATTTCCTTATTTTCATAATAAACTTTTGTTTCCATAAAGTGTGGAAATGGTATATCATAAGCAGGTCAAGTTAGCCCTTAAAAAGACTGGCTAATGTTACTTACCCTTATGAGGTATCTTTTCTTTTTTTCTTTTTCTTTTTCTTTTTTTTTTTCCCCAGGGTGATGACAACTTGATTTGCATCAAAAGTTCCTGTGAAACAGTTTAAAGTATTTAATTTACCTGAAGAAGTGCTTGCTGCTTACACTGGGTCTTGTAATCACCATCTAGAAGGTCTATTAATCTTCTTCAGATGTGAAATTCAGAAGCACAATACTTATAAGCCATGAGAAGAAGGAAGGAGGAGGAAGGAAGAAAAAAGACTACCTTGATGTGTTCTGTGCTCACTTCTTACCTTCTCAGCTAAGCAGCGTTTGGGTCACTTACATTTGTGATGGTGTAAAAACTGGTATAACAATTTCTATGCAAAATCAGTTTGTGCCAAAAATCTTTCTTGCAGCAGAGGAAGCGTACTTCTCATTCACGTAATGGGTTAGTACAGTACTTAGCTTGCATAGAAACATATATGGTCTACTTGGGTAAAGCAAGCAGAGCACAGTCCAATTAATCCCTAGAATTTCACTGTTCTTAATCCCATTAACAATGTCGCCATAGGACTGCTGAAGACCGAGATTCGTACCAGATTCAGCAGCCTTCCTGCGGCAACATGCAGAGCTGACAGGACTAGAGGGAGAAACACACAACCTTCACATTTTGTATACAGGTATTCTCAGCACCAGCAATGGACGTCCCAGTGCAGATTATGTCCCAGTGCAGATTATGTTTCAGACACACCAGACCGTACTTCTGCTCAAACATGCCCCAAAGTAACTTTGGAAAGAGAAGCGGTGAAACCAGATATATTTTTACTATCATACTACAGTACTACTTCTTTACTGCTGCTGTTTTCTCCCTCTTCCAGCCTTTAAAATTCTGTCATGAGAACAGTTTCCTAATCTGCATACAATATAAAATCTGTAATCATGCAAAGTGAGACATAGTATATTTAAAGATTGTCACTTTTATTAGTAAGAGACAAAATTCCTAGACCAAATGCTAGCAGATGTTTTATAACTTATTACCATAATAACCATAAGTTCCCGGCGCTTTCTAAAGGTAATCAAGAGTTGGGTGGGTAATTAACATCTCACTGAATTTATCAGTGTGAAGCAACTAAACACATAAACAGAGGGAGGGAGTAAATCATGCAACAAGCTTCTAATCGTCGTACTAGCAATACACAAGGTGAGCCACATTTTACTATATTCTGTAGCCAAAACAAGCTTTCAGCTACATTTCAGTCAGCCATGGAGAACTTACCTTTTATGGTGAAGATACATAATATAATAAATCTGTGTATTCAAAACAAACAAAAAAAAACCAACAAAAAACACCCAAAGCAACCTGTGATCATTTTCCAGGGTCTGGAATGCAGGAAGAAACATTGAAATAATGAAGATAAAATACCTGCTAAAGCATGCTGTTTTGCATTTTTAAGAGGTTTCATTATGAAAGATGTTGATCCCACTTCTGTTACATTGAGTAATTCTCTACAGGTCAGCAGCTACGTGAGAGGGTTTCTTTGTAAGTATGTGAATGTTTGTTTGGTTTTAATTAGAAAATGTAAGACGCACCTGGTTCTGAGATGAAAACTGTAGTAACACTAGGAACAACAGAAACAATTAATTTATGGTCATTGCCAGGTTTTTACTCTTGCATTAGAGCTTTTCTTAAATATTTGCTCTTTGAATAGTGATCGGACATACAGGCTTTCACTGACTCTTTTAGGAGCGAGCTCATTCCTAGCATCGTCCAGAATCTGTCCTCTGAACATCAGCACTGTCATGAAAATGAAAAATGACTAACAAACACAAAAAGTCAGAAACATAAAAAATAAACATCACATTTATTTAAATAAAAACATACACACAGTGTACAATGGGCATGGCTTACAGACAGCAATGAAACAAAATGCTAAATCCTGCAGTACAAAAAAAGCTGAATTGCTTAGTTGTGCTTCATTTCTCTGAATTAAACACATTGTGGGCTGAAGTCCTATTAATGCTACTAATACAAATAGCCCCATGCACTCCAGAGAGTGAGACAGGCCCATTACAGTGGAACAGCTACACCAAATAAAAATGAGTACCAGAATAACCTGGGATTTCAGAATTTTTGAAGTCAGACTCTTCATAAACGAAACAGAAGAGCTGACAATGTTTGAAGTAATTTGCATGCCAAATGGAAAGAGTAAAAAACACCATTGCCAGAAGTTAGATGTCTAAGTTACAGCAGCACAGTTCAGATCCCACTGCTCCAGACCGCAGAGATTCAGAGCGCTCTGTTATCATACCCCTTCTACCATAATTCTTTCTCCCTGTCAGCACACAAACGCTCACACTTTGTTTTTAAGCTCTTTGGAATATGGATACATTGGTTCACAAGTACCTTCTGTTTTATTCATAATGAAGTATTCAGTCCTACGTGTATTTGAGCAAATACAGTTGTTATTCTCGGATCATCAGTAATATGCTGAATCTCTTCTTAGTTTGTTTTATTACTTATTCAGTAGATGCTATTGAGAGAAAGGGAAAGTAAAAAAATGTTTGAGGGCTGCAGAGTATAGCTGAGCCCTCCAGCAACACGATACAATCACTGCTGACGTGTTGCATGAGTAAGGGAAAAGCCATTCCTGTTCTAGAGACTGAAATCTTTGAAATTTTTTCTTTTCTTTTTACCAAGAAGTTTGTGATGCTTTTTAGAAAACATGCATTGTACAAGGCAAGTTTCTGTTTTAAAGAACAGTTAATGAATTTAAAGCACTTTGAATGTAAACATCTGCTTTTAAGCTGCAAGTGAAAAACAAGATGAAAACTCACGTCTCATAGTATCACCTGTACAGTTCCTCTTTACAATAAAAAAGCATAAATACAGAGATATCAACGGTTTCAAGTCTACAACATAGCCAACTGACACAATATAGGTTTAAGATCGTTAACCGGTTACATCTGTTAACTTACACAAGTAATTTTGCTGCACAGATTTTAACACAATTTGTTTATTATACCCAGTGATGTTCAGTGCATTTCATGCCTTTGTTTTGATCAGCCGACTGTAAGATTTCCTGGAACATCTTTTAAAACTAGAAATACAAATGAATTTCTTTTCTGAGGATCAAAATAGGGGTGTTACACACTAGGCTTCAAAATGATACGCTGCACTACTTTTACAATTGCTAATGACGTTTTAGATATCATTACATTTTAATTCACTTAAAATAACTATTTTCATCAGGATTGATTGTTTTAGACACAAAAATTTGTTCTTTAACTTCCTTGCTTTACTTAATGCCAAAAGTCTGGAGAGTGCAAAAATTAACAGTGCAAAGGACTTCATTAGGCTCATCCTTAGTTGTTATTTTGTTGGCCTCAGCTATCCTTCTATGTTATTTATTCTTTGTGGCACATACATTGCTAGTATTCCATCAAAATACAGTTTCACATAGACAAAATCAGATAATATAATTAAAAATTTCTCTGTTTCCTAATTGCCCCATGAAAAAATGAAGTATAAACGCTGGTAAGAACTCCCTAAAAGAAGATTTCAGAAGAAAAGACCTGGCTGCTTACTAATGCCAGGCTTAGGCATGTTAGTTATAGCACTACTTTAATAATCTCTGAGAAAACATTACATTAACTTTCCTTTCACCCCTTTTCTAGGCATGTTAAACTAGTTTTCCATTTAACTGCTAACCTGTGGTATAAAAAACCTCAGACAAGCATGTAACAACACACTGTACAAATATCCAAAGCTAGAAGCCCTCACTTAGGTTTCCTCAAGGCAGAGCCTGATTGCCTTATTTATATCTTTGCTGAGTAAGATGGGCAGGATGTGGCTTCAGATGCCAGATACATACTTAAAATATTCTAACCCTTGAATATTGTCCTTCCCTCAGGATAGAATATTTCATACCTTACAAAAGTTTTAAGAAAGCAGATACAGAATATTTTCTGTGAATCTGCCACTAAACTCAGTATGTTTTCCATAGCCCTTTGCAAGAAAATGGTGCAGCCTGCTCATAAAAGTATGACTCCTCTGATATTCACAGTGAACTACAAGTATACATGCAAGACCTCAAGGATAATTTAACCCCTCTGTTAAGCACTCAAATACTACACAGGGCTCAAATACGGCTTCTACAGACAGCATATACACGCTGAGTTGTAAAATAACCATTAACCTGCAGCAAAAGCTTTTTTGTGTTTCTTCACGATAGTCAAAGCAGAAAAAACCCCACTAGTTTTGCATCAGTGTTTAGCTGACTGCTCAGCTTTGGTAACCAATCCTCTGCCGATACGAACGGCAGCCGGCGGCGACACTCGCTCTCGGGAACCTCGCAAGGAAGCAGGAGCCTAACACATGTCTCACTACTGAGGCAACCAGCTTCTTCTAGGACACCTGCAACGGTGTCAGCAGGCTTTACAAGGGTCTTAGTAACGTACAAACAGATGTTCACATCAAAACTTGGCATAAGAGTTCAGCCTTGTTTGAAACAAAACCCAAGCTCTGCTTCTGTAATGGCCCGAGCCCAGGGAAGTCTCCCTGCAGTGCACCGCTGTGCTATTTTTCTCATCATCTTTAACAAGTAACAGATGATGTTATTTCACACAGACATGCTGGGAGGGGCTGTTAGGATAAGGACAGAAAATTAACGCTTTTTTTGCACTCATGTGGCTTCACTATTGAAAACTCCCTAAATATAAAAGTAACATGATAGTCTCAATGGCAAGTTAGATCCCAAGTGTGATTTAAATGCTGAGGAAAGATCTTGAAAGAGGGTTTCCCTGATAAGAAGGCTATAGAATATCGTACTTTGAACTTGCCAGAATGCCCATGGGGATTGGGGTAAAGTGCTACAGGGAACTACAGTACTTACCAGGGAACACTATCCCACCAAAGAATTTTGCAGATCATTTAAGATCACTGCGGAAAGGCTATCATCCTCTATTATACACCTATGGGATTATTTCAGACTTGCACGAGGAATTTACCACTATTTCTAAACCGTATATGTAACATTTTTAACGTTAAGAATAAACATGTCAGAAAGGATAGCAAGGGCTTATGTAGCAATCAGATTAACAGAACAGAACATTACTTAGGAAGACTCGTGCTCCATAAACCCGCAAATAAGATTTTGTACAGGTCAGCTGTGTAATGGTTAAACACTCAAATACAAACACAAATCTGTGCACACATCCACCCATCCTCCCTGCTTCTACTAGTATATGTCAGGGAAAAAAAATCGAGGCATTATATTGCCGTCTGCCTAATCTTATCTGTAACACAGTGCTGACTCTTCTGACACCTGCTGCAAAGTAATACGTTCTAACGGGGAGGGGGGAAAAAAACCATGCATGGGAGAACATCCTAATGGAGGCATATAACATGAACAAACAATAAAGGCACCAGAACGCTACTCAAGTGATGTATTTTACTTTGAAAAAATGTTCCAATTCATCAAGTAAATACATCAGATGGGCGAATTCCAGGCTTCACTGAAGGCAATGAATGCTGGAATGAGGATCTCTTCCTGATGTTTTTACTAGTTGGCCAAAAGCCTGATCTTGCAAGGTAGGTTTAATGTTATTCACATGCCAGATCATTTTCATGTAGTCACTCAATTACAATTTGCAGGATCAGGCTCTTTATGTATATATATTTTTATACGTATAGTAACAGATTTATACCCACTATCTTAATAGATTTTTAAAAAATATTAATTCATCATTTATCAAGATTTCCGTGGCTTCTATACAAGCATGCAAACATTAACCTGTTCATCCTTGGCAAATACATGTTTCTACTGATCCTTAAATTTCCAATGCAGTTTCATTTGGATAAAATTCTCATATTTCTGTTCTATACATTTTCTCTCAGAATTAAAGCATTTGTTACATAAAGGTCAAGTGAATTCCTTTTTTTTAATGTATTTCAATAGGGCAGGAGAAGGAAATGGATGAAAACAATTAAAAAAACCACAAATTGCTCTCTGTAAGACAAATTCAGGACTAACACAGGCTGGCAGAAGCATTAAAATTATTTCTTTTTAAGTTGATGGTTGTCTTTGGTGCTAGCTTGTCTACATGTAGCATTACAAATTTGACACAAAAGCGCTGTAGCAGCTAAATTAGTCCAAATATAGGGGGTTACCTTACTTACAATGCTTAGGCTTTGTAAAAACACATTCTTATAGCCTAAAAATATATGTTAAATCCTGTATATAACAACTCTATTTTACCTACTGCTAACAAAAAATTAGTTTTCAGGGTTTACAATAAAGAGCAACATGACAGGTCAAATTCAGGTCACCTTACCTGAAGAATTAATCGCCCTGATTTCAATGTGATTTATGTGCAAGTGAAACAGGCAGTATTTGGCTATGGTTCAGAAAGCCAAGAATGATACATTCAAATGAACTGCAAGGAACCAGAATGAAATTACATGCTGTAATTATTAAAAATATATTATGTAGTTACATGCTTATGTAAAGAAGCAAAATATAATTACTAAATTTATATTCAGCCCAGGTATTAAGAGATTAGCACCTTTCATAAACAGTTCTATGAAGGATTTGATCACCGGTAATCAAAATCTAGGCTTTATGGGTTTTTTTCCCCCCAGAACGCTATTTGCAGCAGGAAGAGAACCCTTAAATCTCAGGTTTTCGTTCAGAGTCAAAACGCCACCTTCTAAATCGCTAACATCAATTCCTATAACAATCCATATTTCCCTTTTTGATCTTCTATCAAACTACTCAAAAAGTATTTGCAGCTGGCTAATGGGTCATACTAAGTTTCAACTTTGTGCAGAAAAGCTGAATATAGTTGGTTTTGAGAATGTTCAGTCCGTTACTTTTTCATCATGTTTTATTTCATAATAACTAGCTGCACTTATTTTAAAATGATAAAACCTGATAAAGATTGACTGTTACACATTGCCAATTAATAACTCATAAACAACAATTTTTATATTTGCTAATTAGCATAGATGTATGTTCCTGATTACATTTTTGTTAAACTTAGGTGTCAGCTTTTCCATATGTCCCTTCTGGAGGTCTGTAGTACTTTGGGAAAGCCATCAGCTGAATCATGTTGAATGCATACTTTCTGCATTTGACATTCTTCAGTACATTCTCTATGCGGCATCCTTCTCTAGTGAAAGGGGGAAAAAGTACAACTTCATGAAACACAGAATAAATAAATATGTTTTATTTGTTCATTGCAGAGTTTCAGCAACAGTTGAAGTAAAAATAACAAAGATTCAACTCTACATTTTTGTTTTCCACAAGTGATGATACATCTTACAAAATTAAATCCAAGGCCAGGCCCAATACAGTTATTGCCCTCAGAAATAGGTGATAAGATTTTTTTTTCTTCCATAATATATTTGCCCTTAAACTTTAAAGTGTAGTAAAAAAAATTAACGATAAATTTCATTCTGATTCCAGAAATATATTTGCCTTTTAAACTTTTGCATGTTTTTCAAATTGCTTACTATATATGCGACAGTGCCTGTTGCCCTAAAAATGACTTTTCTAGGAATAAGGCATTTTATTAAGTCTGGCCCTATAGATTTGTGAAGGAAAGTTTCATCTCTGTTTCATTTTCCATATGTTCAGCTTTGCAATGAAAAAAGAGAAATGGCTTTTCAAATAGCCGAATCCAACTCTCTGCTTTATAAAGGAAAGATGCTTGTTCACATACAGTACAAAAGTCACAAGTGCCAAAGTGGTGCATCAAGACATAAACAGGAGTTTGTTAAAAAGAATATAAAAGTGTTTTGAAAGCAAAAGCAACTAAAGCAACAATTACAAACAGGTTAATTTAATTACCAAACAGAACTTACTCTATTCCATTTAGTTACTTGACAGAAAAGGGTTAGTTGTAACAAGGTAATAACCTATTTGTCAAACAAAAAAGATCCCATCAGCTAATATTAACAATGAAAATAACACAAAGAAAGTAAGTCTCACAAACCACCGCCCGGTAATATTTGGCTGGAGGGGGGGGGTTAGTTTGTACTGTGCAAATTCATTTTTCTTTCTTTTTTTTCTTTCTTTTTTTTTTTTTTTTTTTTTTTTAATCAGACTAATTATTACTCTGGGAAAAGGGGTTCAAGCATTCAGGATTCCACACCATCTTGTATACAGTGACAGCATTGTAAGTGGGCTCTCTTGGAGCTAATTACAGTGGGAAAGCTTTATCATGAACAGAAAGAGCAAATCAATTCACTCAATGCATAGTATACTTCTTAGAGTTCAGAAGAAAATAATGAAAACATCGTACATTTCAGACATTTGTATTTTAAAGGTGAATCCTTGGGGTCTGAAAATGTAGAAATATTACAGCACAATTCCCTTTTCTAAAGTTAGTTTGTCGCTGTTTGTAGAAAAGAAAGGAACACAAGTGCAGTTTATTGATATTTGGCTAATAGCAAAGCAAGACTTAAAATAAGCCACACAACCAGCAAGTGAGAGCTGACAAGCAGCAAGGCGACAGGATAGAAGTGACGAGAAGTTGGCTTGTTATCAGTTAGACAGCCTGTTTCGGGATCATCCGATTCATTCAGTGCTCCCTGGGTTTGTCTGCTGTTAAACAGGGGAAGTTAGGAACAAACAGAACAGCATTTAAACAGCAAAGAAAGCCAACACGTAGGTATTCTGACAACAGAGAGAAACCAAATACAGCCATTCTGATACAGAGGACTTAGGCTAGGTACTTCCATATATTTAATCTGTTTTACAATTTGTATGGGAAGCACAATGACTAACGCTTTTTAAAACCTGCTAAGTGCCTTGAAGAAGTATTCACAACTTTACATTAAAAAAAATGTATGTTATGAGATGAGCTATACTGTCACAAAAAAAACCCACGCACACTGACCAGAAATGAAATAAGGAGGTAAACAAATAGTTAAGGAAACAAAAAAGATCACAAATGTGGCACAACGTGGCAGTGGCAAAACAGTGTCTCCGTGGCATTCACAGGTTTTTCAGTCCTGCTTCGCTACCCGTCACGAAATAGATAGGCAGAAGTAGAAAGGGCACAAGCTCGTTTGGAAAGAATTGCAACTATTCTACAATAATTTTAAAATATTGGTAAATTGACCTAAAAATGACTTCTTGGAAAATTCATTAGTGCTGGTGACTCAGCTTTGAAGTCAACAGCAGTTACTTCTATTTAAAGGCTCACATTTACATTACTGAAGAAAATTACTTTGTACCTCGCTTGGTCGACCCAGGAGCTAACCTGCCTACAATGAAGTTCTACTGAATCACTTTAAGTTGTGCAGTCAATGTACCAGAGCAGCAGGGAAAGCTTCAAATCACTGCCAATCTTTTCTGTTCTAGCCCTAAAAGCTTCTATACAAGCAGGATTATGCATACTTCTGCTATGCCTTTTCCATCCCTCTAAAGTTACATTTATTTGTATATGATCAGGATTCCTGTTTATGGAATTCCCTAAGGCAGTAATGACTTAATTTTATATTTTTCTATGAGCCATACATATTTTGAATCTCATCATATTGAGATTCAAAGATAACTTCATTTTTCTGTGCAGATTTAAGAATATCTAGATATATGAGATTACAACACACTGCTTTTTCAGATACATGGGTCCCAAGCATGTTGTCTGTCAAGAAAGAAAATACTGGAAGACCATAAAGAGATTGTAAGACAGTAAAGGTAACATTGCACAGCCCTAAGTAAAAGGAGAACAGTACAGCTCTAATATCTCTATTGAAGACAGTAGCAGTCATTTCATCTTACAGACAGTCTGCCTTTCTGACTTGAATGTTAAAAGGCAATGCTGAGTTTCTTGAGCTAGGATATCAAGTGAGGTGCAAGAATTGCACTTACAGGTGGAATCCTATGAAAGAAGTTGATCAAAACCATCACTCACACAATTTTCCTTAAAAAAAAAAAAAAAAAAAAAAAAAAAAGTCCTTCAAAATAAGTTCATCAGTTCTTCTTTGCTTTGAATGTTCAACCCATAAAAAATAAAGAAGACTCCATGCTACTTTAAATACTAAAATAAAAATGAAAAATCCCCAAACTTGAGTGACATCCAGATCACTGCAATTAATGGTTTCAGTGTGCCTGCTGCTCTTGGTCTACAGTTTTCAAACATACATGGAAATCAAACACTATCTAAAACGAAATCCTTTCAGCAATTACCACGAAGCGAAGTTGCCTGTATCTGCCATGCTGATTTTGTCAATATTGTGACTTACACTGAAATACATAGGTGTGTTCTATATTAGAGCACTCCAGTTAACAGCCTTGCTTCCTCAGACACTCCTTGCTCTACTGCCCACAGCACTGTCATTTGTGATCAGCTGGGAGGATTCAACCCCTTTTTCTTTGCTACTTTTTTTTTTATTATTTTATCATGTATTTCTACATACTCTCAAAACTCTGCACCTTGTAATTTTCCTTTTCCTTCTTAAACTCTACAGGAATCCCAGAAGTCTGCCTCTGAGCTTTTTCCACTGTCTGGTCACCTTTTTCTACTCTTCTAAATAAGCCTGTTGGTTTCAGCTTATCCTCTTTATGCGCGTGACTGACAGCTCTAGTTCGGCCCACGTAGTCCCATATCTTCATTTCCAACCACTTTCCACATTTCCAGCTTAGCTGTGTTTGGACAGTTCTTCCTGGATGTCTTTATCACAAACCTCATATGTGTGCTTATGGCAGAGGGGACACCAACTGAACTCTTCTCTGAAAAGGTCCATCTAGGCAGTGACAGAAGATCACTGTTCAGTAAGTTTGCACAGCTATTGCATACTCTTTCCTCATTATAAAGCACTGATCAGGTGCTTCGTTATGAAGGGCTTTCGTGCAGTCTGTCATCTTAGTTTTACATGACATTAATTTATTATAAGCAGGCTGCATTACATGCTTGCAGGGACAAAATCCTTCTACTTCTGTAGGGTGCTCTGCTCTATGTTTTGCTCCATATCTCATTGACAATGTTAGAGGTTTTTAATCTGTTTCTACAGGTCCCATTAGCATCAGTGAGATTTATGTAGATGTGATGATGGGAATACAGATAAAAGCCATTTGTTCTGTTATTTTCTTAAATAGAAAAGCCCACAGTACATTTATTCTCTGATATGCTGAAAAGAATGATCAGTGTCTTTCAACATAAAAAGTCGTATCTCCCTCCAGGAAAACCACTATCAACAGCTGTTGGGGGGAGGGGAGGGGAACGACTTCTGTTTCACAAATTAGTCACATCATTCTACACGTGATTCAACGAGACATCTCCAAAACAGAGCAAGAGGATCCAACTCCATTATTAGCCACCTAAGAACAAGGCTGAGTGGAATACTTAAATGTGCTTTTAAATTAAGAAGAATATTTCGTCATGATCAGATGCTTGGCTAAACTCACTCTACGCGCTGCAGTGACAAAGCCTCGTAACAAACTTTGCAGTGTTTTCTGTGGTGACTAACGTAGGGAGTTAAAGTAGGGACATAAACTCAGCTTTCTCTAACGTGACAGTTTGGAACATTATTCCCCCCAGCTCATATCAAACCTGGTGGAAGTTTTACTGCATCAAACAGCATGCATCCAGTTGGCGACAGGTCAACCGGATTTACCTGGCTTCCAACCTGACACTCAGCACAGTCAGAACAGACCGGTATCTGATCCCATTGTGGTGTGAAGATACTGCCCCAGCTTTTGATGTTCACTCAGTTACGAACCATGCTCTCCCAGAGCTCTGAACTCACACCAAGAGGGAAGGAGGAAGCCTCCCAGGAAATCCAGCAAATTTGCATTTCACATATACGCATAGTTTTAAGAGGAAAAGGTGAAAGCTTGTAGATCTGTAACATCTAGGGTCATGAATAACTCTCTAAACTGTATTACTATTTTTTGTTCATTTTATTTGAAGCTTATAGCACAGCACTGACATACCATATCAGCCAAAAGTGCTGTAAGTTTAACGATGATATCATTTCAGTCTGCCTTCTAACTCACTTGGTGTTTTATCATCTTAAACTCCTATTGGGATAATGTTGCATGCTCATCAAATGAGTCAAACCAAAACAGTAGGTATTTTCTGTTGTCTTATAATTTAGATGATGAATTGTTTGAAACTTTTAGCAATGAAGCAGGGACAATGAAAATGGTATGGGGAAAAAAGAACCATCTCAAAAGTCCTTATGAAGTCAAGCATACACCTGAGGGCACATTCTGGCTTTTGATTACCTGTCACACTGCTCAGCACTCCCTATGCAGTGTCTTTGAAGATTTGTATTTTAATGCTTGGGGATGTACGAATCTCCTGGTAAGACTTCTTCAGCTCTAGTTGAGTTACATCTATTAATAACACTGGAAAGGCTAAGTTGTGCTAATGCAGAGCTGCAAGCAGAATGGGTAGGCAGCTTTCAATCTACAAAAGAAATCCCTGTGCTAGCAGTGGCTTCACTCTGAATTCGTGTCTTATAGCATGGATACTTTCTGAAAAATTTCTTTTTTTTGCAAACAGAACTCAAAAAAGGAGTTTCTGGTCTTATTCTTGTCACACTCCAGCATCGACAAAGAAAAATGGCAAAAATTGGATGCTTCTCTTTTAATCCCTTCCAGCAATATCTGCAAAGACATTTCCTTAAACAGAAGTGATTGCTGAGAGTTCTTCATCTTGATCACCATTTTGTTTATTTACCTGCTCTCTCTGTGATAATCCACTTCAGATTATTACAATCCAGAACTACTATGAAGCAGTTTTTCTGACAAGTGTTTTCTGACAACTTTACTCGTAAAGTTTGGAAACTGAATATTGTCTCCTTAGTTGCTGGGTTTTTTTTCTTATTTTTTTTTAATAAAATAGAAGTGAAAGTTGCTTCATTTCTGCGTTTTACAGGTTACTGTGGTTCACTGAAATGCTTCAGTTACATTATGAAAAAAAACAACTATTTTAACACAGCACTACAGTTCTAGAAAGCAACCCGACCTTTTGCAAAGGAAAGGGAATACTTGTGAGACCTCCTTGTCATCATCAAGATGCTACACCATAGTGCCTAGAAGAATAAAACTGGATTCAGAAGGAAATAAATCTCAGTTCAATCCTGGAGCATCACTGAGTCAGGGCAGAATTCAAACAGAACATATAAAGGAATACTGTGCTATATTCCTCCCTGCTGAAGGGCACAGTTGACACAATAAGAACTCTGACAATTTGAAAAGGTAAAAAATTTCTGCATTGTTTTAAATGGAAAATGTATCAAGAGAACAGAGATGTCTTCTGTATCAATGACCTTTTCAATAATTCTCTTTGTTTTGTCACTGTTGTCAGTATCTTTTATGTTTTTCCTCAAGCCTAGATGGTGTTAAATAAAGTAAAAGACACTAAGAAATTAATTATTTGCTGCCTATGTAATCCTATAATCTCTATTAAAATTCAAAACAAGCAACTGGCATTACTGAAATTGAGTAGTATTCTCGTATCTCAGGATAGTGATGAATTCAGTCAGTGATTTGGAGCTGCTATTAAATATATAGCAGTAGTATATACAGCCTAATGTGTATCAAATTGCTGCAATAAAATCTCTCTTCTTTTTTCGTTTTAGCTTTTGCATTACAACTATTTTCCCTTATCTTTTCTTTTGTTAGCACCCTTTGCTTCCCTAGGCTTTTTTTCATTCCTTTGTATAGTTACAATACCTTTGTTTTCTAATGTCAATCTATTTTCTTTTCTAAATAAGATGAGGCTTTTCCAAAGAATTTCACCAAGCAGTAGATTAAAGACGTAATCATGACGATAAGACACCTAGGTCTTGAAAAATAGTTTATGTATGGCAATTCGTTTATTTTGTACTCCAAACTCCAGCACTATTCCTCTGGGTTTTTAAGTCTATCCAAAGAAAAGATTCAATTTTGACATGCTGGTCAGAAATAGTAAAGTACTTGAGGCTCAGCCACAGTCACATACAGATTTTAAACACCATTATGGGAAAGTCATACTGAGTTCAGTAGACAGCAACAGATTAGTCAGCACACTGCCTTGCAGTAGTGCTTAACTGGAGACACCTGGTTTCCACGCACACAACCAACTGCTGCAAAACCCTACTGTGCTCTGCGGAAGGGATGTTGCAGATGAACAAAATTCAGTTTACTCCTTTGCTTTCTTAACTGCTCTTGAAAGTAAAGGAATGAAGGGACTAACTATAGCAGTCCAACTTTCCTACCACCTTTTATCAGCATAACATGTAGGCAATTTTCTAGGGAAAGTAAAAGAGAAATGCACCCCATTTGCAGACAATAAAACTGCACAACTTCTGTTTTGAACTTTGAATACGTTCACCCGCAATCCTGTTCTGCAACTTCTGTCCTGAAGTCACAATGTCCTACAGATTGAATCACATATTCAACTTGTTATCTGATCATATGCCCTCTGTACATTAAAAGGGAGTCATTATATTAATTCTAATATAAAAATTAGGAAAATATCCATATATTAAGAAAAAAGCAAGTACTCATCTGTAGTTTACTAGCATGTAATGATACATAAGATTTCTTTGTTCACATAATCACAGTTTAATAAGAAGAAAAACAGCACCCAAGTATTTGATTATTTAACATAAATTAGAGAGTATAAATAGAGCATGGAACAGATTTTTTTGAAAATACAGTATTGAACTGAGATCCAGTTGTCACATCAGGCTGTACTTGACAGATAATTTCAGCCAATGAAGAGCAAAGTTCTGAGAGAAATATTTGACGGCTTATTAATATATGGTATTTATTTCAATATCACCCTATATTAAAAGCAAACACTAAGCTAAGCTTAGTTTGTGTAGACAACATTTCAGACAGACCTGAAAAATGGAAAGATTTCCTGTTTGGCTGAAGCTTCCCCAAAACTGTTGGCTCACCAAAGAACAAAAACCCCACGTTTTTTTTCTATGCTAATGTTAACATACCATAAACGGTGTAAAGAGATGGAAGAGCAGCTTGAAGGTTTGTATCTTATTTCAAAATATAAAACTCCATTTGCATAAATCCTAGTGCTAAAGAAATCACCAATGACTTCAGAAAACTGTGCGGGTCTGATCCAGGACACCCAAAAGAGCCCTTTTTCTCCTGACTTTAAAGTGACCACACAGTAGAATAGTAACATTCACGAAACATATAGTGAATATACAATAACCGTGAACAAAACATTCCAGCCACAATCGCAATGGTCTTTAACTCACTGCTCACATCTACACTAGCAGTTTAACCCTGCCCACAGCAGGTCCTTGGCACCAAAGCTGGAAGGCAAATGCAAGGTCACAACAAGTCACTGCGACCTCTCAGCCACCAAAAGATGTTGCCCACTGGAGGCCACCTCGTGGGAAAGGTCCTTGAATGGCACCAACTCCTGACTGGGAGGGTGCAAGTCTGCATGGGCCACAGCTCTGCCAGGAACCATTTAAGCATTTCACTGCATAAAATCGCTGAGGCCAGGGCCTCAAAACTTTCTCCAGTGGAAGTATGGACAGACACTCAAAGTCCTGCCAAGTGATTCAGGTAACTAACTACGTAAGAGCCTAGCTCAGAACCAAAACATGAACGATGTGTAGGAACGATTCTTCTTCCCCAGGCAGGAGAGAGGAATGATTTTGGAAATACAGTTTTCACCTCTACTATACTCCAAGCACAGGACTGGCTGTTTCATCCTACTATTTACCCACACTACTATGCAATATTAAATGTTAGTTCTATGAAAGTTTATCTTTTTAACCAAAAATATGATTCTAATAATCTTTCCAGACACTCTTTTATGGAGTATTAGGATTATGTATAAGCAAAACTCTTAGGATAAAATTATGAAAACTTCCCTGGCAAACTTCTCTTATAAATTTTGAAATTCAATCCAACGTGCAACCAATTTTAAAGGACATGTGATCTAACTCTCTGCAGAAACTAAACAAATTGCAGGCTTCCCAGTGACCTGACAACATGTGAAATGCGGATGAGTACCTCCTTCAATAAGTTCCAAACATACAAAAAAATTCCTTGCATAAGGTTAATGTCACTAGTATTATTGCCTAGTGAGTCACACTTCTTCCAATATGTTTCTCTCATAGTAATGGGGCTTTTACCAAGGATGTGATTATACATTTAGTTCATACAGGCACACTGAAACAAACCTACGATAAATTCTCTCGTACGTCTCATCGAGTCTTAAATACTTTTGGTTGACCACGAAAAACCTTCACAGATTTTCTCCTTACTGCTGGTAAATTTTTTTTGACTTTTTCACACATGGTGAAAGTCACCATGTGGCAAAGTGGATTTAAGAGGTGTAAAAGGCTTGCTGTACAACTAAACAGCCAAGCATGAAAAAAGGTTCTTAAAATCTGACATTAATTTCTACATGTTCAAATCTCAGACCGATGGGGAGGATAAAAAATTAAGGACAGAGAAAATTGCTACTGTAAACCAAGAGTCAGTTGAGAACCTGTTGCATTGGTAGTCTGAGTCCTTTTAAGTGAGGAGGGAATTAAACAGCAAAAGATATAAATCTGAATAACTTACAGTGTATACCTGCAACTGCAGTTCAAGCTATACAAAAGGCAAAATGTGACTGCTTCTGATTAATGATACTAATCTGCATAAACCCTTCGTTGGATTAACCAAATGAATGAGTCGAGACAGATCATACCAAAGAACTGAAAATTAGTATTCCATCTCACGAAGCAAATAAAGCCAGTTTCATTAACTGCTTTCAACCACTATACTGATACTGTTTTTTATAAACACATTGACAGTTTGAGATCTGATCTGTTCTGATCTCAGCCTTCCTGTGAGCACTACATGCAATATGTGGGAGTGCCTATGCAAGTGGAGTTAGTGCACATGTGGCCTTCTCTATCAGCAAAATGCACTTAAACCTGACTTCAGTTGGTGCATTAGCGCCGCTACCAGCAACACTACATGTAGCAAAGAAAGTTCTCCTTCCTAGGCTATTAACCAGACTCCCCTATCCAAAGGTGTATGGGTTGAGATGCCCGCTGCGGTTATCTGGAGGTGCCACCCCAGCAGTCCTATCAATAAACTACCTTCTCCTTTCTTTAGCAGGTAACATTAGTGGCAAGAGAGATTTCTAAAACTTGAGCAACGCCCTCTTTAAATCCCAAACACACTATTTTTACATCCACTTTCTTCAGAGCACACAACAGGGCTGAGCTGAGATTCTTGTGAGCCAAAAGTCTTTGTTGTCCTTTCTGGTAATTGGTAGAGACTTTGAAGAATAAAGCCTCTGTGTGGGAAATTAAGAGAGTTACCTACCTGTTTTCTAGTTAGCTGTTTCTATTCTGTTTAGAAGACTGCACAAGTTCCTGGAGCCTACTCTCAAAAGGAAGTATTCCCCCCCCCCCCCAAGTACCAAATAGGAAGTTTAAAAGATTTGAACTTTAATCAGTGTATCTGCTTATTTTACAAGCATTTTCTCTTTGTCGTCACTAGTCACATTGTAAGGAACATTTTATGATGAGTATTGCTGCAGGTTTCTCAGTAAATTTGAAACGAACTCTTCCAGCTCCCTTCATCATGTTATTTCAGAAAGTTACTACCAGCAGAGACCATCACTTTTTAAGTAAAAATAGCACTGTTCTGATGGGGAGAGTGAAGAAATGAAAATGCATACAATTTTGCTTCTACAATTTCCAGAAATAAATGACCTTTTGAAAATTTCTGGTAAGTTTGGACAAAAAAAAAAAAAAAAAAAAAAAAAAAAAAAAAGCTCAATAAGCAGGGTATTTACCTTCTATTCCCCTAAACATTTACTAGCAGAAAGGAATAAATAGACAAAATATAATGCAGGGGCAAATATCTTCCTCTCTATCATAATGCCACATTTTCCCTACTGTTACAGTGAAATCAAGGGCAGGGTTTGGTTCAGTGCTGTCACAGTAATTCAGAGTTTGCTGCAAGTCCAAGATGCAGCTCTCAGGATATTCTGTATGAACTACATGCAGGATTCCCTGAACAGAACAAGAAGAGTTCATTACACTGGCAGAAGCACTTAATGATGAAGCCAGTCCCTGGCAGATGAGAAGAAACTGTCAATTTACTACTTTACCAGGACTGAACCATCAAATACTCTTTTTTAATATGTTCTTCCCCCCCGCCCTTGTATCCCAGATTGTGTTCTGCAAAACGCAGAACTGGTAGAAAGAGGCGACACTCACCGGGGTTACCACTACAATGCCTTAGGAACTTCAGCTTAGAAAAAACTACAGAAAGCTGGTATCTCCTTCAACTTCAGACTCTTAGGAATGGAGATGTGGAAAAGAATAAATGTCCCCAAGCATGTCTACAGCAATTTGCATGCAGAATTGCAACACAGTACAGCAGTGGGGCTTTCCACTCAATTTTGGTAGCTGCCATAATTTACAAATAAGCAGAATGTACACTGCTGTATATACATGCAATTGTGGAAAAGAAGGGGTTTTATTAAGAAAATTCTAAACCACATAAAATGTAGTTGAAAACACCCAATATTTTGTGAAAAACTTACCCATCTATGATCTACCATTATTTTCTCCTGAAGAAGCAGCAAGCTAGTAGCATTATCTCAGCTTCCTTTTCTTCTCCAGGAGGGAAAAAGGAAGCTAGCAGGAAGATATAAATCTCTTTGACTATAGTGTTTTTCTCTTTAGTTACATACGCTAGTTATTTTGTATGTTGGAAGGAAAAGGGTTTTACAAAATATTCCAATAAAATACCATCTCGTGGTGCTCCTACTTTACATAAACACTATACCAATTTTCCAGGAAAAAAGAAACAACCCCAAAAAATCCCAACATCTTTGGAAATATCTTCAGTGTCCCTGAAATATAACACTGCATAAGACTGTGCTAGAAGCAATCCCATCATTTCCTCTTTTATACTCCTTTTACAGGAATACGGTTCCCTAACCAGCCAAGTCTGAGATGCATTATTCCCAGAATTGTTTGTGTACTTGGTCATCGTGAGAGCTGAAGACCACAATGTCCTAACCTGAGGTAGTTTTCTTTAATCATTCTGAGAAAAACAGTGCTTCACATGCTTAAAGTATTTAGCTTGAATAGCTGCGAGCCTGAGTCCAGGTGGCCAAATAGAAAAATCTGAAGTCCAGTCAAGTAGCACACAGTTGTTAATTAGAAACACTTCATCTCCACAAATGCCCATTACAATGGCAGGCCTTGAGGAATTCTGCTTCCCTTTTCATTTTTAATAAATGCTAATGGCCTTCAATTATCCTGTAACATATCTCACATTAACCTGACTGGGAGCGATACTGTCCTTTGGGGTCCTCTGAGATGTGTCGGCATTCACAGCCCTTTATGGTACTCACGGTCAACGAACGATGAAGAAGCGCATCCGCCTGCTCTAATCCAAGCAGGTTATGATATCGGTGTTGGTATTTCCTTGTACTTTGGTTAATATTATGCTTCTGTGGCTGTCACATAGCACTTGCAGACTTCAAGAAACTGAACAATTTCTCTTTTTAACCTACGTTTACTACATTGGTCAGAACACAATAAAGACCAACGCTTTTAAACTGTTTAAATTGTCCTCTGTCAGGAACACAAATAATATAGAGAGAGTTACAGGACACTTTTGGAAAAACCTCAGCCACTTTCACCATTTTACTCTCAGTTAGCCTTTACTAAAATCTAAATCAGAGCTTTGTAGCATCTCATCAGAGCCCAACTAACACACGCAAAGGATATTCAAATCATGCTTGTCTCATTTTATTAGTATTTAATCCCAAGTTAGTTAAAAGTAAATTCTGTAATGTGCTATTAATGTGCTGCTACTGACAGCTTAAATACAATCAATAAAACACCAAAGCTGCAATTAAACAGCAGAAGCAATTTTTAAAAATTATCACTGCTTAGCTACAGGCTTCTCTTGTTATCTCATTAATATACACAGGGTGTAGAGTTGGCTTGTGCACTGTTTTGTATGACTAGATTCATAATATCATTCTCAGTCTCTTACAACATGGTTAAAGCAAACAATTAGCAGAAATGCCCTAAGCTATTTTTGATCCGTCTTGTTCTTTGCATGAACATTTAGAGACAGCAGATATGCGATTCAAACAAAGATAAAGGCATGCGAGTGCAGGTCAGCAATCATGCTTGTCAAACAGGTACATGTATCAATGCAGACAATTTTGGTGCATGAAACAGTGACATTTTCCCCTAGTACACAGTAATGAAAAATCTGCAGAATACTGTAAAAATATTAAAACATGATAATCCATCCTAAGTTGGAATTACTCACAGCTAAGGCAAAATTCAGTGGAAAAACGAGTTTTACATTGGCCAATAATGTTGTTTTGAGCTCTGTATAATTAAAAATCAAAGAAGTAACAGACAACTTGAGGACAAGGAAAAAGCTATCTACCAAATATATGTTTCCCTAAAGAGGTGATATCTTATTTAGAAAGTTTCCATTCCCTCTCACTCACTCAGTCAAATGATTAGCTACATATTCTATATTTCTACAAGACTGGGCTACTTACTAATACTACCTATGAGTTCTTCCAGAAGTAAGCACATCAAATCACACAAGTAGAAAAATCAGAACAATAACATTTACTATACAGTGAAGAGTGTTTTGAAAAAACTTCTCTACACATATACATAAAATGGCTAAATATTTGCAGAATTCACAGCATTCTCAAAATTATTTAGGCTAGAATAACTTAGCATCTGGAAGAATTGTCAAATTTTATAGTTAGCCACCAATACATTTAAGAAGTAAGTTAAGATAATGGCACTTTAATACACTGATTAATGACTACTGCTCTCTATAAAGAGAGGCAAACTAACAAAAATAGACTTTTACCCCAAGATACCAAAGCAGGCACTAGGCACTTTTTCATAGGAAATAAGCAGGTAAGTAAAGGAAGTAGTCAGAATATTTCAATGGCTGCAGGTTACACAGTAATTTAATAGTGCACTTTTTACCAGCTGTTTATAACATCTCACAGTTTCTCAGGCCTCACAATGATAAACATATTGGTGTTTGGAGCTATATTTATGTTTAAAATACTATGGCTTAGTGTGCCGATGCCAGCAAAATCTCCCCCATTCCAAATTGCCATCTTACTGAACAATGGATGGTAATATAATGGCAGGATAACTAAAAAATATACTTCCAAGATCTGCTCCAAATCCTTCAAAAGTTGACACATTGCCTGTTCCCCAACCCAAAGCATCAAGTGTCTTTAGGTGTCAAACACAGCAGCATCAGTTTCCTGCAGAACATCCACGGCAGGATTCAGAGCCTCTAAATTAGGCAGTTACCACTCTCTAATGTGCATATGGGGAGCGTAAGCATTTAACTTAGATATTCAGTTGATAAATGCCTAAAGTTTTATGATGAAAACAGCTTGATTTAAGAGTGTTTTCACTGAGTTCAAGAGGAGGCTTTGGTGTAAGATTTCTCCAGCAGCTAATCACCCAATGTTTTTTCCTCTATCTTTATAGTGCTTTATAATCTCCAGTGCATGCACCAGGCTACCACTGTATCACCTGCTAAATGCGTAACATTGCCTGTTCCCTCAGCTTAGCCATTACTCTTTCTCTACATGCACAGACTTCCTTCTTCACATGGTGCTCAAGAAAAGGCACCAGTATATCAGCTCTGTGAAAAATGCTTGGAGCAATCCTACAGCAACAGATATAAATCTTCAGAGGGTTTTGATCTAACTTGTAGTTCCTTCCTCCTTCAGTCAACACTCATGCACTCAAAACCAAACCCACCAAAATAATCCTAATATAAAACCCTGAAGAGCGATGTAACGCAAGTGCATTCTAAATCAAGAAAATAAATTAGGATTTTAATCATAAGCTTAAACTTCACAGCCCTTGTGTAAAGGTAAGATCACCCTTTGCAATAACATAGGATGTACTGACTTCATCTGTCAGAGAGAGAGAAGAAAACACGAGGAAATGATAACAAAAACAAGATAGGAAAGGATGCTAAATACTAAGACAGAAAACAAATATCAGAGTAGAAAATGAAATAAACCTAAAATTGGCTGGATTACAAGGCCAAAGTCGATCATATCTTTAGCCAAAAAAGGCACAGATACAATGGTGCACATGATGAGAATCCATCTTTCCCCTCAAGTATCGTTAATCCACTAGAGACTCCTTCAGCAGCCCAAAGTTCTTCTTGAAAGGACAATGCAATTCACAAGTTGTTTGTTGCACTCAGTTACATATACGTGAGAGATCATTATTTGGATTAAATACTTCTGCAAAATGTAAGATCGTATGTTCCAATTCATCCTCTTGCCTTACTTCATCAGAGTGGGGCTATAACGTTCTACCAGCCTGAACCAAGCTTGCCTCAGTTATCTTTTCCAGCACTGTAAATATTGTTGAACAGGACAGCTGACAGCACAGACTTCATGCTCACCTGACTAAAAACTGTTTTTAAAGGATAGTCTCGACTTTTCTCTGTAATGAGAATTAAAGAAAAAGAAAAGATTTATGAGCAAGCAGTTGTCTGGTTTGGGCTATGTTACGACACGGCACAGAACATTAAGCTTTGCAAAAAGACTAAATGTTTTTTATTTCTCTTTTGGCATTCCATACCCAATGGACTGTACAGCAATTTTAAAGTTTTTATTTTTGCTATAAAGATCATTTGACTTTCTCTCCGTTGTAATATGTATTTTATTTAATAAACTTTATAATAATAAAAAACTACTGAAACACTGCTCTATTCAAGGATTACTATTCAGAGGAGGCTCATTGAATTCCATTAGTTTTAGCATCTGTGTTCTAAGTTGCAGACAGCTTCAAAAGTAGCTATTGAGGTAACACACTGCTTCATTTACAAAGGAAATTGGATGTTTAATGCATTTTGTAATGCAATAGCAACAAAATAGTAGTATTTGCATAAAACAGCCCACCATAAGAGCAGGTGCTGATCCTGACTGAGAAAAGGTCATTTGACTTCTGCTTAATCAGTGTGGACTCGTTTCTCCATCTGGATATATATTATTATGGAGGTTGGTGAAGTCCATGTTACAAAAAGCCACAGTTGGGAATGTTTGTTACCTCATCTGTGCCTAGAAAATCCAAACGCATGGAAAGAGGAAACATTTCAACTTAGCAAATTGCAGGGACCGTTTGTGGAGAACAGACTGGCCAAAAAAGACTGACCAGGGCCTCATAAAGATCTGCACTGCCTTCTGCGTTTGCTACGGCTGCTTGAAGGAGGGGACAGAAAATGGCCCACTAGAAACCTCTTTCTGATGTCAGATTTTTAGCCCATATTTGTTGGCATAGTTCCTTTGACTTTGCTAGAGCTATGTTGGTTTATATTGGGTGAAGGATGTGCATATCCACTGAGTATATTTAATGTATGTGGCACAAATGAGCATTTTAGAAAATACATATGGCCAAATTCAAAGAATTTAGAGGAGACAGTGGCCATTACCACCACTGCACTGACTGGACTGCACCACTGGGATTGTAAAACACATTTGTGAAAGTTTGACTTCTCAAGTGAATTTTAAATGTTTTAATCATTCTGCTTTATAGGATCAGAATCTTTGAATTCACTCATTATTTCTTAGAATTATCACATCATGTTAGTCATGCAGATTATGTTTTCTTTTGAATACATATTTATGTAGGTCTGATTCAAACTTAAAACAAAATTGAATTCTCAGTGGTCTTCCTATATTCACTTCAAAAACATCCAAAGCAGAAACTTTGAGTTTTTAATTTGCTTGAGAGAGGAACACTCTCAAAACAGAACCATGCCTGGGAAATATCCATACTGTATGTCAGCACTTGTATAAGCATGCACGAGATAATCAAAACTGTGAGTTCAAGTTCATTACAGCCTCATTTCAAGTTTCATCTGGGAATTAAACTTAAATTGAGACTGAAATTAGTTTTGTTATCCCTATTGTGCTGCACAGAGAAAGATTCTTTGTGACAAGAGGGAGAATGATTGCCTTTGGGACAGAAAACAGAATTTGAGATGCCTCTGTCACAAAATAATTTCAAAAAAAAAAAATCAGCTAAGACTAAGATGCCTTTCCAGACTACTGTGCTATGCATTTGTTAAGCATCTTCTTACCTATGAATACATTCTATCTGAAAGTGAAGAAAACTGTCTGATTTAAAAGTCATAATACTCTCATGTTTCAATAACCTCCCTAAAACACCAAGAATAATACTTTTATCACATTACAATATACAGAAAGTGACTGAATTTTCCAGCACTTCCGCCTCAATAAAATCTTCATCTAAAAGTATTTTCACCTGAAGACAGTAAAGCTACAGGGAAACACAAACATAAAGGTCTGAAGTTTTCTAATGCAGTTTTAATTGCCAGTCAAAGAATGCAAAACAGTCAGAAATCATGGTGATACAAATAAGTTCTCTAAAAACTGTCTTGTACGTGCCTTGCAGAAGTATTTTAAAGTATGCTATCATCTTTGAAAATCCATTTCATTAGGTCACATAATAAAGTAACATGTGACAAAGCAAATTTTCTTTGAATTATGCCTGGGTATGTTGTTATATGGCTATACAATACAGGCCACTATGCTTATGAAGCCAAAGTTTGCTGTACACAATGCTGCCTCATTAATGCACTAGCAAAAGGTGATTTCAACTGTCTTTAACCAGAAAAATAATCTACCAAGTTTTAGTTTACCAGAGCTACAAATTATAGCTGGATAGGCAATAGCCTTGCTCATGAAAAAATACTATTTCCACAGAACAACAAAAGCATAAAGCATGAGGCCATATCCACATTAAGGGCTTCTTGAACAATGTAGTTTTTCCTTCATTGGAAAGGAAAAGCAAAAGGAAGCAAGTTGCAATGAGAATGCAAGAGTATCCTACAGGGCATAACTGGGGAAAAAATAATCTTATAGAAATAAAATGAATACTCATCTATGAGACAACACCTCTTGGGCTACTGCTATTGCACAACAAGAGGAAAAATAAACAGCACAATAGTAGTCTTGTATGCACTAGCTCACTTTCAGGATGAATGCAAGTAGCATCTTCATGTGGCAAACTATGCTAGCTTGTGTAACAGAAATGTCAAATTATATTTAAAGCAGCTGCCTCCAAATTTACTGAGAATGCCACTGTAGCAAAAAAATCCTTACAGGGGAAGAGGGCATAGGGAGCAACTTTCTCCCCCGGGCAACAACATAGCAGAAGTGTAAGACTTTCTGTAGCATTATGTTGAGGGAGGACTGTCAGCACTCGCCTAGCGTACATACCAGTGCCCAGGAGGTAAAGAGGCTTCAACCATGCAGCCAGCACCCTGGTCTCCTTATTTTAGCTTGAGCCCAAGTAACAAAAGGGAGTGAGGAAAACAGTAATCAATGTGTAGAGTAGTGAAGGTCAGTAAGGGAACTTGATACGCTTTTCTGCTGCACATTTGAGTACAGCAACATGCCTTTGCAGCTCTGTGAAAGCAAACCAGCTGAGGAGAAGAGGCTTCCATTTAAGTAGCATAAATGAATTCAGTTTAAAAATTCCAAAACCAATGGAAAGGTCTGCATGATCACGAGTGAACATCTTGATGTCTCTTTACCAACCTCCTCCACATGAAACGTGAAAAAGATAGAAGTGCACTTCCTTTATCTCGTCCTTTGCCTGTCAGTTATAACCATTTTGAGTCAAGAATGTTTGACAGAAAATGGTGATTGTATGGCTGCTCAAATCTCAGGTGTTGGCTAGGGCATCCTGCTTTTACTCTATCTAACTAGTGATTAAATGAAAGACGTTTAGTACATATGCAGCTTAGCCTGTTAATAGTTGCCACATGAATGGCAAAGTGGGGAATAGGATACAAGGTGATAAAGTATTGCATAATCTTCTATTTCTTACAGGAAACTCAACTTACAGGATATTTAAGGGAAGAAGATCTTAGAATCTAGAAATATACCCACAGCAATATACAAGTCAGACAAAGAGAGCATATCTTAAGTGCAGACTGATGACAACAGAAAAGATGAAACAGTGATTATAGTGAATGTCACAGAGACATTTTAAGAAACTCATTAAAAATATTCTAAACTGTGATAAACAATATTATCAAAACAGACTCTTCCAGAATTCCAGAATCAGTTCACGTGCCCTTTAGAATGAGGTAGTATCTTAACTGCTTGCCTTTTAAAGTTGTGATGCTATTTTCTCTCATCATTTCAAAACCAACTAATAATGTTTTTGACAGCGTCCCAGTTAGCCATTTTTATTAGCTTTCCTAAGGCATTCGGTGTAACAGCTAGTTTATTTCGTAAAACAGACTTAGGAAAAAAAATCATGCCAGCTGTGGTTCAGCTACATGAACTAAAGCAAATGGTACTAGATGGGTGGATTTTTATTTCTTGCCTGAAATGTACTACTAATGAAATCCCACCACAACCTACTGCGGACCCTCTCATCTTCTATCTGTCATGAGAACACACAGTAATTTGTTGGAACTTCGTCAACAAACCTTTCTGTTGCTGATTAGTTTGCATGTGGCAGATGCTTCACCGTCAACAGTCATGAATGAGCTATAAAGGGATTTAAATAAAAATCAACAACTTTGGAGCAGTGATTTTTGCAAAATGCACATGAAACAAAACACTATTTTGACAGGAACGATACATTTTCATCAAACCTGTCAGTTCAGACAAGAAATATATTAGATAATCCTAGAACAAGATCTTTTTTGTAAATATATGCATACGTGACCAGATTGCTCCTTAATCCATTTTTTGGAGAATCGAAACAAGTTCCTCCTATCTGACAATGCTGAGTGTTGCCTGAGGAGGATCTGTGGCTGTTTTTTCTTTTTTTTTGGGGGGGGGGGGAGGTGGTTCTTTTTATTTTTTTTTTTTTAAGTAAGGTTTAGCTCACTGACCTGCTAACGATAACAGTCAGCTGATGCCTTTGTAGCCTCTTTTCCTGTAGGAACAAAGCTTGCACATTCATGGTTGGTGCAAGGGGAAGGAAAACGCATCTGCGTATCCCAGCAATCTTTGGGCACATTGACTTGAGTTCAGCTAAATCTGAATGAGGGATAAAAACCTCAGAGATTACTCTGTTCTTACCAGTTTTAGGAAATAGGCAGCCAAACTGAGGAGAGACACTGCATCAGGAGATGGCTGTAGTATGAGTTTGAAGTTTATATATCAGAAAACCTACAGGACGAATGAGCAGAGCGAGAAGAGAAGGAGCCTCCTCTATTCTAACTAGGAAGCTGGGTCCTATATCCAAAATATTTCATCCTATGACAGACCCTACTGGAAGCAGCAGTTTCCTTCCCAGCTTCTGATCTACCTGGCCTGCAGGACTCTGAGCGTGGTTGACGGCTCTCATGCCTGGGATCCAAGGACTCTGTACAGGTAGAAACTCCTCCCCAGCACCTTCCTGGGGCACTGGGGGTATCTCCAGTTGGAGAGAAAAGCTAAGTGCAGGCTTGCTTCCAGCAGGCACTGCTGGAAGAAGATGAGCAAGTGGCAACATCCTGACTGAGGAGAGAGGATAAGACAGGCAAGATCAAAGTAGAGCACGAAATACAGCAGTGCAGATGCACACCCATGCCCAGTGATTTGGGCATCAGGTGTATTCAGAATCACAATACTACTATACCTTCACTAAACTCCAGTATTGCAGAAACCATTTTAGCTATTAAACTGTATGAGTCAACTGTGGAGTGATCTGGCTGTGAGCTTTGGGAAGACTTCACCTTTCCTTTGCGTTAACTTCCTTATAAACCCATACTTCCTATTACTATGGATTATAATCCATGCACAGGGTATTAAGAATGCAAGTTCCCAAAACAATCTCCTGAGTTCACACCTCTGAGTGCTCCAGAGAACAGGACAGCAATACGACACTCCTGGCTCTTTTACTGCTTGCAGTTCCAGCCACCTAGAGACAGCACCACGGAAGTAGGAAATCGACAGTAAGCAAATAACCGTCCAGATGGGAACTCATTTCATCACCCCAGTGCCAAACAGCTGCTAGGACGTCTGCTGCAAGGAAACTCTGAGAAACTTGTTGTTACAGTACGATAATCCAGTGGAAGTCTTCCAGTAGCTGCTGTAACGATGAGGACATATTTAAGAAACCACTGTTAAAACTCTTTATGAATACACTGAGCTCTGCAGCTGTCAAAGGAGTTTTCAAAAACATCATACCAAGGTGATACCACAAGACAGAAAGGAACAAGGAAACACTGGAACAAGGAAGCAGAGCTGCAGACTGAAGGGAAAAAATAAAAATAAAAGCAGGAAACTTACAGATGAAAGAAATTCGGAACAAGGATGCTAGATAAGCTAGATGAGCAGAACAGGATGACTGTGTGAGCAGGGACTACTCCTGAAGAAGAAACCAAGTTGGAAGAAGCGAGCCTAAAATGAGAGCAAAAATAGACCCAAAACATTTCCTTATGATCTGTGTTGTCTGCATAAGTCAACTAGAGCTGCAGTCTGAGATTGCATCATCTTTCTCGTAAAGAAATGGCCGGGACTACAGGAAGGAAGGCACTAGTTCTCCCTGCCCATGTTACATTATTTTGAGAATAACACAGTTTTCAAGGCAGATAAATTCTCAAAGAGATTGAAACCACAATAATTTTAACCGAATACTGTATGCTATCACTTTCCTGCTTACTCTTTTCATTTCCCGCTTATTTCTTATCTGAATTTTATGCTTGGCAGTGCTGCTTTTCATGACAGCTTTAGCTGTACATGGTCAAAGCCAGGGTAATTCAGCTGTGGCTCATGAAGTTTTAACAGATAATAAATATTCATGCAGGACTTTTCCTAACCACTTTCTCAGAGAAATATTAATGGAAGTGAAATATAGTAGAAAGAAAGTTAGTATTACCCATTCTGGCAAGTAAAATGCATCTAATTTTGAATTGCAAGTAAGACTGAGTCTATTGTGGAAGCTTTGATTAACCAATCGTATAGAACTAGAGTACCATTTATGAAAAAAGCAATTAATGAAGTTTTCCAAAGATAATTAGAAGGATCTTAAAAATGAACATGAAACAGTATTTCAACCTAATCTGACTGGTAATGTGTTGGATTAGCCTAGTCATAGAAGGTGAAGTCCAGGAAAACTACTGTATGTAATCTATTTATGACAACAGTGATAGAAATATCTCATATAAAAGAGCTTTTTAGAAGCGCAAATAGTGCAAGTGCGTTCCTTTTCCTCTTTTAATTAATCAAGATGCAGTATTTAAATTCACTGTTGTACTAACAAATGATGCATCTTTTAAGATCCAGATTCAGATTGTGGTAATAAACGAGAAAGCAAATTCATTGGATAATTTGTTTGTTTTTACACTGAAAAACTGAATGACCATAGTATTCACCTGGTAATTAATTATCTTCCTTTTTTCGCTGTCTATATTGAATAACTAAAGCTTTCAAGAAGAGGTAAGGCATAGTTCAATTCCCCATGCTCTCCTTTGGGTCACAATATAGCAGCTCCACTATCTACTATCAAGTATGGATACTAAACGGGCTAGGTAACAGATCATTTACTCAATAACTCAGTTGGGGGGGGGGAGGTAAAAATCAGAGCAGAACAACTGGGCTTGAGTTTTTGATCAGACTTCCATGAAATCTGTTTTTCTTTTGGAGAAGCATATCGTACACGTGCTCAGACAAGTGGTAAGAACTTCCACCAGCAAAAAGATCTACGGGAATTAATCTTTTTTCTTTATCTCTGCAAAGCTAAAACCTATTCATCCTGGCCAAACATTTTCTTTTTCAATGAAAAAGGAACATTTTTCTCTCTAACAGGCTATAAATGTGTTTTTACAAGTTAGTAGTTAAAAATCTACCTTCAGGCTCCCAGTCTCCCTAATGTACGAATCCATATTATATTCTCTGCATAATCATCAAAGGAGAAGCAGGTGCATTTCAAGAACTCCCCCATCTAACTCTGCTGTCAAAATTTGAAGACAAAATGCACTGTTTATGGTACTACCTTCCTTCCATGGACTGACAGGAAATTTTAGTGCTTATTTTAGAAATACTATTTGACTACATGCTGAATGTTTAAGTGCTTCAGTGAGGTAGCCTACATCACATCTTTAGATATTCCTTGTAAAGAGGAGTAAAGGTTTTTATTGTTTTTCTTTGAACATTCGCTTTCCCCCCAGTGATTAACCCAAGAATATTACTATAGGTGGCAAGTGAAGGGCTAGACAATGCTTTCCATTACAATTCTACTTTTGATCACTTGTTCATTTTGAGACTTCGTAAAATCCAGGTGGTATGTGCTTTTAGGATTCAGTCTAGGCTAAACATCATCCAGGTCAAGGGGCCATACAAGACTTCTTGCTGTTGTTCTCTGTGGCAGATGATGACTGCTGAAAAGCCAAGCAGAGGAGATGAGGCAGGGTGACTCTCTGTTGTTCTCTCAGTGAGGTTACTGATGCCAGCATCCGGCTCAGAAGGAGGGAAGAAGGGCAAAGGCAGCCACACACACCACAGAGGAGCAAGGAGAAACCAGAGGGAAATAGTCAAGCAGTAGTCTGGTGAAAGTGAGTAAGCACTATGAGAAGGGACTGTGATGTGATGTTAATCAGAAAGAAGTCTGAAATTAGGACTGTGAAGAAGCTGAAGCAGCACGGTATGGGAGAAAATGAAACTTCTGTAACAGAGAACATTCTCCTGCATCTGACCCTGGTCTATGAAACACATGCAAAATGTGTGACACTATACTATAAAACAACCACCAGTTTCATTTACTTGATTTGCCCATGTAGAGGTTTGAACCTCACTGATGACTTGCCTGAATCTGTTCTGGTGCAAATGATTAGGTGTGTTTGGGGTTTTTTTCCTAAAGTCTTAATAAAAAAGAAAATTGCTTCAAAAACAGATTATAAAAATGAAACTTGTGAAATCAAGCACATATATTAGAAAACCCTAGAATTAGCAGAGCCTATATGAACTAACATTTTGTACACAATGGTTGTCTCAATTCTCCTCCTCCTTCCAGAAGGATGCTCAAAAATACATCTTTATTCTAAAAGTCATCCAACAAGGAGTCAATTGCACTGATTCTTATTACATTTCATTACCATCTCTCCCCTCATTTTCCTTTCTTTCTTCTGCCAGATGCAACGCATACTTGCTACTAAAAAAATAGTAATTTGGTTTTGGAAGACAAAAAATTGGTTTTCTGATTACACCAAATTGGACCTTGCTGTTACTTCCTTCCTATGAAGCCCTTAGCTAATGTAGATCTTTTTGCTGAAGTTTGTACCTCAAAAAATAAATGTTACACTTCTAAAGAAACACAGAATCAGAGAAAACTGTCCCTTTTATGTGGTGTTTACCCTGAGCTAAGGCCATTAGTGTAAAACAAAACAAAACAAAACAATGATGGAGGGAAGGTCAGGTTTGAGGAGTGTGTGTGTGTGTGTGTGTGTGGCTCCTGTGCGAGTTTCCATGCATGTTGCCTCTCATCACAAGCTCACAAGGGCAGGGTGAAACAACCTGGGAGGGACGGAAAGGGAAAAGAGAAAGATCTGCAAATGGAGTTTGTGCCTCTCCTCCTATCACTTTGTTCCTGCTTCCTAGTCCATGTAGCGATCACGACACTGGGTTGTTTGTTATAGGAAAATCCTTCCTGATCTTCATCAATCCTTTCAAGTCCAAGATGTCTCTAAGCCTTGATCTATGGATTCTGTCCAGATCTGGAAGGTCATGCTTAAAGAGAGCTTTTACAGCTGTCCTTCCTTCTAAACGCAAAGATTTTTGAACAAATTTATTATATTGGTGATCCTTAAGAATGATGCCCTCAAACAGCTCTTTATAAAGCAGCCATTTGCTTTATAATTGCGCCATCAAAAGCCTGCACCTTGTTGCCTACACTATTCATTCTTTGCACTTGCTTCAGTCTGCTTTTTGATAGGTAATTTATCTGAAATATTCTTGACTGGTATTTCAAGTGAAAACACTGTGTCCTGTGTTGAATCAAATTTTGTATTCACCGTCTGAAACGCTTTACTAGCATTGTGTCCTGCTAAGAATGATGATGGGGCTGAAAGCCTAGAGGCTTCACTACAGACAGAGGACTTGTTCCTTTCTTTACTTATTTTTACTTTTAAGGCTTTATTACAAACATGCTTGAAATACAGGTGATTCTCAGGTTACTCTATGAGGCCTCCAAAATGGGCCCTATCACTAAAACTTAGCCAATAAAAAATTAAAATTTAGAAGTTCAAATATGAAAATCAAAGGAATTTGACAGAATTTTCTTAGAGTGGCTTGCCTCCCACGGTCTAACTTTCCTTAAGCAGGGGCCAGTTCTAAGGAAGCTACGTAGAAACACGTAAGAGATGCAGTGAATCCGGATAAATCAGTGTTGTCTCTCTGCTGTCTCTTGGAATATAGTTGATACTGAATGATGCTGAATATTCACTCTTGGTGAACGAGGAAAATAAGAGATTGCACCATTTGAGCATGGCAGCAACATTAGAAATATGATTTTAGCATGATGTGAATTGCAACCACACAACACAGAAGGAACAATTCTCCTCATTCTGCACTATCCATGTCACTAAGATCAATAGAAGCCACAGATATATACTGCAATTTGTAGAATTATTTATGGAATGAACAATCCAGTTTGTACATACACCTTAGTTAAAACGACATAATGTCTAGAGTCATACCCAGGAGACGGAACTGTATTTACATATCTGTGAGCAATAAAGCATGAATTCCTATCATCATTTACCACATTTTTCATAAGCTAGAAAAACAACGGATGGAAGGACCTTTGCAGAGTGGATTTTCTGTTATTGTTTTCAGTGGGAAGGGTGGAGGCTTCTAAAGAAGGTGATAAACATCAGAGAGTGTAATCACTACAAGGGACAAATTCTGCTGGCAAACTAATCCGTTAAATAAAAGCTACTGGGAGTATTTCCCAGAACGACACTATGCAAAGTACACAAGAGCCAAACAAAAATTGAAACATGTGGAATGGCCTCTGGCATGCTCGAAATTCGAAGGCATGTGGGGCCATTAGCGAGGTCAGAAAGCAGTGGCACACAGAAGTCCAGCATCAACACCAAACCTCTCCTGGCAGCAAGAAAGCACAAACCCATTCATACATGTCTCCCTTTTACAACGGCTGCTGAGGTTGTGTCAGCAGTGGCAGGAAAAAAGAAGCTTTAGAGCTGCACAGGCACCCTTTAATTTTCACTTCTCAAAATCATGGCATTTCCAATAAAGGCTGCTTTTGAACCGCCATTTACTTTTACAACTCTGTTTCACAGCACTTTCTATCTCCTACTGCTAACTCTTGAAAGCAGCTTTCCAAGATCAATTCAGTCTGTTAGGATTCTGGATGTTAAAATGGAATTTTTCTTGCCTATTCTTTCTTTTGAAAGGCTTAGAAGTGATTTGTGGCAATCATCATAAAGGGATTTGACTGACAGAGTGATCTAGAGAAGGTTCATCAGGGGAAAATGCTCCAACTGTAAATTGAAAGGTGATCAAAGTTTTTCCTCTGTCTGCTCTTAAAACAAAGTTATTTTTTAGAAGCAAAAACCATCCTAAAAAGCTTCCAGAAGCAGTCAATGAAAAACAGAAAAGCACAGCCTAACATTTTAGATAATGCTCTGCAACAGTAATCAAACATGAAGAAAGGATAAATGGGCAAGCATCATGACCAGTAACAAACAACTCCATTGCCCTTATTCAGGCAAACCTCAAAAATACAGCAGCCAAACTTTCCTCAGATGAAAGAGATTTAGTTAAAAGGTCACTATATCCCTTCCTGTGAAAAATATGGCTTTTTTCTCCTCTATTTGCCTGGCTCTACTTTCCTTCCCAGTCTGCTCTTTCAAATTGCTTTTCCCTGCAATTCGCCTTCTTCTGCCCCCAAGAAGACACCCCGGTTGGAGGGTCTCTGCTGTGCCCATCAGTGGGGAGAGGGCAAACCAGAGAGGAAAGCTTGGGCTGCCTCACGGACTGCACCAGCATCACGTCCAGTAAAACATGCACAGGGGGAAGGAAGAAAACGGGCCCTGCTGTATGTCAGTAACACCGAAGATATAAAAATAAATATGAAAATAACGGTGACAGTAACGGGGACCAAGTCTGAAGACTCCTCTTAAAAATGTTCTTCTAGAAGTTCAGACAGATCAAACTGGCTGACCAACTCTCAGAATCAGTATTGCAGTTAAGCATTACGTATCCTCACTTGACATATGTACTCTATTCTTAAGTTTGGGGCTTTAATTCACCAGCTCATGGGAAGAAATACATTTGCTGCCCTCCTTTAAACCTCCAGTGGTGTGCGCAGTGCAACACAGAGAAGGACTAGCATAGGCAAAAGGTTTAATTTGTTATCCTGACTGCTCAGGTGAATTTTGTGTGTTACAGTCATTACTTGCAGTGTTCTTGCTTTAAATCCCAGACAATTTTAACACTCAAGTCAAAATAACTCACTTTCACTCAGCATAGCAGCTAGTTCAGTTGAAGACTATTTCAAAAATATTTACAGGATATTAACATGACAAAGGTTTTCTCTATTCACAACTACAGCAACGCCATAAAACTGACATTTTTGCAATGTTGCTTCAACTTTAGATATCTACGTGTTCATTTATTTTGTAATGTTCTCCAGATTTGCTGGGCTTTTCACTCTTCTTTTGTGACTCCAATTTAGTGTTACCTGCAAATATGACTAATGTACTAATCATCTCAGTCTTCAGATCACTTATGCGATAAAAAAGCACTCAAGTCTCTTACATTTTAGTCTGCAAAAATCTACTACACTTCTTGCCTAACAAGTCAATTTGTACAAACATCAGGGGTTTTTTTTCTTTTTTTTTTTTAAGTCAGGTTTATATCTGTGACACTTTTGCAGCTCAGCGTTATTCTACATAACAATGTATTTTATATAATTGATTTACTTGTAGCTGATAACTTTAAGTTGCAAACTTTCGTATTTATTGGAGACATAAAAGAAAAAAACATTTGAAATGCCAACACAAATGGGACTTAACACAGAAAACTCAGACATCTTTCATTAATGATAAAACATGTAGTTATGAGAGACTGCACACAAGAGTCATTCGCTCACTGAAATACTGCAGAGACTAAGGGATTTATGCAAACTAATGATATCCACAGAACAATACCACTTCAGTTTAATGCATCACACTATGTTATCAACATTCAAAGCAACTATGCTTCTAACCCACCACAGTCCTTTGCTCAATTATTCTTTGTAAAATTAACTTTTTTTTCTTTAGAATATTTATCTTTGTATAAAGAGAAATGGACTCTATATGTGTGCGATACCTACAGATTAATCGAGACATTAAACACCTAATCTGAGAATATTAAATGTTAAGATCGAGACAGATGTGATTAATTATTTCTTTAAGACTGACCAGAATTTTTTGTCAGTCTTGTGATGACTTCAGTTATGTTTTATTTAAATTATGCAGAAGCTTTTTTAAAAAAAATAAACAAACATACAATGCACTACTTATTAAAACCAATAATAAAAGATTTTATTTAGAGAAGATAGCACCTGGATTCATTTTACGATCAAAAATTGTTTGCTCAATTTTTTTCACCTCCCAAAGACTCAAATAATCAAAAACCTTTACACCTTTTAATTACACATTCCAGATTACTTCAGTCTCAATTTCTGCATAGTTGTAATTTAGAATGAAATGTAAATAATGTTTTTAAACTGAAGGTTTTATCAAATATTAGGACAACCAGCATTACTTTAAATCTGCTTGGTTATTTGTTTTACTTTTAACAAGATGAGCTAATGAGAATTGCCAGCTACAACAAATGTTTATTATACTTTTGCAATATTGGTTTAAATTTTATACAAATATTTTAATGAGCAGTTAAGCTGTTCAAAAATACTTTCACATTTTGTATTGTATTATATTTATGTATATATTTTTTTACATAGTCAAGGAATGTGGACTTAAATTAAAATTGCAAGCCTTATGAAAGCCTAGGAAACTGTTAAAGTATCCGCTATTTACCGTGATCAAATTCTACAGTTAATGGCATAGCTTTTTATGCGGTTTCCCATATAAATTTCAGAAGCTATTCATTAATGATGAAACAGGCACTATTTGCACCCAAAAGTGAATCACTAGCCGACACGCTGCAGTGGCCAGTTCTCTGCTAAGTCAAGCCTGGGGCCTGCTGCACATTTGCAACGGGCTGTAGGCACTTCTGTCCTGTAATCCCCACGCGCGCGCACCCCCGTACCTTCTCATGCAGTCCAGCGCCCGAATAAAGAAGTCCTTGTGCAGCTGGTGCTCGTCCCTCAAGATGGAGCACTGCTCGAGCGTCACTGACATGGATGTCCTGTCTTTGGCACTTTTACAGCAGGTGAAACGGATCCCGTTCAGCTTGCGGCAAATCTGTAACACAGGCACAAGTCAAAGGATTGCTCTTTTTACGCCTTGCCTTCTCTATACACCGGCAGACTGTGAAATCCCACTGTTTTACAGTCACAGAGGATGTCAACAGGGAATAACATTTCTCAAGAAAAAAATTGCTATTAAAACACACGAATTCAGATCAGAATCATTAAGCTCCCAACACGCGAGTCTCTGCAGCTAAAGCAGCTACGAGCGCTGCCATGCAGTTTTTGTACTTCAGGATTATGCCCATGCTGGCCTGACACAGTAGCACAAGACTAGAGTTACTGATCTAGAGCCCCTCTCATCCTAATTGCACATGTTAAAAGTAGATCTTAAGGGCTTTAATTAGCAAGACAAGCCCGATATGCACGTGTTTTATACTCGGACTTCTGAGGAACAGGTTCTGCAGGAGGTCAAGGGACCAGGCCATACGGGCAGGTTTGCAGATGACAGTGCTGTTCAGAGCACCACAGAAGGCATCGCTTTTTACTTTTTTTCTTTTTTTTCGCCCCCTCCAAGTAAAGCAAGAAACTGGCAATGGCTCAAAACAAAAAACATCTACTATTCTTAAGTCCTAAGAGTGGTAAGCAAGTCATTACAATATCTGCACTTACTACTGCTTACCAAACTACAGCATCCTATTTCCTAAATGTGAAAAAATATTTGTGCTAGCCTAGAATTTAAAATATCAAGTTCAATACTTTTTTCCTCACTTTGTAAGGAACATCTTTTTCAGTTAAAGCTTAACTGTGTGAACGCCTCATGAACATCAAAAAATGAAGAAAAACTTTGAAAAGCCTGTATTAACCCCACAGAGAATTCCTCATGAGCGTACGGGTTCAGCTAGATCTACTTATGCCTTGAATTTATGTGCATTCCTCATTTCCAGCAGCTAACCCATTCAGCGCATGAGCCAGAATAATTGATGCTCAGAACAAGGGGTGCCAGGGAATACTCACTTTCACAGAACATTTTGACAAAATTAAAAGGGAACCGTAATCATCTTGGATGGGTCACGGCCCCAGACAGGGCAGGGGGTGACTAAATCCCAAATCCTGGCTGGTCACGCACAAAGCAAGCGCTGGCTGCTGAGCATCAGTTGTGAATGGAGGAGCCCCCCGGGCACAACAAGCAAATGACCGCACCAGCAGGCTGGTGAGCCTGGTCTGCTTTTAAGTTAAGTACAAATGGCTCAATCATTTTTAAGTGGATTAAATGGAAAACAATCTGTCAAATTAAATAAACAAATTTAAAAATCCTTAGCTTCTGATTTAAGGGGAAATCTAGGTCAACCCGATAAGGCTGGCTCAGATAAATCCTCAGAATAGCTCCGTTTAATAAGCAGCAGCAGTTAAACACAGTAAATAATTAAAATGGGCAAACACAGTGATCAGGTGCTTAAGAAATCTCATAAGGGAAAATACCAAATCTATGATAATATCAGAATACACAGCTGACAATAATTCTCCAGTCTTAATTTTATCCTTGATTTGCTCACTTCATCCCCCAAATATATTGGGATATAGGGGAAAAGAGTTGGACAAAATATTTATTAGAAGCTTAGAAAGTTTCTCATATGAAGAGAGATTTAAATGATTAAGATTGTAGTTAAGTTTAAAGAGTGGGTGATAGATGCATATACAATAACAAAGAAAAAAACAGAGACAAATCAATACTCTGATCATTTCTCTTGATATGAGAAATTAGATCAAGGGACCAACTTAGGAAATAAAAATATAGTAGATTTCAAGCTTATGAAGTATTTTTTTTTTTACATACTACATAGTTAAAGGAATCCATAGACATCACATATGCAGCACCATCAGATAACATCAAATTCAGGATTTTAACAGGATTCTAAAAAGGATCAGATAGTTTCATTAATAATGAAGGGTATATGTAACCGTCTTAGACAACAAGCTAAAGCCCAGGCTCTCTTGGGCTTTACTCTCTATTATCTCTGTACCATTATATTTAGAAAAAGAAATATTTATGATATTATTTTGCAACAGGTGACTTTTTAAATACAGATGTATTCTCATAGTCTCATTATAACAGAGACTACACATTGGTGTGCACACATATGTATATATAAATATGTATATGTATACATGCACTGCAATAACAGTGATACCCTGGGAATCATGTCTTTCCAATATATAAAAATAACATAATATAGCAGTATGCATCTTTAGGGGCCAGAAATACCCACTTCAGAAGTTCAGGTTGAAGTAACGTAAGAGAAATTCAATACAGTGAAAGAAAAATTTGAAATGGCTGTATGTCAAAAGAATGATTTTTACCCAAGCATTATTTTCAGAAAAGCTGAATGGATGGTAGATGACAAATTACTGCATCCTAAGATTAAGTAAGTTCTGTCATACTCTTTGTAGCTTGTTTTATAATATCCTATATTGATTTATCTTTTACTTCTTGGAAAAGCAATGTTTCATAGTAATTGTAGAACTGGTACTGGTAGAAGAAAGCTTATATTTTTACTCACAACAGATTTATACTACAATAGCAAGTGATAATATTTATTAACTAAAGTGCAAACTGGTATTAATAATATATAACATATATAATAATTGTAAAAGTGCTATTAATACAAAGACTCTTCTCTATAATATAAAGAAGATAATATAAAATAATTAATATTTTCTTGTCCACAGTGTTAATGAAAAGCTATGCAAAATTTTATTAATACTTTGTGTCCAATATTTATTTGCCTGGAAGGGTATATGCATTTGAAATTTCCTATAATTAAAGGTCTTACATTTCAATTTCTGAAGACACCAAAGGCACAAATCTCTGCTTATATAAATGGACAAAATTCCACAGAGGCGGCAAAGGTAGTTTTCTAAAACCAAGGCAATTACTTGTTGAATTTCATACTCCTGAAAAGCTAGAGCGCTTTGAACATCCATATATTTTTATGTATATGTGCAATGACACAGAACTGGGAAATAAAAAGGAATAATGTGAACAGAGCAAAGTAAATGTTATGCATTAATAAACTCTTTCTATTTATGTCTTCTCTGTGTCTGGATTTTTGCCCATTGCATATCTAGCTGATTTTGTGTTGCAGTGACTGCCTTCAGAGTGGCTGTCATGGTTACATTGGTTAGAGAAAAGCATAAAGGGCAAATTACTAAAAGTTATTGTACTGATGATATTAGACACTTATTTACAAAAGGTAAGTACTTTAAT
Organism: Rhea pennata; assembly: GCF_028389875.1. Taxonomy (NCBI): domain Eukaryota; kingdom Metazoa; phylum Chordata; class Aves; order Rheiformes; family Rheidae; genus Rhea; species Rhea pennata. The sequence continues at coordinate 51,168,424 of NC_084666.1, read as the reverse complement.
TACAAAAAATCGTAAGAGTCAAATGAGTTAATATTAAACAAAAGCTAGAACAAGTGATAATTTTTTGCATCATACCCTGGGCTTTATAAACACTAAATAATACCAGGAAGTTGTTTTGAATAACTGACGTTTATATTGCCACAGAACGGATTTGAAGTCAGACAAAAAGTTAAATACTGTAAGTGAACACTGCATAGTGTCTCTCACTATCTTTATAGCTATGCACGATTGTCTAAGGGACCGATTCTGTCCCCCATGCACATGAACGGACTCCTGTAACTAAATGCAGAGCCAGCGAATTAAAACACGCACGCAACCGAGAGACCACCTCGTCCAAGCCTCACCGAGAGCAGTGCAAAGCCCCGCACCTGGGGCGGAATAAATCCCAGCGAGGGTGGCTATGCAGTGGAACAGGCTGCGCAGAGAAGTCATGCAACCTCCCCCCGTGGGGCTACTCAAAACTCAACTGGGCACGGCCCTGAGCAACACGATGCAATGTTGAAGCAGCCCTTGTTGGGTCCCGGGGTGGGACCAGACGACCACCAAGGGTCCCTTGCAACCTCAACCCTTCCATGGTAATCCTGCAAGACCCACAAACTCTTCCTTACAACGCTTTGCCTCAAATAATTTTTCCGTCCAGGTTCCCGAGGTGTTCTGCACTGCAGTCAAAACAAAGCAAGGGGAAACGATCTCTTTCCCTCCCTCTCCTTCTTCCTCTTCCTCTCTCTCCCTCTCCCTCCTCCCTTCACCCCACCCCCTTTTTTTTTATTTTGGTCAGTTCTTTCTAGTTATAAAAATGAGAAAAAGGCAGTATTTGTAATTTAAATGTGTGAAGAAGAGACACATTCGTGAGTGGGATAAATAGGCCAGCAGAATGGCAAGGTTAGTGAGCCATTTCAGAGTATTTATCTATCTTCAAACTTTCCAAATACATTCTTAAAAATTACTATGCTTCTAACGTTATAAAACATGTGAAAATTAATAGATCATGTGGAAGTATTTAAAATAAGGGAGCTTACCGTTGCAGCCAGCCACATGATTTCTACATTCTTTCTCTTTTTGGATTGGATATTTTGATGAAGGTTTTCTAGCAGTCCCTTTAAGTCATTTTGTTCTTGAAAATGTGGTAGGCCTGAAAAGAAGAAAACACTTGATGAGGAGGTTGTGCAGACTAAAGGATTTCCTTGTTAAAGGGCTGATTATCATTTAGAGCCTCAATTGGGAACACAGACTAGAAAGCACTGACTTATACAGGGATTAAACAAATTTTATGTCTTGAGTATAGGGCTTTTCTCCCTGAGAACTCCTCAAGGAAAATACTATTCGTATATCTTTTTAAATGCAGGGCAAAAATTCAAATCTTTCTTCCAGCTCTGTTCATCAACTATTATAGACATTTATTGGAAATGAGTAGATCACAGAGACATGGTGGGATAGCGCACATGACTGGAATGCTGCCATGGATGGACACGTGATTTTTAAGAGAGACAGGCCAGGAAGGCGAGGTGGTGGAGTTGCTCTTTATGTGAGAGAGCAACTGGAATGCATCGAGCTCTGCCTATGCGGGGAGGAGGAGGAGGCAGTTGAGAGCTTATGGGTAAAGATCAAAGGGCAGGCTAGCATGGGGGACACTGTTGTGGGTGTCTACTACAGGCCATCTGACCAGGAGGAGCAAGTTGATGAGGCCTTCTATAGACAGCTGGAGGTAGCCTCATGATCACAGGCCCTGGTTCTCCTGGGGGACTTCAACCACCCCAACATCTGCTGGAAGGACTATACAGCAAGGCACAAACAGTCCAGGAGGCTCCTGCAGTGCACTGATGATAACTTCTTGTCACAAATGGTGGAGGAGCCTACAAGCAAGGGTGTCCTGCTGGATCTTGTCCTTACCAACCGAGAGGGACTGGTTAGAGAAGTGAAGGTTGGGGGCAGCCTTGCCTGCAGTGACCCATGAGATGGTGGAGTTCAGGATCCTGATGGAAAGAACTAAGGCAACAAGCAGGATTGCAACCCTGGACTTCAGGAGAGCGGACTTTGGGCTCTTCAGAGACCTAATTGGTGGAGTCTCATGGGTTAAGGCCCTAGAGGGAAGGGGGTTCCAGGAGAGCTGGCTACTATTCAAACGTCACTTCCTCCAAGCTCAAGAGCAGTGCATCCCTATGAGTAAGAAGTGCAGAAAAAGGTGCAGGAGACCTGCATGGGTGAGGCAAGGAGCTCTTGGCCAAATTCAAACAGAAGAGGAAAATACACAGAATGTGGAAGAGGGGACAGGCTACTTGGGAGAATTATAGGAATGCAGCCAGAGCATGTAGAGATGCAGTGAGGAAGGCTAAGGCCCAGCTGGAATTGAGTCTGGCAAGGGATGTCAAGGACAACAGGAAGGGCTTCTTCAAATACGTCAGCAGCAAGAGGAGGACTAGGGAAAATGTGGGCCTGCTACTGAATGGGGCAGGGGCCCTGGTGACAACGGATACAGAGAAGGCAGAAGTACTGAATGCCTTCTTTGCATCAGTCTTCACTGCAGCCCCAGGAATCCCGGAACCTGGACTTGAGGGAGAAAGTCTGGAGAAGGGAAGACTTTCCTTTGGTTGAGGAAGAAAGGATTAGAAACATTCTGGGCAGGCTAGACACCCACAAAACCATGGGCCCTGATGGGATGCACCCACAGGTACCGAGGGAGTTCGTGGATGTTGTTGCCAGGCCGCTTTCTGTCATCTTTGAAAGGTCCTGGAGAACTGGAGAGGTGCCTGAAGACTGAAAGAAAGCCAATGTCACTCCAGTCTTCAAGGAGGAGAACCCAGGCAGCTATAGGCCAGTCAGCCTCACCTCTATCCCTGGAAAGGTGATGGAACAGCTCATCCTGGATGTCATTTCCAGACATATGGAGGAAAAGAAGGTGACTAGGAGTAGCCAGCATGGATTCACAAGGGGAAATCCTGCTTAATCGATCTGATAGACTTTATGATGGAATGACTGGCTGGGTAGATGAGAGGAGAGCAGTGGACATTGTGTACCTTGACTTCAGCAAGGCTTTAGACACTGTCTCCCGTAACATCCTCCTAGATAAGCTCAGGAAGTGTGGGTTAGATGAGTGGACAGTAAGGTAGATTGAGAACCAACTCTGAAAGGTAGAGCTCAGAGGGTCGTCATCAGTGGCGTGGAGTCTAGTTGGAGGCCTGCGGCTAGTGGCGTCCCCCAGGGCTCAGTACTGGGTCCCATCCTGTTCAACTTCTTCATCAACGACTTGGATGAGGGGACGGAGTGCCTCCTCAGCGAGTTTGCTGATGCTACCAAGCTGGGAGGAGTGGCTGAGACATCTGAGGGCTGTGCTGCCATTCAGGGAGACCTGGACAGGCTGGAGAGCTGAGTGGACAGGAACCTCAGGAGGTGCAACAAGGGCAAGTGCAGGGTCCTGCACCTAGGGAACAATAACCCTAGGCACCAGTACAGGCTGGGGGCTGACCTTCTGGAGAGCAGCTCTGCAGAGAAGGACCTGGGAGTGCTGGTGGGTGACAAGTTGACCATGAGCCAGCAATGTGCCCTTGTGGCCAGGAAGGCCAATGGTCTCCTGGGATGCATTAGGAAGACTGTTGCCTGCAGGTCGAGGGAGGTGATCCTGCCCCTCTCCTCAGCCCTGGGGAGGCCTCATCTCGAGTCCTGTGCCCAGTTCTGGGCTCCCCAGTACAAGAGAGACATGGAGCTACTGGAGAGAGTCCAGCGGAGGGCTACAAAGATGATCAGAGAGCTGGAGAATCTGCCCTAGGAGGAACGGCTGCGAGAGCTGGGCCTCTTCAGCCTGGGGAAGAGAAGACTGAGGGGGGATCTTATCAGTGCGTACAAGTACCTGAAGGGAGGGTGTCAAGGGGACGGGGACAAACTCTTTTCAGTTGTCCCATGGGACAGGACAAGAGGCAACAGGCAGAAGTTGAAGCACAGGAAGTTCCGTCTGAACGTGAGGGGGAATTTCTTCCCTGTGAGAAAGCACTGGCACAGGTTGCCCAGAGAGGTTGTGGAGTCTCCTTCTCTGGAGATCTTCGAGGCCCTCCTGGGTGCAACCCTGTCTAACATGCTCTAGGTGACCCTGCTGAGCAGGGAGGCTGGACTAGATGATCTCCAGAGGTCCCTTCCAACCTTACTGAGTCTATGATTCTATACTTGACCGCATAAAGAGCTGTTTTTGATGGGATGATTTTTTTTTTATTATTCTGCAGTCAAAATATTTTGCTTTGTTTTCAAAAGGGAAGATCTCACTCCTGCTTTTTAACAATGTTTTAGTTCACAAAATAACATAACTTTACGTAAGGGCTAAACAACACTAAACATTCCTAAAAAAATCTACAAAGGATATTGCTCATCTGAAATGAAATGGGGCTTTAATTTTGAATTACAAAATAATTTTAGGTTTACTCATAATCCAAAGTACCCCATCTGCCCTGGATTTGGCATGTAAGCTAATGTTTTATTGATCATATGCACACATGAGCAATTCAGGCAATTTAACCGGCTCTTCTGTTTTGTGTATACATAGGAGGGGTTTGCTTTTAGTATTATTTCTACTGCCATTAATACTGAAAATCAGTAGAAACAACCAAAATCAATCTTTCAGAGTGATTTATTCTTATGATAGTAAAAACAAGTTCATTAATGGTTATCATACACAGAGAAAAAAAAATCTTAGAACTGAAGCTAAATTAAACCAAATCTATTAAAGCATTCTTCTTCTACAAATTGGCTAATTGAGTTTTTTTCTACAGTAACAAAAAGTAGGATACTTCATCCAAAAAACCAAACAGTTTAAGAATTGTGTTCAGCCAGTCAAAACATTCTCTTAACCTGATTACAGTTAGAATGATATGTATAATTTTTTTTAACTTCTCATCTTTTATCTCTAATGAATTCTCTAACTTCCCCCAACCATGATTCATACTGAGAAGTAATTTTAAAATATACAAAAAGAACTACACTGAAAATATCTAAATTGCCTCACCCAAATGGTATATCATACTGCCAAAAAAAAAAAAAAAAAAAAAAAAAAAAAAACAGAAAAGTCACTTAAAAACTAGCTATGTAATAACTGTAATGAAAACTTTTATCTGTATAATTCCTGACTTTGTAATTAGATAATGCAGACCACACAAATATATGGTAAGCCGTAAGGCCATTATACTTATCCTGTGTCTGTTTCTCTAAAACACAGCATGCAATGAGTACTCTAAAAAGCTTCTTCCAGATTATGAGAATGTATCACCAGGTAAACATTTCACTGCTTCAAAGTAGTTTTTCTTCAGTTCACAGGAGAAAAAAAATCATTTCTGAGAGAGATGATTTCAGCAGAGGTAAAGCAAGATTCTCTTAATATATAATACTGCCAAAGTAAGTTGCATCTTGACTGGCTGTGACTGCTTAAATTGCTTGTATCACAAAGCAGTATTAAACTGTCACATCACTCTCATAGATTAATATAAGAGGAAGAAGCCTGACAGGATGGAACAGACTCACAGACTTTGTGTTGATGCACTGCTACCTGCATTATGATCCCAAAGAAGAAAAGCTGCATTTGCTCGGAGGCTTTTGAAACCACGCGTGCATCCCTTCTCTCCTGTGGGACAACAGCTTGCAACAGTGACGTAGCTGCACTTGTTAGGTATCAAACTGGCAATGCCAAAATCAGATTAACACAAGTGATTCTATGCTACCAACTGCTTAATCTGAGTTCTAAGTCACTCTTTATAATTACGTATGTATCACTAAATAAGTCATACGTTCTTGTATCCTTACTATCCTCATCTCTTCCGTAAAAGCAGTACTACTTTGGTGCCTAAAACAGAACAACATTTGGTCGACATTTTTGGTAGGAATCTCCCTCAGAACACATTGTTATTTACTGTTTTCAGTGTTTCCTGTTAGCAGAGAGTCAAAGAGATTAGGAAGTAGGCAAGTGAAAGAATGCATAATCATCTAAAATAAGGTGGAAAGCTAGGATCTGTCATATGCAAGTATATGTGACTAAAGAAGTTTAATAATTAGAGAGTAATGCAAAGAAGGCTAAACCACTACAGACACTGGAAATTGGAGAGGCGAGGGAAAGGCTAATGGCAAAGGCAGTAGTACCTGCATGGGAGCGGGAAGCCTGAGTGTTTGCAAGGCCATTCATGAACGAAACCGCAGGTGAGCAAGGCTGCCCAAGGGTGGCGTACGCAACAGCTTGGCCAACAGGGCTGCGCAGTCTCATAAATCCTGCCTGGCTTTAGGAGCGCTATTTGTAACTAACAGCTCTGTGAACTGGGTCATCCACTTTGTAGCAGAGATTTGGCACTATGGGAGATGGAGGGGAAAGCGTGACAAAGCCGTCAAGGAGCAATCGACCCTGAACGGCTCGCGCTTGGCTCAAAGCGCAGGGCTGCTGCCAGCTTGGCTCTTGCCCTGGATGGACGTTTCTCTGAAGGATTTCTGCAGAGAGCAAGGGAAGGAGTCAAAGTCCTCCCCTGGCTGAACACCTTGGAAGACTTCGCTTTTCTCCAACTTTATACGTGATCGAAGTCGCTCTGGGGAGGGATAAGAGAGCAGTGGTTTAAAACGCATATTCCTCCAAGCCGGAAGAGTGTCTCTACACCAGCAAGGAGCAGCCAGAAAGCACAACGGAAGCAGGTGGTGCCTTACGTTCTGTAAAAATTTGGACAAAAGCAGGGACTCAGTTCTCACAGGATGAGAAAAATGCAAGAAATCATTAATAACCAGCGACAGACACAATGAGCTAGACAAGCTTAGTTCTCCAAAGTCTGCACAATCTGGAAGTAGTCCAGGGAGTCAGCGTGGCTCTCTAAAAATCCTTCTGGGGAAGGCAGTAAAAGGTTAGTTTCCGTTAATGAAAAGGAGCAAATACTATCTGCATGAGAATTTTTGCTTTTACAGAATCAGGTGCATCTATGAGATGGCAGATCTACCTTAGACTAATCTCAGATGAGGTTACTTTTTCAGGATGCTTTCTTGGCAGGATTCCCCTAAATTAATTAGCAACTTCTTGTAAGCATTTTTCTGTAGAAATATCCAAAGATATGTATTAACGAATGTGGGTGGATGGATGGGCATACTGCCCACCCCTCAGGAACAGGGCTTTTGCTTCTGTTGATACCATTAGCAAATGAAATTCATCCTGATATAAAAGATAAGCATATAAAAATAATAAAGTAATATATTAGATACAAGTGCATGTGAGGGATAATTCAGAAAAACAGAAAGTATTTTAATGAGTAAGATTTTTTTTTATGTTTGTTTATTTAAAGTGCAGTTCCTAAGGTGTTCTGTAACAGAACACGAACTTTGAATAGAATTTTAACCAGTACTATTCACCAAGAGGAGCCAAGAAGATGTCCTGCAGGATGAGAGATCTTTAGAATCTAAGACAGTTACACAAAGGGAAGAGATAGAGACCTAAGTCCAAGCTATTTAAAACTAAATTGTACACTCAGGAACACAATTCAGACTATAAAATTGCTTTAACAGGATTTGATGATGGAAAGGGTGTTTTTAATGTTTGCTTTAAACCGGAATAGAAACACAATAGCTTGTTTGATACCAATCTTCTGTAAAACTTGCATATAAGGACTACTCTAATGAACTGTGCTATTAATAATAGTGACATTATGATGTGACTCACTGCTGGTAACACATCTGTAGATTTCTCTGGTTTGCCATACCTTAATACATGCTAAAAAATAAGAGTAGAGGGAATGACTGAAGCTGCCGCAAATTCCCAAGGAGTATTTCTGTACAAATACAGTGTGCATGGACTGTCTTCTAGTACGGACTTGAATTATTAAAAAGCATATTAAATTAATAATTTAAAAGAGCTATTTAATTCATCATTACTGCATTTCCCTCTCCCTGCCCCGATATTATGGCCTTGCTCCTGCAACCACTACTGACTTCAGCAGGGCTGCACACAAGCACAAACTGGTCAACTTTCTGGAACAACTTATGGGATTGAGGCCTAAATCTAAAAGCTACACATTAATATTATGCTGATATGAATTTCTTATGGTCTTTTGTCTATCAACCCCTTTAAAAGCCATTTGGGTATTATTTATTTTATACTCACAATCAGGAGGCATTTTTTCTGTAAACAGCTTGTAATATTCTTTCAGAAGTTCGAAGTTTTCCTGGTTAATGTTTTCCTGCAAAGTGGTATCTCCAAACCTAAAAGAGCACAGAAAAGTGATGAAAAAGCCTAAAACACAAAGCCAAACCGTCCTTCAGAATATTTTCTTTGTACAAATGAAGTACTCTGTGTTAAACTTCACTTGATTTTATCAAGTGTACAGTTACAAATCTCTCGTGCTTTGGAGCTAATATTCGGGAACAAAGTAGTAGCCCCTGGATATTTCTTCCAAAAAAAAACCATATTGACAAAGCAATCTCTTCGCAGATAACCATTCAGTAAGCACAAATCCTGTTTCCCTTTACAAATTCTGAACAGATGCAAGGGGTTTCTGTGGCAATTTCATATGCCACCATGGGCAGAGAACATCAATGCCTGTATCTCTTACCTCTGCTATTGCTCAGCTATATTAATTTCTGCCAGAGTCTACAGATAATATTGAAGCCAGAGAAGATGGAAGAGATACAAATACGAGGAGGAAAACTTTTCTGACACAGGTGCACTCTGGTCTGAGAACATTTGCCACAAATAGTCAAACTAATTACCTCCTGGGCCCTTTTGATCCCGTACTGCTCCTGAATTGTTCATTTTCTGTTTCCTGTGTCCAAAACTGATGAGAAAACTGTTTTCTCTGCTGTTGAGCAGTGATTTCCCCACCAAACTCCACACAGTTGCAACCCTCAGGCTAGACGACTTCAGCTGGCTGCAGCACACGGACATTGGCAGTTGCTCTGCTGTGCTGCAGCTTGGCTCGGGAGCTGTTCTGGGGTCTCTTTCAGCAGTCAGGTTTGCTAGGTAACACATCGTCCAAGTCCTCATCATCTTGCACCTCTCAGAAAACCCAGGCATCAGGGTGCCATTACACTTCTCCAAGAACTGGCTACAGAGGCAAATGTCTTTCTCTCTGAGACCAGAATTTCTACAACAGCAAAGTCTCACAGAGGCTAAAGCAAAATTTTCTGGTACTTCTACTATGACAGATATGGAAGAGAGGAATGTCCCCTGAGCAGTCAAGGCCAAATTTTTATGACTTATTTTTAGATTAGCCTTGACAAGAAACAGAAGATAGAAGAGGATATGGAGGAGCACAGAAACAGACATGGACAAGTAACTGAGAAATTCAGGTAGACAAAAGGGGAAACAAATCGGAAGATATTAAATGTGCTGCTACAGCATGTAGAAGGGGATGAAGTACTTAAGAAGGCCAGAAAGGGAAAAGACTTGGCTACTTCCTCAATAGCTATTGCTGCCTGGCTACATGAGGGTATTTATTTTAAATCACATATATTCTCAGCTATGGTTTATCGAAAAATGGAGATGTTTGGATCTATTAAAGTAAGATATTCTAGCAATTTACCACAAAGCATTATTGCTATTATCAACAAAAGATACGTTTAACCAAAAAGTATACGCAGTGTTTCCAGTCTCAATATCAAAGACAAATACAAACCTCTAAACTTCAATAGGCAAATATCATCACTCACAACCATGAAAAGGCTCCCATAAACATCTACAAAATACTTGATGGCATCCCTTAGAAGCCCTTGTTAAAAGTTGCCTTTTTTTCCCAGCTGTCTACAAAAAACAGCAAGTCAAGCTCCTGTTGTATCACTGTCGCTCTGTATTTCCCCACCTATGCTTAGATTGATTTTGGTTTTGAGGTTGTACAGAATGCAATCTAAGCGTACGTATTAAGTCTCTTAGATGCTCTGCTCCTAAAACTAGCAAACAAATGTAGTAGCCTTATGGTAGATGTCAGCCTTGCATTTTTAGCATTGCACAAACTTGATTATTTAACATGACCCACAGATGTCCTCCTTTTGGGAGAAAACATTAACAGTCTGATGAATCTTTGACTAAAATTGTACTAGTTACTTAACTAGCTTCAAGTAATCTTTTCAGAGGACTAATATTTACACCTTGGAATTTTAATATCAGCCTTCATGTTTCTACAAACACATCACTATTATGTTACATATTATTAACCATCCCTCCTGAACTCTGTCAGATAAAACATAACGCTGACAAAATTATGTTCGCTTTATGGTCTGTGACTTGTCTGGCATCTTCAGCTCCACTTCTGAGATAATAAAAATTTGAAATTTTCAATCTCATGTTTCAAAGGGCCAGAATTCTGCACACTAATAAATTTCAAACTGTGTGAACTAGAAATCCATTTCACATCTGCATCCAAGGAAACCTTGGACTTATCTGTGTAAAACAAAGTACTCCATACACTGTATCTTTATTTGGCCTTTTTCATTATTTTGCATTATTTCATAGCTTGCCCTTACTTCCTTTAATTCATTTTAAAATACATACCAAGTGAACCTGAGATGGTCCAAGGGCACACAATAAAAAAAAAGAGATTGCTTTGTAATCCTGTGAGAAATACGCTATGCCAGCACAGTATCCTCAGATACTTTAATTAACACACAAGTTTTTCTGAAGGTGTCGTCTTACCTTTCTGCAAGTGTTTGCTGTTCATTGATTCCAACATTAAAGAGTACGGGATACATGCGAAGTAGCTTTCCTTCTTTAATCTCTTGCGGCAGCAACTCAAACATCTTTGCTGGAAGCTGGACCTCTATAATATAATGTTCACTAGGGAAAAAAAAGGAGGAGGAGAATATTGATTGGTTTACTTGAAATTATAACTTTCCTAGGTTATAGAGAATGTTTAGGCTTATAAATCGATTCCCTTTGCTCCCTTTAATTGTGCTAAACCATAAAACGTGAAGATTCAGCTTGCTTGTTTTAAGAGCATAACAAATTTATATGGAAATAGGCAGGTATATATAATTATACTCTCTAGCTTGAATTTGACTTCTTTACTAAAGTGAAAATAAGAATAAAAACGAAAGCAATAAAACAAAAGTCTTTTGCTTCTTTATCACTCTCTGCCAAAGTATCAGCGAGAACACTTCAATTCTTGAAATACATTTTTTGAGCTACAGAATGACTTTCTCTCAAGGAAGCCACAACTTGATCTTATATCCATTCTAAACACAATATGCATAATGACCGATACTCAGCAAAAACTCTGCACTAAACACAGAACAAAATTCCCATTCTCTTCAGTGGCTGGATTTTCTCTGCATGGTCACAAAGCATCACCAATGCCAAAATTGATTCCATGAAGATAATAATTAAAGGCACAGGCTCTGAATCCTAAGGATTCAAGGAAACTTGAATCCTATTTTGCAAGTGATGTGATACAATAGTTTTGGTTTTAAGTTTGTGTTCATGGTCCGACTTTATGAAAAACACTATATAGCCCAGATTTTATTTGTGTCCTTCATTTGAAGCCCTCAGACTGAATTTCACCTGTCTTTGGGGGTTGATGCCTGATCCTACATGACAGAAACAATAGCATGCTATTAACTTTGTCTTTCTTTATTAGAGCAATGAGTCTAATAAAAAAGAACAGATTAAGTGCAGACTTGTTTGCCTCCAGGATCCTACATTTTAATCATCTGAAGAGGGGCAATCGATAAAGGAGACTGAACTCAGCAGAGCACACTTACAGATTACCATCAAGAAGAGAAAGTATTAGAGCAGCATAGGGAAGGTGGTTCTATCTCTTGCATACAGACACCAAGCCTAAGTCATCACACACAACATGAATGCAGACTTAAGATGGAAAGAGATGGGTTTTGCTGTTTTGACTTCACCTAGTTATCTCTGCTTAAAGAATATAGGTTGTATCTATTAAAAAGATCTGTTATAAAGTTCCCCCAGCTTTTATTTTAAGCAATTGTGCATTTGCCAAAGAACTAAAATACAGTCTGGAGCACCCACATGCAGAGTTTTGGGGAGAAAAGGCAGAAATCCTTGCAGAGGAATGGCAGCTTCTGCACTGGCTCTAACATCCAGGACTAGCTGGATTGCTGAGTGTCACTGCCTGGGAGCAGGTGTTTGGAGAAACACTCAAGCTCAGGAGAGCTAGTGATAGTGTTTGGACCTCTGTCCTGCCCACAGATCTGAGAACCGAAAAATTGGTTCAGTACAACAGATGTAGAACAGAAACACAATTACATTCATTTAGCGCAACAGCATATTCCTTGGTTGGGGTTAAAACCAGCAAGTAATCTTAGAGGAAATGCCAGATGCTCTCTACTGAGGCATATCCAGCAGTTTTGAACGAAGAGTAAGGCAACATGTCTCAGAGAAGGGAAAAGGAAAGAGGAATGGGGAACAGAGAACAGGAAAGACATAGCTCTAATTCCCAGCTAAGTCTATCAGGTGTGCATTTTATTTACTTCATCCATGTGAAGGAAACAGAGTTAAGCACGGACAACAGTAAAAAAACTCCTTACAAACGAACTTGGTTTAGCGACATTCACTCTCAGCTCACATGGTAGCACTCCCAGTTGCTGTCAAGTGCTGCCAGAACACGTGTGTGATGGAGCGCTGTCAGGAGGTTCAGAAAAACATTGGCTTTGTATAATTTAAAGAACGTGTGCTACTCAACCAAAAATGTCAAACCACTGTATTGCTGTATTTCACACCCCAAAATCACTACAAGTTTCTCAGGATGTGAAAGAACATTAAAAAATGCCTACCTTTACGCATGATAAATTAAGATCAGTACCATTTTTTAAAGAAAAAAATTGCAAATACCTTGCATTTCCCTTGCAAATTCCATTTTTTAAAGTCTCAGGGATAATCAATTGAGTGGCCCTATCACTTTATCGTCCTAACTTTTAAAAATCTGTAACCAATTGCACAATGACAGCATCCCATTTCCCATCATACGGAAAAAGACTGTTTTACTGTGAGAGTCAGCTATCAGGAGAGTCCAGTAGTAATAGTGAAGTCAGGTGAAAAACAAATCTAAGTACCAAGATCTGGAGAAATAATTTAACTCTAATTCATCAAAACTTTACAGGTCCTATGCTTCTACATTAGAAACAGTAATAAAACAATACGTTTTCTTGTCACGTAGTTTTTCTCTTTTATGGTTAGATTCATTGTAGCAATACTAGGTGGTTTTGGCATGAGATAGATGTTCAGGCTGCTACGTTTTCCAATTAGAAGATGACTTGGCATAAAATCATCACGTACTCTTTAACATTTAATGATCTCTCAAAAAAAAAAAAAAACAGAGTGGCGAAAAACCCGACATATTTAAGAGGGTAATAATAAATCATTATCTATTTCAAGACTCATTATTTTAAATTTAGGTACTATATATTTAAACGTATTACTAAATGTGAAACATGACTGCTTAAGTGTATTCCCGTCTTTGACTTTACCTCCCTTACACTGTAATATTCGTTAGCACCACACATGAAGATCTGCCCAGACAAGCCCCGCAGCAGGGAGCCAGCTCCTTGCGCCCACCGAAGCTGCGGGCTCGTGGCGCGTGCAACGAGCGCAAAGCAAGCTGCCGACAGGCACCTCGGCTCTGCTCTGTAACAGGAGGAGCGCGCAGCCATCGCGGGTCAGCCGTGAAGCGCTTCTCCCAGCTTCACTTCTAGCCAAGTGACAACTTTTTAAATCCCTTCAGTGTGCCTGTAAGTGGCTTGCCTGATCATACCCTTGGATGAAAACACAGTAAAGCTCTGCGAGGCCTCAAAGTTCATGTACACAATCAAATAAATGCTACCGAAGTATTAAAAGAAATAAATACATGTTAACAACTTTCATACCTAATAAGAGAACCTGAATGCCTGAGCTGACCCGCACGCCGTCGGCGTGCCCGAGGCCGGCACCCCCAGCGACAGGAGAGCACGCTGCTCCTCACTGCCACCCTCTTTACACTGACTTGCTTTAGACATTAAAAGCTTGGGCTTAAGCACTTCCCTGGAAAACCAATTACAAGTGAAAGCTCCGACTCCACCAAACAACAACTGGTTGATTAATTTTCTGTTTTGAACTTCTGCAGTATTTAAGTCTCACTTTACTGTATAAAATTTGCCCCCCTTCCCCCCCCCTAAAAAAAAACAACTGAAATGGTCTGAAAACTGTGTGGGTTTTTTAAAAAACTTTATTTAGAAAATAGTTAGCTGTTCCACTACCTTTTCTTCTATGATTCACTTTCAGTGCTCTCTGATAGGAGCTGTCTCTTCACAGCTGTAACAGCAATGAGGCTCCACATGAGCCTAACAGCCTTTTTTTTTTTTTTTTTTTTTTTTTTGATTGGTTGGTTGGTCAGTTGTTTTTAAAGACTGCTACCATTTCCATTCAGCAAATACCTGCCAGTAAGCACAGTACAGCAATCACAAGCAGCAACTCTTCTCCCTAAAGATGGGCTAGTCCATCAACCCAGAACGCCCGAGGCAGCTTAAAGCTCAAGTCTCAAAGCTAGGACCTCCCGGTGCAACAGTTCAGCGTACTACAGAAATGGCAGCGAGCCAGCAACTGCGGCTGCTGGATTTTTCAAGATTTTTGACTGGTGTGATTTACAAAGGATGCATTTCTGCTGTTTTATTTATATACACCATAATTATTCTTAATTATTCCCCAGTGTGTTGCCTATCATATGCTGGCCTTTCTGCTATTTATTTCAACCTCTTCTCAGAAGGCCCCCATAGGATGAAACTGAATCGTCCAGAATAATTAAGTAAATTAGTGTGGTGAATGCTCCCTTCCGAGGAAACATATCTTTTCTAAAAGTTGCTACTTTTAGTCAAATTCAATTTACAGTCATCTGAAGAACAACGGTACTATTAAGGATGCGATCTCCGCAACATGAAGAACATTCAGAACTTTAGAGTAGAACAAAGACGAAAAATCCATTTGTCACATGTAACAATCTTTTTAACCCTATTATGGCAACAATTAATAAAGTATTTCAGTTTATGTTCTGATCTTCAGCATTGCTCATGTGAAATGTATAATTTGTAAGTCACTTTGTGTGAAGATTTCAGATGCTATGTATTTCCTGTATGATCTTCAGCAAATGAATTGGCTTCATTTTTCAAAAGTGACCACTGATTTTGGCATCCTAATTTTTCAGTTCCCATCTTCAGACAAGCAAGGCCTAATTCTTGCAGATGCTATGTCATTTGTCATACTAAAATATAAGCTCTGGACAACTCAAAACCAAAGTACCTTGAGTTAGAGAACACTTTTATAACTTTTGAACCCTGCCTCTTCCCTGTGATTCAGTGTCCGGATATGTAAAATGCAACAGAAACTCAGCACACAACTCAAACTTTTACAATTAATTTGTATCAATAATTGCAACCTTTAGATCCTCATCAGGAACGTAACGCAAAGCCCATAGGACTATTACCTTTAAAATTTTCTACAATCTTATTCAAATCTCCATTAATCTCACAAAAAGTAAAACCAGTGCACTTTCCATCTAGCAGAACTCAGCAACAGGAAAAACATTATCTGGATCTCCACATGCTACAGGTTAAAACTACATGCCATGGGCTCCAGGAAACAGAAAATTCTTACCGCCTTCCAGTTATAATAGGCAAAAAATCTTCTGATTTGGCTTCAATGATTTTAAACATTACTTTCTGCAAATCTGAAATTCCCACAGCCATGTCTTCCAACATACCTGCTTCTTCACCTGTACAGAAAGGTTGCAGATGTTATTGACACAGCAGACTGATCAGTCAGCAAATAGGTTATAGGAAGGCAATACAGGGATTACATTTTCCAGTCTGTGCATCTAAAATCACACTCCTAAATCCACACTGAAGGAGCCTACACGAAAGCAGATTGATTTTCAGAACTGCTGAGAATTCTCTGTGGCCCAAGTGATAACTATGGGCATTAAGCATTTCTGAAAATCAGCCTGCTGTATGTAGGCATACAAAAACCTCAAAAAAACCCACCATTTTTCTCCATTCTGAAAGTGTTTTTAAAGATTGTCCTGCTGTTAGAGAACAAAGGTTTTGAAAACAACAAGCACCCTGCAAAAGGGAATTTGACAGCCGCCTGAGAGTGAGCGTGAGCATCTGCAATTGCATGGGAAAGGCAAAGTGCTGCAAAAATGCTAAACCCCCCTACTTTGGCCAAATGTTCTATTTGGGGGAAGGATTTCGATGCATCTAGTTCAAAGCATTGTGAAGCATATTGCAGTTGCTCTCTCCCCGCATCCTTTTTAATAGCTATCAAATGTTGGCATCTGTAACAAGCTGGGAAACAAGCAGTTATTAAGCTATCTTCACATCACCAATGCTGACACGTGGTTTCCAAAATGCTGACAGGGCTAAGGTTTAGAGTCAGTAACTCTTTAAACCTGCTCTTTGTGTTAGCTTTAAAAACCTAATATAAATCAGCCTAAACATCTATACGAAAAGACTTTTTATTATTAAAAAGAGGAAGTTCCCCTAGCTGTATCAACAAAATTAATCTCCTGTATTTAACACAGTACAGTTCAGCGCACTCAGTGGAACAATTGGCAGTTCATGTTCTCCAAGAAACTGAAAAGTAAAATACTTTTACTTTTGATGCAGAATTGACATGCAACACTGTACCAGTGGCTTCAACTGTGGCTTCAACTATGCTATTATACAGCAGTCTACAGTCTCCTAATGGATAATGTGTTGATTCAATAACCCAAATTCCTCAAAGTGGAATATAAGTTAAAATAAGAACCTACCAGGCAAACTTCTTGTTTGTATGTGTAAGGACCTTTGTTCAAGAACAATACTTACTATACGTACTAAGAAGTCCTTCGTATTGCACAAGCAATCCAACAGTATGAAGCTGCTGTAAAAAGCCTTGGTCATGTAAACCAGTGTGCAGTCTGATTATAAAGCCACAGACCAATCCAGCGAGCTTGAAAGACAATGAAATAAAGTGTGAAATTAACAGATATGTTATAGTGAAAATAAGACTTGCTAGCATTGTACACAATACCAGTACCATTCAGGTATTTGATAAAACAACAGAGATATTTAGTGACTATATCCCTCATATCAGATTAAAATGTTCTTGAAGAATTTTGTGGTATAAAAGGCAGTAAAGTATTTCCCTACTTGAAACAGAAGTTTCATTTTTTTCATAGGTTTGTGTGTGATTTACACTCATGTAAGTGAGATCAGAGCCTCCCTTAAAGGCTATATACAAATAAGGCTGTAACTTCTAATGGATTTAAAAGCAATTAGGCACCTAATGCAACTGGATCTCCTTGGTACTTTCACCCTAACTCCTTAAGTTACGTTGGCAAACAAACACAGTTTAAGGGAGAAATCTGACCAATCATTTAGAAACCATCTACCTGGAAAACACAATCTACAGAGAAAGACTGAAAGAACTTAAGTTATTTACCAAGTGAAGACAACTCTGAGATGAGACATTACAACAGACTTCAAACAAAAAATACTGCTACGAACTGAAAGGGAATAATCTGTTCTTCACTTCCAAGGCAAACAGGAGAAAAAATATATATATATATCTGGCTTGAATGGCAACAAGAAATACTCGTGCTGGACTTCAGAAAAAAAAAAATCCAAAGGATGAGGAGAGTTCAATATTGGAATAGAGGATCTTGGAAGGCTGTCAAACTGGCTATGTGAGTCCTTCTTTATGCAGAGGTGAGGGATTAGATAACGTCTTCTGGCCCACTCCAGACAACTTCTGTGACTCAGTGATTGAGTTACTATGGATTTTCATCTACTATTCATTTCTCTTTTCACAGTATAAAATATTTAAGTGGACGTGATGACAAAGACATGAAAAAGTTTTGTTAAATTGAACCCCTCCTCCCAAACCCCACAAACACTGGCATGAACTCCATTTTAGCAATGCCAGTAACCTTGACAGCCACCACAGTAGGAAATAAATGACACGAGATAACCTACTGCTTGGCTAAAGACGATATCTCTCCTTAGGGTCAGCATCAAACATTGTGGCAAACCGCACGCGAGTTCCTGGAGCAGAACAAATGTCATCGACTGCTTCGCCCTGGTCACCACCTCTCCCATGCAGTCCTTCAGCGTAATCACCAGGGGATAAAGCTGTTCATACCAGTCACCTGAAACGAGACAGATCATCCACTGCAGAACAGGAAAGTTGTGGTAGAAATCCTTCTCAGCTTGGCAAGGGGGCTGTAGCAGCTGTGTTGATCCTCCCAGACTTCTCAACACTGCAGCTCTACCCTGACCGCTGCAGCACAGCAAACACCACTGGAGCATTTGCTTAGAGGACGGATTAGAGTTTACCACCAAGACTGGAGCTAAATCCTTGGCCTAAATACAAATATATCCTGAAACAATGACTTTCTAAGGCAGACCTAGCTACTCTGCAAAAAACATGCTGAAGCATTGTTCACAACGCATAGAAGGAGACACGTGAAAATCCATTTAGCCCAAGATGAATACAACATTTCAGGAGGAGAATCTCCTCTTCTTTCCAGCACTGACAATCTTGCTATCCGAGCAAATAGAGTGCAGTCAGAAGAAGGGGAAGAGCTTATATTTAAGAAGAATTGAATGCTGGAAGGCAAAACAAAAGAACAAGTAGTCATCTGGGAAGGGTATTATCTGTTTAATGTACAGGCTGGAAAAATACTAACCTTCAGGTCACATTCTTTTTTCAGCTTCTATCTATTTTCTCTTTAAATATTTAGAGATATTGAACTCATCATTTTTTGAGTTACTCTGAGCAGACAGACTTATAACTATATGTTTTGCTCTGTGGTTAAAGCGTACGTTAAGGAATATCATAAAAAATAGACTAGTGAAATATTTGAAACATGAGATTCCTTGAGACATTAACAATGAAACAAAAAGATAACTAGGATTGGATGAAAACTAGAATATAGCTGACCCAAGTCTACCTGATTATAAGTCTATTCCTGAATTTTTCAAAAGTTAATAAAAACAGACCTTCATTCAAGCTGCATATGGTTTTGTCTTCTCCTCTAAGAGAAGCAAATAAAAAAACCCAGTTTTATTGTTACAGTTTAAGAAGAAAGATAAATCAATGTGCCCAAAAGAATCTAAATTAAATGTAGGGACTGAAACCAACTTAATACTGTCTATCACTAACTCACATTTTCAGTAAATTATTGCAGTTAAAAATCACTGATAATTAAAATTTGTTCTATTTAAATTGTAATTATGTGGGAGATAACAACAAATTGTTTCTGGTAACATTGAGTCAGACCAAGAAAAACTCACTAGTACTGAAGAAGTTCTTTAGGCAGGAAGACACAGCTGCCTGCTGGCAGGGTTACTTTGGCTATGCTTTGGAAAAAATACATAAACAAGTAAGATCGCACCCACCCAAGCAGACTAGATAGAACTCTGAAAGTAGGAGAAATTGTAATAAGGTTTAGAAAGAAGGATGTAAGAGTAAGGTCAGAGCAGCCAGAGCAATTTGGGTTACTTTGCAAACAATTTGTGGTCAGACACAATGTGTTTTAACACACTAATATTTCTTTAACAACAAATACTGACTGGAGAACTGTTCCCTGGAAAAGAATAAGTATGAAAAGGAAATTAGGGCCATCAGGAACAAAACAGAATATAGGTTGCCCCCACAGTTCCATGCTAAAGCAGAAAGAATTTTATATATGACACTGACTAAAAGAGCACTGATAAGCTGCATGCCAAGGCCTGCTGCACACATTTTAAAAAGACTGCTCAAAAAAGGGAGCATGTGCAGAAAAGAGCTACCAAGATTTAAAGTTTGATCTCATTAAGCTTATCAAAAAGACTGAGCAGCAGCTTTCTCTTCTCTTCTTTGCGAGAAGCAAATAAGAAGTATTGAGGAGATCTTTATTCTAGCAAATAAAAGCAAACCAGGAACCATAAGCTGGAAGCTGATGCCAGACATCTCACTTAGAAGTAAGGCAGGTGCTTCTAGTAGTGAGAAACTAGAAAAATAAAACACCCAGGGAAGTAGCAGATTGTCCATCTCTCAATGTCTTTAAAAACAGAACTCTTTCCTGGAAGATGCACTTGAGCGAAACACAAAACAGAACTCATTAAGTCTCAGTTCAGCTGGAATTTAACGACATCTCACATACAGCAAGTCAAACTAGACAACAAACTCTCCTCTCCAGTCTTAAATTATATTAATTTAAGAAGTCAATCAGTAGACAAGTGACGAGGAAAGCAACTACAGCAGAATGAGATTAAAAGATATCATGTACACCAAACCAGTGGACAGGGCTTATGCGACTGGAATAGAGTTTGTTGTCAATATTCTATTTTTGAACTTGAGAGAGTGATGAAAACCACCGTGATTCGTCATTTCAAAGTAGACCTGAAAGTTCAGCCAACAGACATCTGTTCCATTTTCATGTCAAAGAGGATCTGGACACAGACACAACAGCAGATCTTGTAAGTAGATGTTCAGCATGAGGGCAAGAGAGAAAAAGAAGGATTTCCCTAACAAGCTGCACTTGTGACCCAGCTTTTACAACTTCAGGTTACTTGAATAGGGCTAAAGAGTATTACAGACTACTGTTTTTCGTAAAAGAGCAAGTCATGGACTGGTCACAAGTCACACAACACAGATCATTTTCTACTGAGTTGCTGCTTACCCAGTCACTCCTTGTCTTGCACTTCTGCTGTTTTAAGAATCTAACTCTGTACTTGTCCATACTGAACTTCATCCTATTATGCCATTTCATCAAGATCAGTTCTCATCCTACTCCCCTGGTGCCTAAAGCTTCTCCCAGCTTTGTATCATCTGTAGTTTTTTTTATAAGCATCATCTGTTTCTTATCATCCAAGTCATTAATGAAAATATTCAGTAATACTAGACCCAGAAGAAATAAGTGGATTCTATCTCATACAACTTCCAAGCTGGCAGTAAATCACTGATAACTGCTTTCTATTACAATTTTCCCAATTATTTTGCACATACATTGTGGTAGCTTCAAAACCATTTACTTGTAAGAATTTTGTGCAAGACTGTTTGGAGTATCTGACTGTACAAAGGTAAAAATGGGACAGATTTGATAATATTACCAACATTAGTAATTTTTGTCAGTGATAGTTGGGGACAGCTAACAAAGGATTCAAATTCTGGAATTCTCAAGGCGATTTTTCCCATTATTAACTATCACACTAAATCTATGAAAATAAATGAATAATGTCCCAAAGAATACAATGCCGTGACGTAACTCTGTAGAATGCTTTATTTACATAGGTATTTTGCTTTATAGAAAGCCTATTGTCATTATAATTCTATTTAGTTATGCTTAAAATAGCAGTTTTCCAAAAATAAAAATGAAACATGAAGTTTGTAGCAAGAAAAAGAAATCATTTTATTACAGAATGTGTTCATTTTAGAATGGAATTGTACTGGCCAACAGGAAACGAGATAAAACTATACCCAAATGTAATTAAATTATCCACAACAACCGTCTGACTCCTTGCATATACTGAAAATTCTTGCTCACAATTCATAAGGATGCCCAATTCCCAGAAGGTGGAGCTAGTTAGCAAGTCTAAAAGACAGACTGCTGTGTCATTTACTATGCTCCATTATACAATTAGAATAGGCTATTCTGTTTTGAAAACAGAGTATTTATGAATGGGATAGTATATGGAAAATTGAACTGCTTGATATGCATTGGTAAGTTTGGAATATTAAAAAAAAAAATGTAAAGAGATAATATTTATAAAGAGAGCTTTAAAAACCTGATCTGAATTCAGGTTAGATTATTCTGATTCCTCTTGCCACCGTATTGCTGACATGTAAGGATGCTGCTTGGCTAGGAGTCACCGCTCTCCAGCGAAGTCCAAAAGATTGAGAAGTGCAGCATGTCTCACCATTCCTCCTTCACAAGGAAACCTGCGCCTGGCTCAGATTTTGAGCCAGAAGATAGGCACATTGAGATTCAAGATCTTGACTCCTGCACTAACTGATCATAGCTTGGTAGAGTCACTGAAGAAGGCAATGGTACGAACTATATTACTTTCGTATCTCACACATTCAAGAGCTCACAAAATCATTGATCCTCTGGATCTCAAATTTCTTTTGATTTTCTTTAACTGCAAGATTCGCATCCTAAACGAAGTCAAAAATAGACTGAAGAAATAACTGAATGAGTAACCATTTCAGAGAGGACGCTAGGAGCAAGGAGATAAGCTACAAGAAGACTACACGTTGCTAAATAGACAAGGGCAGGTTGCCCTGTTTGGAATACTTAGCAAAAGTACATACATAAAAGTAAATACAAAAGTCCTAAAATCCTTTGGTAAGGAAACAAACAAACAACAAAAAAGCCAGACACATTAAAATGGAGGGGAGAATTTAAAAAAAGAAATATTATTACCACTATGCAATTAGTGTGGGATTGAAAGGAAAGAACATGTGCAGCACAAGCACTGAATAGATACTCTGCTTCCATTATTAACAATGAGCTGTGGAAATTGAGCTTATGATAGAATTTGCTCTTTGGTCACTGGAAAAATGCCTTTCAGTCCTATGTCCTCTTAATCAACATACCTACACAAGCAAAGGATCTGCTTAGCATCCAGCTTGCAATTTCTACATGATAATATCCAAACTGCAGTATGTCAAACTGCAAGTTGAATTTGATAAAAAGTTTGGCACGAAAGCAGGCTCTTGTTCTTTTCAAAATCAGGCCCACTGAGTTGTTTATTAAAACATACTGGTAATCAAATAGAAATAATCTTGTGGTTTTGCAATAGCACTCCTTTCTCCTTTTACCCTGGCAAGATAGAGGAAAAAAAGCTAATCCTATCACTGATGTCCACACCATCTAAAAATCAGTAAAGGTCTTTGATGACTAAATCATTTCAAAATGTAAGTGCTCTGAAGATAAAATTAAAATCAGAGTTAAAAGCGGAAGAAAGCATAACCTCTTCGCACTTAGAGCCACAGAAGGCTTTAAAGATGTATGGCAATGAAGGTAACAGCAGCTACCCAAGACGTCAGGAACAACCTATTCACTGCAGCAAATCTCTTACTCCCTTAACACATATGAACATGCAAACAACCCATGAGAGGACTGAGGCAATACAGGTCAAACACACTAATCAGCTCACGGCTTGACATCAGAAACTGAACGTTAGAGAAACTCTGATGTCATTATGGAACAGGCAAGCAAAACCAACCCACCCAAGAGAATCCCCCTCCCAACACAGCTGGAGCAAACAGCATGAATTAACTAACCCACAGAGTCTGAACTTATTCTAACATTACAGAATCATTCTTCTGAAATAATCTTTTTTAAAGGGAAGTTTAAAAACTTAATGTGGCTTGTGTATTTGACTTCGCATCATAAGAAGGTCAGCTTCCTATTTATTCTTTTTCCCAGTCAGGTCTTGGAGCTCAGTTTAACTCAAGGATGAGAGCTAATTTCTTTGAGAAGGAATGAGATTTTATCCTAACAATTCTTTAACATTTCTCACAAGAGAACCACCAACCTGAGCAGGCTTTCCTTATATTTCTGCAGCTAATATAATAGTGGTTTACTTTGACTGCACACCTTTGGTGTCAGGAGGAACAATTCTGAATTCCTGAAGATTATTCCATATTGATCATCTGAGATTTTAATATGATCACACTAGTTGATGGTGAAAACTGAAACCAATGAATCACAGATACACAAGTGTCAACACTTTGGTTACAATGGAAATAGCAAAAAAAAAAGGCAATGGAAACAACAGATAAAAAAGTAAGGCAAATCTAATATAGGGGTAATGGATAAACCTTACCACAGAAGCATTGTGAAACTTGATATTCTCAAGTTTTGTTTAAAAAATAATTTGATTCAATCAAATGTTTTTCCTTTCCCTTTCACATTGTCTTTAAACCTTTGTCAATACCTGAATCACTTTGAGAAAGACAGAAGGGGCAAGTTTTATATTCTGGGCTACACGTAGCCCAGTAAATGAACCTATCAAAAAGAAGAGGAAGATATGAAAGTGAGGAGGGAGGCGGGGGGAGGGGAGAAAACGGGAGGAAATAGGTGAGATTCATCGAGTTTTGGAAACAAATGTGATGCACAGATAGGTTTAAGAGAACAAGAAAGAAAAACATGAGGACAAGGAAGGAAAGAGAAAAGTTTTACAGAACGGATCTTATTTCCTCAAAATAATGTCTGCTAATAAGGGAACATGTACTTTAAGAGAGAATCTTTTATCTCCATCTGACTAAATAGTAACTTCACAGTAAAAGATCATCTTCTGAAGATGGAAACAAAACCAGCTTTATTTTGCATTTTCACCATCAATTGCATTTGTATGTATGCAATTGCCCAACATACATTTAATCCAGAACTGCAACATCTCAATGAGGGATAGGATTTTTTTTTTTTTTTTTTTTTTTTTTTTTTTTTTTTTTTTTTTGAAAAATAACCCACATATCCCTATAGGAACATGGTATGAACATTTGTTTGACTTCATTTCAGCTAGGAAATCTGGCACCATTCCCTAACTGCTCTTTACTACCAGTGCTGAAGGTTACTCTTGCCCTGTTCACATGCCCAGTGGTGAAGTCTCCAATTCCATAAGCCACTTCAGACAAAATTCAAGTGAAATCATACTGCCAGCTGAAGTTGTTTGATGTAACTGGGTAGATTTTGCTTGTAGCAAATTAGGGAGCACTCCCACAAAGAGAACAAGTAAAAGAACGGCTGGGCAACAATTCTTTGGGAGGGCTACGCGGAGCAGATGGAAACGACAGCCCCTTTTGACCATCACTGCTAAACCTGGAGATCAGTCAGGGGCTGTGTAAACATGAGAGCAAACTACTGTGTTTTACAGGCACCTCTAATGCTCGAGGACAGGCTTTCACGTCCTGCTTCCACAGCAAATGAAATAGTGAAAATACAAAGATTTTAATGTTGTCAAGTAATTCTCCAAAGCAAATCAGTCTTGAGGAGAAAAAAGAAAAAAAAAGAAAAAAAAAGAAAAAGCTCTCCTTTAAAATCCATTCACTCTTCCTGATTAATCTTGTAGAGGAATCATAATCCTGCAAGTGATGAAACATACCATGTTACCTTGGTAACTGATAACTCAAACTCAAATTCAGCCCAAAGTATACACTCAAAGGTCAGATTGCATGAAAAGTTAGGCTGAGGAGGATGTAATTCACATTGAAAGGTAAGTACAATAGAAAAGACATCGCTGATGTTTCAGATTTCAAAGATTTAATACGACAAGTAAGCACATTGGAAGGAGAAGGGAAAAAAAGATCACACAATGTCAACACTAGGACTACAAATATAAGCCTATCTTAGCAAGTTCTGAATACACTATTGCTCATATTTCGTATCATCTGAAATGAATGCGTAATGCACTCTAACAATCTATTTCATTCTGTTACATGCTACACAGTAATCGTATCAATCAAGTTCACTAACATGAGCAAACATTTTATCCTATACTTCAAATCATACTTTTCAATAATCTGGTCGAATCCCTGGGTATGCCCCATTTTTCTTTCCAACAGTAGCATAGCCTTTCTTAGGATCAGCTCCGGGGCTGAGGCAGTTTCAGATTCAGTGAATCTGAGGTCATACATTTTCAGTGTCGGTCAAATAGGTTACATATTAACCGCAGTCTGAGTACAACATACTGCAAACCTTTCCTTTACACAATGTTTGTGAATTGTATGCATTTGACTTGTCCACTTTTATGCACAAAATACTAACATTTTAGACATATCTATGGGTGTGCACGTTATGATTTTATATCTAAGAAAAGATTGTGAACCCAGGCAGCCTAACTTAATTCTAGTCCGTGGTGCATACACAGGGTGAATTTATAACCCCACCTTAGTATTTCAACCTCTGTCTAGTGCTTCACTGTGCACACTCAACATTGCCTGTCAAACTCTCAAGAGGATCCTGCAGAGAGAAAAGCAAATATACAAGACCACACCCTCATACGGAAGTCAAACATGAAAAATTCTGCCCCCAAAGCCAATGGCTTTGGAAAACCATTAGGCAAGCGGCTTTGCCACACACACCGACAAATCTTCAGAAAGATCTATCTTTTAAGTAGGTCCTATAACAGAAAGCCATTTATAACCTTTCCCATTTCCACATGACCTTGAAATTCCTATGGGCTAACATAGGCATTGTGACTCCAACTCGTGCGCAATCGTAGTAAGGACATGCTGCCTTCCTCAGAAAGCAGGAGGTGAAAAGAGGACGACCTCCTCGAGATCTGCTGCAGTTACATTTGACGAGATGCTGCAGAACACAAAGCACGGCTCAGCAGAAGTACCGATTCTGCGCTCCCAGAATGACACTTGATTCAAGAGAACTAGGGGAAGACCCTGCAACTAGGGACACATTTAAAAGAAAAAATTAACCCAGAGCCCTAGCACCTAGATGCTTTCTGTGTACCTGGCCTGTCAGCTCCAGAACATAACCTTTTAGCTGAACAAAACACATCTCTCACAATTTCTAACCATTATCACCACCATCATCACTCAGCAAGTGGTATTTTTCAGTCTATTTGACGGCCACTTATTACAATCCTTGAAAGGAAGTAACTTGAAGTGCTTTTGATTTTTTGAGCTAGAAGTTCTAATCAATATTTCAGTTGCGTGTGTAAAGCATGAGCCTGAATCAAAGCTAAGAGCAGCCTTCTCTCTTTTTTACAATTAGAAGTACAACGTAAGACACAAATGGACTGGTTCTGGTTAAATATATTTCATGGCTTATGCTGAACCACAATGGAGATATTCAGGGGCTTGAATAGCATGAAGGAAAACCTGGAATCTGTATTTTAAGCTTTCACGTTCTTGTAATCAAAATCAGAATGGTTGGTCTCACTTTTTAAAGGCTGTTTCAAGTTGACAACTACTCCTACCTCACGCCTGAGAATTTTGTACCTTCCTATCTAAGGAAGGTCTGAAAAACAGAAAACTTTTGAAAAAATGCACAACTGCATTGATACTTTGCACCTGCAAGCCATCAATAGAAAACACAGATGAGATCATCTCTCTCTCTCCAGCATGATGGATACTTTCCTGGTAGATAGAAACTCGCAGAAGCAAACAGATCAGAAATATTCTGTCCTTGGACTATCATTAAAAAAATTAAAAAAAACTCTCCAACACAACTAGCAGGAAAAATAGGAATTCCAGGATCACAGCACAAATCTCTCATCTTTGTAGAAATGATGACCTATTAGCTACACTAAAAATCAAGTTTACAACCAAAGTCTGGTGTGATAAATTTACCACAGCTGCACAAATGGTACACAGCTGAAAAAATAACTAACTGCAATGTACAGGAAAGAACTACAAATAAGTCTTAACAGCTTCAAAAGCCTTAGAGTAAAATGAAGTCATGAAAATTTGGAGAAAGAAAAAAACGTTTTTTCTTTTAAGCTGTATTTTCCTTTACAAGAGAAAAAAAACAAATAAATGGGATGTGTTTTGTTTGTTTACCGAGTAGCAGCACAAGGCTTGGTTCTGCTGTTCTTATATTTGGAGTAGAATAAATGATCACCAAGGTGCTGCCTCATTTGTTGCAATGTGTGCGCATGTTCATACCTGCGCAGAAGAAAGTCTCTCTTCAGACATACGTGGCAGATCTTGACTCATTGATATTGTGTTAAAACATTAAGGAATCCACCCATATGGAAGATCAGAAAACTGGGGGCAAGGAGCTGCTGTGGCCAGAGTTTTCTTCACATCAGCTCATGGAATCACCCGCTATGTAGCACTCAGCACTGAGATAAATCAACTTCTGTATTCACAGAACAATGAATTTAAGTAAATCAGAAAACAAAACTCAGTAACTCTTTTTAGAAAAGCGAGAAAGTTTACAGAAGAATGACACTGAAATAGAACGCCTACCTTTTCTTAAAAGTTTCCTACCGGTTAAGATGCACTTAATTTTTTTCTTAAAACGGTATATTCAAGTAAAACCTAAAATATTAAACTACACCAGCCTTCAAAAGAAAACATCTTATTTTCAAAAGGTTTTCATGTAGCACACAAAATTCAGCACTGCAAACAGTTTAAGTGCACAACTGAGATGCAATTTGATAAACAGCCTTCCACCATTCAAGGCTAGGACTGTGCAAAACCTTGGTATCAGCACTTTCATCAAAAATGCTATTGACTCTTCTCTATCTCATTTTTCTGCAACTTCTTCCATTTTTATTTACTCTAGTCAATGAAAGTAGGCTGCTTACCACCTGTGTGTGGCATCTTGTGATCTGCTGGTGAAGGTTCATTTTCACCTTCTTTAATGCTGCTGCTGTTGTCTTTTTCAAGCAGTCTGTCCACCATGGCAATAACGCAGTTTAAACTCTTCCCCACGTTGGCCCACACCCTATCCTGAAAAGAACATGAGTATCACTATACATTATTGAAGAAGCATAAAAAGATAATATCAACTTCTTAATTGCATCTTAAGATGGAGAAAGAGAAGTGCAGATTACAGAAATATTAGGGATCAGCATATTACTATTTCCTCATTTGGCAGCATACCAGCAGTTTAAGACCTTTTCATGAACGTTTTTTCTGCACATTAAATGACAGAATTGACTTTATTTATTTATTTATTTATTTTTTAAGACACTGGAAGGTGCATCCGCTTCAAACTGTATATGAAGATGCATGCAAAATATTTTAGGTCCAGAGTACTAAGCAGTTTGACTATGTGACATAATACAGTAAGAGTAAAGACATTCAAAACCTTGGTAAATCAAATCTTGTGTGCAGTTGCATAGTTTTGCCCTGGAACTTGGCAATATCCTTTTGATAATTTAATATACTCTCTATTTTTATCACGTGACTTGTTCTGCAGCTCTCAAACTGCAAACATGACACTTTGCTGAGTGTATTAGAAATATGACAGTTATAGAAAGAAGTCAAGCTGAGCAAGCACAGAACAAAAAAGGAGATAATGTGGAGTGAGAGGAAGAGCTGTGACAGAACAGAGATACAGGAAGGTTCCTTCAGATGCTAGATGCTCCAGAAATGAAAGCTCTTACATTTACTCTTGTGGGGTGAAATACGAAGGGGGGAAAAAAAAAATCAAGTCACACAAGACATATCAGGCTGTATACAAGTCTAATAAACAAAGCTCAGAAAAAGCATGTGTGCTTTGAAACTGAATCATTCTTAAACAAATGGAGAGCAACCAGAGTTTGCTGGGGTGGGGGTGGATAATGTCATAGCTATTCTTTCTACTCTATAATAGCCAGAAACATCACATACATGTCAGGCTCCTTGAGGTGTGAGAATGGAGTTGCAAAAGACAACACAAGAGAAGGTCAAGAAGAAGAACTGAAAACACCAGTAACACCAGGCTTCTATAAAAGTGGTAATGCCTGGAAGTCGGACAAGGGCACAGGAAGAACCACCACTGAAGCAAACTTTCCATCTAGTATTTGTTTTGAATCACATGCCGCTGTTCTTAGGCCGTTACCGTGGAACTGGTAGAGGTATATAGTCTTTCTCTGTCTTCCACTTG
This sequence comes from Rhea pennata, assembly GCF_028389875.1. Lineage (NCBI taxonomy): Eukaryota > Metazoa > Chordata > Aves > Rheiformes > Rheidae > Rhea > Rhea pennata. The sequence goes on along the minus strand of NC_084666.1, from coordinate 51,138,923 downwards.
GGGGCACATCCTATTCCAAGGGAGCACCCTGCACTGGGGGGGCACGGCAGGGGCCTGCAGAGCTAGGAGTACTAACTTGCTGGCTCTGTTCACCAATGCAGATTCTCTCCTCCAGCTCCTGAAAGCGGCACCTCGGAACTGGAAAGACCTTGCAGGGCAGCCTGAAGAATATGTGAGCACCCAGGAAGGTAGGAGAATGCAGGAACTGGGGACAAATACAGTTTGAGGTCCTCCCTAGGGCATCCCCATGCCTTAAACAGACTGTGATTTCAGAAACTGTTACGGTATTTTATCTACAGATGAGTATTGCTCTTAATGTTAAAAAAGCATGTTAAGCAAGCTACACTGCACATGAGAGAAAAAGGTATTGTCTTACAAGAGATGAGAAGGTGGCAACCATCAAGCAAAACCGTACTTATTTCACAAATATTTTTTCAATGATGATCTCTAAAGCATTGCATGCCCAATGAAAGAAGCAGAAATATCTACTATGCCTGTACACACAAACCAGACTATTAGACACTTGAGTAGCTGAAATTCACATCCACAGACACAATTTAAAGCCAAAAAGGCATAGGATTTTACTTCAGAAGTTTAATCTCATATGTACCTCAAGCTTTTCTGAAAAAAAAAAAAAAAAAAAAAAAAAAAAAAAAAAAAAAAACATTCACAAGATGGATAAAATGGTTGATTTCAGCCATGCACAAACACTAGTTTTAGGACAAGGATTCTATGAAGAGCAATGAAATACTATAATCAGTAAAAAATCTGGCCTCAAATAGTTGCAAGTTCTGTGGCAGGGAACTCAAGCCTTTCCAACCACTTAAGATGCTGAGCTGTATGCATGACAACTTGGTTGATGTTTGCAGCAACATAATTTCCCCTTCCTCTCTCTGTGTTGAAATTGCACTGTCCTAGCAGACACTGTTAGGTTCTTAATGAGCATCTGGAGTCATTGCACAGGCAATGCAAATATGAGTTCCTGTTTTATTTAGTAAGTATCTCTTTTTAAACCAACTATTAACTTAGCAGTGAGATGATGTCTACAAAATTCACACAAACATTCCCTGAGGGTTTTAAAATAACATTCATAAACATCTGTTGACAGAAAAGTTCACTTTCACTAAAATACATTTGGCCACTTTACATATGGGCAAGCGACACAGAGGGAGTAAGGGCTTGTTCTACGGCTCTTGATTTCTCCATGTAGGAGGCTGCTAGGATTAGAAGCCATCATTATAGGCAGTCACAAAACATAGATGTGTCTAGCATTCATGCTGATGCTATTCTGCTTGAATTGGACACAGTCACATTTTTACAAAGGACCCACTAAAATACTGCAGTTTGGAAACTGAATGTTTGAGCAAAAATGTAGTTTCTGCATTAATTAAAATCAAGTGGTTCCACATTCTCTGTGAGAAAAAATCCATCCATTTCATATTCTTTCTCACCTCTTAGTATTCCCATAGTGTTTTCCTCTAGCCTAGCACATTTTCCACCCACATTTCACCCTCTTAAGCAACCTATTTTTGATTCTCTTACGGGCCACTTCACAAGCAAGCATTTTGCATCACGTGTCAGTGTAAAAGGAGAAAATATTCCCAGTCGGTCAAGTAAACTTTCTTATAAACCCTCTGTGTGAAGGAAGTAAGTCTCATTTCTTGATGGACTAAAGTTCTGAGCCTCTAGATTGCTAAGCAGAATGTTTCCCCTGGTACTGGTTTCCCCACCAGTTGCTATGGGGCTAATAGGAAGGCAAGCTTCCAGCTGTGGTATGAAAGAACAAGAGAAACAAGGTCTCTGACCCCCTCTCATTACTGTTTCTGCAAGTTCAAAAGCAGAATTTGTGACAGGAAGAGAGGAAATCTGCAACAGGGCTTGTCCCTGTAGGGACAAGGCAGACTGAGACAAGTGAGTGGTAGGTTGGCCTCTTCAGAGACTCACAGAATGGTTGAGGATGGAAAGCACCTCCGGAGATCCTCTAGTCCAACCTCCCCACTCAGCAGGATCACCCAGAGCATATTAGACAGGGTTGCATCCAGGCGGGCCTTGAATATCTCCAGAGAAGGAGACTCCACAACCTCCCTGGGTAAACCTGTTCCAGTGCTCTGTCACTCTTCTACTTCTTCCAAGTTTCAAAAGCCAATTAGGACTGAGGGGACTTGAGGTGTTTATAGCAACAGATCTGCATACCCCTAGCTGTTGTGAGTTACAAATGCTGGAGTCATACTACTTTCGTTGCTTCTGTTGTGGCACTGGCAGGCACGTGTCTATACTCATAATGAACTCCGTGAAAACTTAGGCTTCAGCATCACAGAAAGTTGGGCACTTTTCTCAAGGCATTTAAAAATGAACCTGTAAAATAATTCTCTCTCATCCACCCAATTAAAGAATGCAAGTCATTCCCATCCACTTTGAAGGTACCTTTAAAAGGCCTTTCAACTCCCTTATTTTAGGGAGGGTGAGCAAGAGAGGACACGATTCCCTGTCATTACGCCTGCCCAGGTGTCTGCTTCCCAAGCGTTGCTGGCCAGAGTCCTAGAGGTTATCTTTTTGTTTTCACAGGATTCTCAGGCCTTTCTAAACTCCCTGCAGAGCTCTTGAGTCACCTCTTGCCCTTTCACACAGGGCAGCACAGTTGCCTGCGTTACTCGTGCAATGATGCGTATGATGTGGGTACACAGTCGTATGTTGCCATAACACACTTCAGGTAGGCTCACGGACAGAGCTCGTCTCTTAACGGACGTGCATGATTAACAACGTCTTGTGATGCGACAGTGCTCTGGAATGCAAAATACTGTACCATGGTGAGCACTTCACACCAAAGTCTGCCTGTTGAGATACTGTATTACAATGTTGTCGTAGTTAAATAGCATTAGATACAAAATTAGCAGATAAGAAACAGTATTTCCATCACTGGTATTCAACAATGTGTGCCCCACAATATCTTCAGTGTATTACTTGTTTTTCAAATATTTGTACATAACTTATCAGAAATGCCATTTTATCTGAATTCTTTTAATTCTTTTATGTAACTCCAATCACATTAAGTAGTCAGTCAGATATGCAGAGCAGAAATGGCTCCAAGTGGCAACGTGCCCACCTTTTCTTGTGTTATGCATGACAACACTCTCCATTTCCCTCCTGCAGGGAGGTTCTAGGACAGCAGAAGCAGCTGGCAAGAGAAGAGAATATCTATCCAGCGGCAATCTATAACTCTCAGGTTAAATATTTCTCCTTAAACAGTAATGCTTTAGTACTGCCTGCATACAGTGCTTCCAACTACACTATATAAATAGCTCGATTCATACTGCTGTAAGCTACATGGGGATGAAAAATTGTACTTGATACCAAAGCAGGGAGGTGCAGCACAGCACCATTACTGAGGACAGTTAAGGGCTTAATGGAAAACACTAGTCACTCAACAGAGGGGCATCCTGTCCAGTTAAAAAGCTGGGAGCTATTCCTTACTGATAAGGTTTGGTTGCTGGACAGGGATGGTATGGGGCTCATTTGGTTTCCAACATTGGGCCTTGAATTCACTTTCCTGATGGTCCTAAAGTAGTGCAGGCACAGGAAGTGGGCATAACCAGATCAGTTTAAAGAGTTTCACTGGACATCACCGATTGAGATTTCAAGCAAAACAAATTGAAATCCCAGTTGCAAAATGCATCCCTAGTCCTTGACAGTAGCGGAAAAAAGCAAAGTCAGCTTCACCAGCAAAGAACAGGAAGATACAGTACACTGCACACAAAGCAAAGCATCTCAAAGCTTTTTTCTTTTATAGCTGAGATTCAGAGTAGATTATGCATTTTTTAAGCTTTACAAGCACTTAATGGGTCTTTCCATTTCCACTACATTAATGAAAATTTGATTATTAAAATTGAGATTATATGTTCTTTCCACCATCAGAAAGAAGAGAAAAATAACAAGCTTTATATTTCAAATTTCAAAAAAACAGAATCTAAGATCTGTACTGCCCTAAGTTTGACAGTTACTGACACAGCTTTTTAAATTCAGAAAACACGTAAAAGATATGCTTAACTTTAAGCAAGCAGGTAATCCTACTAAGTCAAAAAAAAAAAAAGGAAAAACACAGATACACTTTAAACATATTTACACGCTTTAGTAGATAAGGGGGCAAACATCTGCCAGGGCTTCAGAGTCCAGCTTATAAGTAAATAAATAAATAATTAATAATGAAGTACAGCAAAGCCAGCTGCTTTGCAAAGGCAGGAAGAGTAAATTAAACTTGCCCAGAAATATTCATTTTTCTAGTGTTGTAAAATTTCATCCCTGTATCAAACCTTCTGTTATATTTTGCTGAAGGTTTCAACAGCTGGAAACAAACAAACATTTTGGCTTTCAAGTAAAGAACAACAACTCCAACCCCTGAGGTTGTAGAGAAAACATGAAAAAGTGAATTCAAGGCTCTAAAGCCAGAAGACAAATAAAAAAATGACTTATTTATTGCTTAAATCTCATGACTTCTTAATGCATGGGGTTGGAGATAATTGTCTTTTCTCTACTTGAAATATTCTCCTCTCCTATTATTTGCAGTACAGATAAAAATTACAGTTCAGGTATAAGATACTGTAGCTCACACAAAGTAATTAATTATTTATAACAAAGATTAATATGCTGGCATCCTCTACACTTATGAGAATACAGTGATGAATTGGGCATATGAACCTGAACTGAATAAAAATACATCAAGAGTTCAGGATGTGTACAATAAGGAAGCAGAGCTATCACAAACCATCCACTAAAACAATTAATTTACAAAAATCTGAGCCATATAAATAATACAGATCTTTGAAAGATATGCTAAAAATGTTAAAAATTAAAAGCCATGTTTGATTTTTTTGCACAGTCTCAGATACTCAAGTAATAGTCTAAGGGTAACAGCTCTGCTTTGCTGAGACAGAATTCATGCATGTTTAAACTGCTTATATTCAATCCTGGCAAAAAAACACAAGAATTTTTCCTCATTTTACCTTATGTCTTTCTAGTCTTCTTAAATATGCCTAACTAGCAAAAAGAACTCAAGCAAATATAAAGAAAGACTATTTTCCTGTCTGAATAAGATGTTCATCATCCTCTTCATTATACACAACCATGCAGTTGCACGGGAGTACACTGTACTTGGGAAATTTTATTTAACTTGTCTTTAAAGGGTATACATTTTTGAAATTTCAGTATCTCCAAAAAAATATGAAGGAGGTATCTGAAAAATATTATTTCAGGTTTTCATATTCCTTTTTTTTTCCCAATAAAATGTGACAAAGACACTAGGGCTTGTATTTGTTCATGCTAAGCTGTAGGTTGTCTGACTGAAACCCCAGGAGTTTTCCAATGACTTACCCACTCTTCCTCATCATACTCAGAGTGATGAGGTATAGAGTCCTGTCGTTTAATCTGAGAAGGATGATCCTGATGCTGTGAATCACTCCCTTCTTCCGCACTGTTTCTGGGCATGACTGGTTTCTTGAGGACACAGCCAGGTCGCGCTGTGTATAGTGCTAAAAGAGCACTTCTCACCAGCTGATCCTTAAATGCATGCACAAATAACTCTGTCTAGAAAAAGCAAATGAACAGGACATTAGGTCAAAGAGCGCAATATGGTAAGGTAAGAAATGACAGCACTGAATTACACTTTGGCAGACCGAATGTCCGTTTCAGGGCAGCCTCGGAGGTGGAAAGCAAAGCAAACTACCAAACAGTGGGGAACAATTCAAGTGTTTGGGGATATCAACATATTCTACAATCCCACTGCTCCAAGGGTTGACATAAAAGTATAATACCTGTTATACAGATCATTTGTTCACACAATCCTGTTTTATTCGTTCTAATTCCAAATCTTGCCTGCAGAGACAAGTCTCTATGAAAATCAGTTTTAACAGTACACAACTACTGCTCAAGAATTTTCTAACAAGTGTCAGATGAAATATGATTAACAACTTCTAGTATTTCCTTAAATAAAAAACACACTGCACTCCACAGCTGAGTTTGAAATATCTGCAAAAGCACATTTTCAGGGACAAATTATGGTAACTGTATGTATCCACCCAGACAACAAAGCAGGTGAGCAGCTAACTTCCAGCTCTATTTTATTTCTTTATTTTTAAAGAAAGAAATATTTGGAGCAATTTTTCCAGGCTCTCTGAAGATCTTACTTAATCAGCAATTGCTGTATCATCTTTCTAAGTTCTTTTTGTTGACCGCGACAGCTGGAAGCTTACCTTTCTTGGTTTTCAAAAACCTCCAACCTCTCCCCATTGCTTCTCCTTCCTTAGACAAGAAAAAACAGTGATGCCTCTGCTTTCTGCACACGTTTTTTTTACCTCTCCAGACAGTATCTCCATGTAACAGCATAAATCATTCTACTTTTAAATTTCAAAGTCATTCTCAGACCACAATCAAATGTGGTATCTTGTAAGCCAACAATACTAATATAAACCAGCATTATACTAGTTCCACTGCATCCCCATGCAAAAGGTTTCTGCAGCCCCCATAACAAACAGGCATTAAATATTCAGGGAGAGAACTGCAGATCCCCCCTTTAACAGCCTATGGGGTCACTTCAGATCTAGACTAGCTTCAGTGAGTACAGCAAACGCTCGCTTTCTAATTTTAACTCATCCTTAGTACAACGAAGGCAGGCAGCATATCACAAAACAATCTTCATCCCTGCCAGCGGTGGGATCTGCTCCTTGTCAGCTTCCATCCCGGCATAAGATTGTTTCCTCCGATGCTTTTAATTTGGGCTCTTATATCCTTCAAGAAGCAGCCTTTCAGGAAGCCTTGCTTCTCCACACTCACACTGGTGTTGCCACCACTGAGCCAAGCGTGCCCAGTGGGATTTAACTGCTTTCCTGGTTACTCGCATCACACTGGACTGTCATGCACACATTCAGATCCTGACTGAACTGCCTTCGTGCACCTCATCTCAATTAAGCACACGTGCAGAAAAGCATACAGATACAGTCAGAGCAACCAGCCTAAACTAGTGGTCACACAAAACTAGGAAATGCCAGAGATAAAGGCTGCCCAGTCAAGCTTCATTCAGTTCTTCCACGTTTCATACACAAAACCATTAGGAGAAACAGCAGAAAAATCCAGTTCTTAAGTGTCAGCTTCTATCTGCCTGCAAATCTTTCTCCCGGTTTCTGCACTCCTTTCTTCTATTCTTTTGGTAGTATTTGCTCTGCTTACACACCTCTCTTCACCGGCCGCACTTGCTCTCTTTCCTGCCTCCACCCCTTCAATAGTTCACCTGCCACAACAGTCTAAATAATTGACAGCTTTCTTAAAGCTCCAGCTGCTGAGGTTGAGCATCTGTATGAGAAGTTTCTGTTTTTCACTGATTTCATGATTTTTAGGAAAAAAGCTATTTTTGATCCATAATGGTTACACAGAAAAGGTCTGAAAACTTGAAGGAATGCAAGTAAATAAACTAAACTTTTTTTTAAAAAAAAAAGTAAAGTAAATAAAACCAAAAAGCTTGAAAATAAGAACATTAAGGATATCTAAGGTAAGACTTCAAATCAATCTCAGAACTTTTTAGACTCGATTTGGGATTCTTTACTGATTGGGCCTGGCAACATTACTCATCTCTCTGGCAATTGCATCAGACTCATCCTGCCTCCTCCTTACTAACTTTAACAAAGGCGGCTTCCTTATTTGTGGCTCTTCAGGACGGCTCCCTGGCAGTCTTGAGCAGCACAAGAGGCTAAGTTCAGTTTCCCACATCTCCAGCCTCCACAGGGTACATACGCAGGTCTCTGCATCAGGCATGGAAAATTCACCAGAAGCTTTAAACTTCAGAAAGTTGTAAGTATTGGATAACTTTAACTCAGGGTTATCCACTATAACTTCAATGTATATTAGGTAACTATCTGAAAAGTTTAAATCGCTTAATTTCAATGCAAATATTTATAAGGAAAAATATATTAAAAAAGCAAACTGGTATGGAAGTGAACCTCTATTTTTTCATATACAGACTAAAGTGCCTCTGTAATTAAATTACATTCAAGGATTCTATTGGTTTAATAAACTACATTTTAACTACATTTTCTTGTAGTTAAATAGAGCTAAATTTGCAGAACATCACCATTTATAGAATTGTATTGACATCACAAAACAAGTATATACAAAGAAATGCAAACTGTGCAATTTCTTTTAGATGCTCAACTAAATAATATTTCTGCAAATAAAGATAGGCATAGCTGAAAAATGAATTTATCAAGCCTTCTGCAAGCTGTAAATGCTGATATACTTGTCGACAGCTAAAGGCTTTTTTAATCAATTAACAGACACCACTGATAAAAGTCTCAGGAAACACTACAGTAAACTGCAAATCATACATGGAGAAGTAAAATTATGCCCAATATGAAATGATAAAATACGCAGCAGCAGAATTATGTGATTTACTTTTCATTTTCAATGTATGTAGCCTGTCCTTCCATTTCTAACAAAAATATGTCTTAATTGTAATTCACAGTTTTTATAGCTCAGATACGCTTACTACTACCTAATGTTTTTAGAAAGAACTGTTCTATATACCAGACTCAATCCCCATCCTAAAATAAAAAGCCTAAACAATATGCTTTTCTAATCAACTAGAGAAATTTCATTATCAGGCAAATCATTAATTCTAATGTCTTCAAATAGCTGTTTAATTTCTAAATGTATATGAAGTTAAAATGTAATGGAATATCTTTTTTTTAATGTATAAAAGTTCCCAAAAGGTAGGAGAGCAGAAGCATCTGCTACGCCTCAAGAATGCAGGTAGGCATCATGTAATTTTATCCAGAAGAATATGCCAATACATCTTAAACCCAACCAGGAACTCTCTGCTAGTTCTGCTTCTCCCATACTCTATCAGATTGGATAGACTGACAGCTAACTGGAGGCTACTGGTGCTATGTGTTAATAGTGAGGGATCTAACAGATTATTTTGGGCTCCTGAAATGATGCTCTGTGCTAACCTTGAGGGACCTAGCCACAGTATCATGTGAGGTTTTTTGACACTGATTTCTCCCCTTCCATGAAGCTGCTCCCTGATCTTTTCTTTCCTCCCCAGCTCTCTTTGCTTTCCTACAAGTAGCCACTCCTCTGCACCATCTTCCTCAGCAACAAATCCCTTCCTAATAACCCTCCTGCCCTTGGCGTAAAGGTGGCAGGTGTCAAGGAAGCAGGTATTCAGCCACTCGTGCAGCCGTTGCTGATCATGCTGGATTCACCTCTTCCAAGCAAAAGGGGAAGCTGAATAACAGCTCTGGGCTTGATAAAGGGAAGGAGCTCTGGGCTCTGGTGAGACCCCCACTTGCACTCCTGAGAATCTCTGCTCTTCTACTAACTAGCAGACTAATCCTGGCCCTGGAAAATCAATATGAACATATGCAACTAAATCACATCTATAAACTTAAAGTATTTGTGAGTTTTGCAAACACCTAACATTGTCTTTCCTGAGCCTTTTCTACAGTCAGACTCTCCAACAGGCTGTGGTCCAAACAGGCTTAGCACTACCACTGGCTGTAGCGCTCCTCCTCCCAGACAGGCACTGGTGGGACAGGCAGAGCAGCTGGCTGCTGCTAGCACAAACTCCTTAGCAACAGGATCTTGACTACCCAGAACAAGTTTGTTTTGCATTACTTGTGCATACATTTTCTTTGAACAAACACTTAAGGCAGCTCGACTTTTCCTATGGGGAACAAAAAATGGCCTTCTCCATTACTACATGAAAAGGTGAGCTACAATTGCCACAAAATAAAACAAAACTCCTCTATTTCCATGTGAATTCTATTTTCCTATACATCACTGACAGTCACAGTGACTCCACTGTTCTCAAAGTTACTGTGGATTTACACACCTTCAACCGAGAGCAACGTTTGGCTCCCCGTGGCTCCAACGCAACGCCGCCGCAGTGTGCTGCTGAGCACAATGTTCAAATCCGACACTCTGCTGGGATAGTACTGCTCAGCAGACCACAGGGGCTGCTGCTTCCCAACAGCTCGAGATGTACTGAAATCATTATTGATAGTGTTAAGTCATATTGAGATCACGTCACTGAAGGTATCGCATATGAAGCGATAGGAAATTTTTGTCAAACCCTCTGGTCATAGTTATAGTGCTTAATATTTTCAAAGGACAACATATGCTTAGAAGTACTCTACAGGCTTTAACTAATCTCCAAAATCACTCTGTGAGACAGGTGGGAAGTATTATCTTCCATAACTTAGAGCTAAGAAAACTCAGACAAGGAAGTGCCTACAGCTACAGCGGAAAATAATAGATTAAGGATTAAAATTTGAGACCTCCTGGCTCCGACTTTCAAGCTTCCCCCTCCAGACTGCATTGCCATTTCTGGTCATGTTACTATTCTAAACCTTATGCCTAAGTCTGGCTTGAATTATCTCCTATAAGCAGCAGTTTGAAGTAGTATGAAGTATCACAGAAACAGAAATAAAACAACAATTTATCATCCCACAGAATTTAGAATAATCTTTTTCTGATAAACCCCAGTATGTGGCGATTAGAGGATAACAAAAGCATATGAAAGAAAATTAATTATACTTTCAAATATACTTTTCATATAAATATATTCACACAATATACAAATATGCTTTTCAAATAAAGACAACCCTAGACCTATAACTTTCATTATTTTCCACATGGAAAGCCTAAAGAAATGCTAAACCTTTTTTTTTTTTTTTAATGGCAACATTTTGAAGCTTATTTTAACATTTTGAAACATATTTAACATTTCCTAATGCTATGAAAGTCAATTTATGCAGAAAAAGACAGCAGTGAGGGATTTGGTTATTCCATTTTCCATTGCAGTGAAGATTTGAATCTTACCTTTTCTGAAAGCATCTTTAAAGAGTTCTTCAAACTGTCTGGAGAATGCTGGCTTGCAGAATTAAGCAGCAGGTCTGCATGGCTTGATATGAGAGGTTGTAAGTGATTGATGTTGCTGAGAACTTCTTTTGCCTTGGCTGTGTTTTCAGGGGAATAATAAATACACTGGTACCCAGTACTGTAATAACAGAAATGGGTGCATAAAGTCAAAATGGTTTCTGCTATTAATAACAATGCTTAACGTACAAAAATTTTTGCCACTGGTATTGCAAGAATGACAAGATACGTGAACTTCACTGATATTACTGCAGAGCTTCTTTTTTGTAGGGTAGAAACAAGTCCTTGCTTGAACATCAGAGGACAGCAGACTGCCCACCAATAAACACTTCAAAGCAGTAATGTTTAACCAAATTATTCTTTCGGTGCACTATGTGATCAATCTTAAAATGGATTTTTTATTTCTTTTTTTTTAACACAATTCTGAAGAAAACAAGGACACACAATGATCACAAAGAGCACAAAACTCCTTATTCTTCCATCTGAACTCTGCTGTCACACTGACAACCAGCTTTAAAGGTGCTCCAAAATGTGTCATTAATTATTAATTGATCAACAGCCTATAAGATATTTCAATCAGCATCAGTGACCTGTTCAGGAAGCGATGATAACTAGAGTTATTTCCCCAGAAAGCAACATTTGCAAGAAAGGAAATAAAAATGGCTTGAGGGAGAGAAATAAAAAGTTAATTACTACAAAAACATTCTAACACATACTGCAAAATTATTACTTTCCTTTTAACTGTTCACAAACTACTGCACTTATATGTGTATGATGGCTTCTCCTTTTGCAAGCTTATCCCTTTTTTCTTTTCCAACACTTATTAGTTAACACCTGTTATTCCATTATTCTAAAATACGATTTTTAAACAGCATGCACACTTACTAGTTCTTTGCTGCAACATATATCTTCTCACTTAAAACTCTTCTAGACAGACCTTCCCTCTATGAAGACCTGCTTCACTCCTTCAGTGAGACTAACCTAAACCTTTTGCAGTTTTAGACTGTAAACTGTAATGTTAACACAGGAAAAAAAAAAATCACATACCCAGACTGGGTTCTCACTATTTTATGGCTTTGCACTCTGGGGTCAAGGGTGCAGCTAGTTTCTACATGACTTTTAACTCAGCTTCCCTTTGCTAACCACTCAATGGAAAGCTCAAGGAATGACTGTGAAAGGACCAATAAACTTTAGGATTAAAAAAAAAGGGAGATGTCAGGCAATTCCTATAGGCTGTCCATGAAATACTGAGTCAGCTGCATCTTGTCATTACTAGTATTTTTTAATTATGTAAGCAACCAGCTCCTGGAACATTACCAATGACATAGCAGCATATAAACTCCATCTGTAGCCCCCGTAGATGGAGCAAGGACAATGTCTGAGTAATATCCTCTATCAACCGAAGTGAAGACACACTCTTAGAAGTCTTGATAATTCACAGCCTCAAGCGATCTTCTCTAATTCCTCTTGCAGTCTTCTCCCTGCCTTTATCAAGCAGCGCTTCTGCAGGCTGAATTTGGCTAGCGCTCTGTGCAGCTCGCTGCACACGCACCCTCCCTGGCATTCCCCGCAGCATTTCATTCCCAAATCTTTTCACTTATCTCACGGCTCTAAGCTCCAGCAAATACTGCAGCAGAAAAACTGCAGACAATGCCATAAGCAAGAGGGAGAGAGATATTAACCCTGTGGGTATTACTCATTTTAATAAAGTCTGGCGTAGCTTTTAAATAAAGGATATTATGAAGACAGAATGACCCTTTCTTCAAAAGGAAAAAATTTTTTTTTGGGGGGGGGGGGGGGGGGGGGAGTTTTCTATCAGGCCTCAGGCTCTGGCTAATTAACCATTTCCTGAATTCAAGAAAACATCAGACAGCTCCAAATATTCAGTTTCTTTCAAATTTTGAGGGCAATTAAAGTTTTTTTTTTTTTTTTTTTTTTGAGTACAGTTCCAAAGAAACTGAGTAATTCATTTTCAGAGATAAAATGCTTTGAGATATCTGAAGTTTCTATGAACATGTTGCATCTCAGATTAGTCTGGCATTTTCTGTGTCTTACTTTTCATGAAAGGGCACTAATATTTCCAAATTCATTGAAATGATTTTCCTTATAAACAAGTACTTTTCAGAACTTGCTGACACATATAGCTACAGTACAAGAGTAATATTAGTTGATAATAAAGACAGACAAAAAAGGAGGATTTTTTTTTTTAAACAGGTGTCCTAATAAATGTCCCATGTGTGAAATCCGCAGCACTATGAAAATCTACTCTTGATCTCTTGATATGTAAAATATGTCAGTAGTTATGTATCTTTTGAAAGAGTCTATATTTGTGTCTTCTGGGTCAAGTTTCAAATTTTTCACTGAGTACATAGTCTGGATACTGGTAGTATCACCAAGTACGTACATAACGTACATAATACCTTCCATGATCATTTCAGTTTTAAAATTCCTTCAGTAGTGGTCATGTAATTTGAATAAAGATTACATTGATTACATCTGCAATTTTAACTCTAAATTAACAAAGTTTCTGCATGAGAATACTGCAATATGCTAAGCATCTAATTTTTAATGACACTCAGAGTAACTCCACTCCTGCTGTTAACTGAGTCATTTGTGTGAGTGAGTTAAATTGTCACCATCTGGGACTGGGTTAAAATCTTTCAACAGTGAACATTTGACCTAGTGTTTTTCATAGTGGTAACTGTGGACATTAAAATCCACAGTTAAAGTGGATTTAACTGCACAGAATGCAGTTAAAGTACACGCAGCAAGAACAGCTTCCTGCAAATAACCTTGAGCTTATGTAAATTACTGAAGCTACCAATCGAGTGACTTGTAATTTAAGCATCACATATGTAATGTCTGAAGTGAAAAGTTACGATCAAAACTAAACTGATTACAATAAACACAGACAATTCACTGCATCGGGAAATAAAGCTGAACCTTAAGATCAGTGCTGATATTTTGAAAACAGGCCCAAGGGACTTAGGAACAGAAGAGCCACTGAATTTCTATATTCCTCGAAAATTCCCTTGACATTTGAGTAACTGACTATTGAGGAAAGAGGAAGTTATATTATTGGTTCCATCTATTCTATCTCTGTTTACGAAGTCTGAGTCTCCACAAAAACTGACAGGGCAGTTTCTCACTCTCCAAAGGACATCTCATCTCACCGCTGCTCTCTCAAAGCTCCCCTAAGCCCTTTCCATCCCTTCATCCAGGGAGGGGACATCCCTCTGCCCCTTTCATTAACGCGTGCTCAAGGAAATGCTTCAGGTAATTCCGTCCAGAGAGCCTACCACCTGGAAAAATACTGTGATGAGATTTTTATATATATCAAATAAATAGTACACAAATTGCTTCAGTTTCCCAGTGCAACTCCCAACAACCTTAATACGTTGATTTTATGGTCAGCTCACTCGCTCTCTCTCACACTCACACAGATGTACATGTGTGTATACACACGCACACACAAGCAGGGAAAGCAAGAAAAGAACATCTCTGAAACATGCTGTGCATAACAGGCTGTGATTTCCTTTTGAGAATAAACACTAAAATTAAATCAAACACAAATCATTATTATTTCAACATTTCTGGGCTTTTCTGTGAAACAGTACCACTTCAGGTTCCCTGGAGAATGGAAATGGATTGAAGATTATGAAAGTCAGGTAATAGGAACCCTGAAGATCTCAGCTTTAATGAAATCTCTAGTAACGAGCACATTAGTGAGAACACCCCTCACATCTCAACCAGAGATCTAGGCCTTGTCAAACAAAGAAAGGATCCTTTCAGACAATTCAAACCCCAAACAAATAATTACAGCCTAAAAAACACCTCTTTTCAGCACTATTTCAGCTTTCAGCTTGTGCTAATTTAAAGTGCAAGTATTTCTAAAGAACTTGTTAAAAATGGTGTACAAAACCACAGTGAATTACAGCACCTAATACAGCTTCTAGAATGCCCCTGTTATACTTGATGTTAGTGCTAAAGCATTAAAAATCTTGTCCTCAAGTTTTCGCAAAGGCACAAATCATCAGATTAGGTTTTAAGTAAGAGAAAAAGTCCTTGGTGTACCTTGAAAGTGATATATGAACATTTAAAGCAGTGAGGCACTACACGAGTATAATTTGGCCAATGTCTGACTTCAATGTTCCCACACAGCTGGGCTCTAAAAATAATAATTTGTTGTGCCATCTAGACTGATGAAAAGACATGTTATTCTACCTGCTGGAAGAACTAATCCATACTAGCAGGTAAACAGAAGACCAAATCTGAACATCTGATTTACTTTGTCTTTTAGCTAGAAGTAAGGAAAGGGAAGAACAAAGCACTGCAGCATCATGAAAAAAAATCTAAAATAAATATATATAGCATATAGATAATATTCTGCAATGATTTACCATACCATAATCAGCACACATCAGCAATTTCAGTTTAATTGCTATTCTGCCTAAATAGATCAAGAAAAAAAAGCTTTGTAATTGTTCTTACTGATCTTATGAAGTTTGCTACTAAAGGAACACACATACCAAACATATGGCTGATGTTTGTAGCGGTGAAGTCCTTCATCAACAACTCTGTTGCAGATAAAGAACTGTATGGACTGTGAAAGGGTTACAAATCAATGGATCTGGCTTGAAATAACATTCCATTAAGTCTTCTTTTTTACTTAAAAGAATTTTTTTCCTCTTATTCAAGACCTTATTTTAAAAAGTTTGACACACACACACAGACACACACACAAATATATATGGCTTGCTTGGTGGTAACAAATGAAAGAAGAGCTGCAAGAATACTGCATTCTTTAAAATAAGAATCTTCTTTCCTGCACCTTCTTTCCTCTGCAAAAAAAAAAAAAAAAAAAATACCTTCTATGCAATTGCAAATGTTTTTGACTTACCTTCAAACTGATTATATATACATCATCATGCACACTTCTGTTAAATAAGCTTTCTTAAAACATACATTTCACTGTTTTTGGTTTGGCAATGGCAAATGCAATCACGCTCTTGAAAAGCGGTGTCTAACTATGCTTGCCAGTTAACTCTTCCTCCTATCTGTTAATTCCAGAAGTACAGATTTGAGCAAAGGACAGACATCCATTTGAAGCAAAATATATTTTCTGGTACACTGACACTGTGAATATTTCAATAAACTGTTTTAATAATGAGCCAGAGCCTCAAAGGAATGCAGGACATTGTCCTACGCACTGACAATGATGTCTTGAAAGCTACCAGGACCTTCTCAGATTGGCTTGAAAAATAATTTCTTCCCACATCTTTCTTTAGGTTTTCAGATCAGTTAGCCTAGAGGAAACAGATGCTAAATCTGCATTTTTTTTCCTGTTCACTTTATATTCTGTCCGGTATCTCAAGGTGTTACTTCTTCCTTCATCCAAAGCTTCAGAAAAGCTGCTCCCATTGTAAAACAGAAAATTTAAATTGTAAAAGCTGTCTTTGGAAATGCTAAGTGGTCTCAAAACATCCTCATGCAGTTAAACAAACAGGAGCATACAAAATAAAGTTGTCATTGCTGCAGTAAAAGAAATTTTTCTGTGGTAAGAATGAGAATGGTCCTTTCAAGTATTTATTTAAAGCACTCCCATTCTTGAGCATTCAGGCAAGTGAAATCATATTCAGAGTGCTTTACACTTTACACTAGAAGGACTTACATGTGTCCAAAGACAACAAAAACATATACTGAGTTTCTTCTGAGTTGACCACTAAAATAGATGGAAGGTGAATTTTGAAGGCTCCTTCCCTCCCTTTGTACTTTCTGGGAGTTCATAGACTTAGTGATCATTTCTTCAAGAGTTATAAACTATTTTGATTTCCTTTTATTTCCATGGCTTCAGAGTGGTATAAGTAAACAATAAAGAATACCTTTTTCACTGATTTCAGAAAATGTAAACTATGTCACTGAAGGGTGAATGTCAACATCTGCTCAACCTATAAGTCAATAACAGATTTTTATAATCTCCCAATTTGTTCTTTGTCATATTCTGCCTATGAAAATTTGAGTATTTAACATAATAGTACTCATTTTCTATTGGCAGTCACGAGGAGTTATTCTACCATACACAGAGTCCTTCCGGCATTCCCATCTAAACGCTTTGCCACTGACTGCATGAGTTTGGCCCAGTTAGTCTGAGCGTTGAGCCATCACAGCTCCTAGTGCTGTCAGTGGCAGTTTTGGCCTCTTAAAACTTCTGAATTACCACAGCAATAAATACACATGTCCAACGCTTAGTTAACAAAACATGCAAATAACACTTCCAGATAAGTTTAGCAGTTAACAGAGCATTTAACATTTCTTAAGTCTTATTTCGACTTTCTGGAGAACAAGAAAAATAATATTTTCTTATCTACTTCAGAGCGCTGTCAGAAATGAAGATACCTCAAGCTACTGTTTGCTTACTGAAAAATTGTCTGTAGATACTTTCTACTTAGCACAAATATTGCGGAAGAAATATCTCATTTTGAACAGCATGTTTTCAAGCACAAGTATTCCTCAGGCTCTCTAGAATATGGAAGGAAAAACAATTTTGTTCACATTCAAAATCACTTCTGACATTAAAAATACATAATCCTTCAAATTTGCAGTCTAGCAAAGTGGGGAAAATAAAGGAAGTATTTTATGAATGAATTTTTTTTCATTGTCGAATACATGGAAGATAAACCATTTTAGTATTCAGTGAGCATGTAACATATCAATGCACTTTTATTTTCTTAGTTACTTCCCAAAAATACTTACTTTCGCCTTTCTGCCTCAAATTTAGTCAGTAGTTTCCGGAGACCACCATTCTTAAACCCCTGACAGTGTGCGGCCGGGGCTCCCACGGTGATGACATCGTACACAGCATCTAGAAGGGGAACAGCCCATCACTGAGATTTGCATCCACCGACACCCAAGGCCCA
This sequence comes from Rhea pennata, assembly GCF_028389875.1. Taxonomy (NCBI): domain Eukaryota; kingdom Metazoa; phylum Chordata; class Aves; order Rheiformes; family Rheidae; genus Rhea; species Rhea pennata. Next base: position 51,121,086 of record NC_084666.1, on the reverse strand, counting down.
ACAGCACTCTGGTATCCGCTGTACAGCAGATGGGGCAAACAAGTGCATTATTTTTACTAGGAATAACTGAGAAGCTGTCTCTGGAGGGGGCAAAGAGCTAATCAATCTTTCCACACAGCCACCAACTGGACACTCTAATACTTACCTAATTTATTGCTACCTCTAAATCATATGCCACAGTTTAGAACAATATTCTAGCTCTGCAGTTTACAAAGTTGCAAAGTAAATTGCTCCTTTGTGTATCTCACTTTATTACCTCCTCTATTATTTAATATACAGTCATCCTGCAATGCATAGATGCGTGCATTTTAGGTTCAAAACAGACCATTATGCTGAAATAGTCTGACTGTCTGAATAATACAAGCTACAGAATTTCAGAAAGAAATTTCAGAGAGGAAAGGAGAGAGAAAAAACAAGCGAGCGAGAAAGCGAGCGCGAGAAATGACAATGAACTCCCTGCAATCCCCCAGAAGTTGCTCCAACGATTAAATCAGCCTTACTAGCAGAGGCCTGCATTTCAATCCCAGTTTGAATTTGTTTAGCTTCCACTTTCAGATCTAACTAGCTCTTTGATGCTAAACTGCACTGTTCTGTTTACTGAGATTCATTTACGTGTTATATATGTTTTTACAGAAAGAGCACGCAGTTGTTTCCAGCTGGAAAGCCAACACAACAGGACACGAGCTATTCTATTCCAAGACCTTCACCGCCAAGACCACAAAGCTCTTGTTACTCTGCATGTACCTGATGCCTGGTGACGTGAATGATGAACTTTTCTATGGATATATGCTTACAGGTCTGGAGATGAAATGCCTTTTCCGAAAGAGCCTCACATTCTGGGCCAGTGATCGATCTTCAGGGCAGAGACAAAGATGTAATTACACCACAGCCACAATCATTATTCCCTCCCAGTCTTGGTATTTACATTAAGCAGGCACTAAGCAGTACCTGTATTATGCCCAAGACCACTGGAAGGATGAAAACACAGGTCAAACTGAGGCATTTTTAAAATGTATTTCTAAAGGAAACCATTAGAGGATCTTTCTCTGTGAGCTATTTTACTCATCAAGGAAGCTTTCCATGTAAATTAAAATCTAATCCTCTCCTAAAATAGAACTTTTCTTGCATTCTGATGATAAATATCCCTAGAAGCAAGAACACTGTACAAATGATTCACAGTTAATGAACTGTGCTTTACTTCTGGAGCTGAATTTCAAAGCATATTCGCTCAAACTGATTTGAACTCTAACTCATTGGTGGCTCTTCCAATTCCCGCTTACGAAGAGAAGCTGCACGCTTTTGTTAGCCTCACGTGAGCTTCAGGGTCCCTAGATCATCCCATCTTTCAGCTCTTGGTGGAGATTTGCCCATAATACACGAGCTTGGGCACACAGAGCTCCATCTTGACTTGACATTAAGCAATTCTCTGCTTTCAACAGCAACAGCTTGAAACCGCAGAGAGGAAACCATCAGGCTACCCAGGGGAAGTCTGAATTTGCTTATGGCTAACTCATGAAGCAGTGGGGAACATTTAAAAGACTACCCCCACCCACCAAGCCGTGCTTTTGCTGACTCTGTATTAAAAATCAAGGGTGAACCTGCCCACAACTAACCGTCCGTGGGAAGCTTTCGGACAGCCGGGCGCCACGGCTTGGCATAGCCAGGCAGCAGCTGCGTGGGAGGCAAACGGCCCCTCGCGCAGCTGAGCGCCTCCCCTGCGGCTGCCAGCGAGCGCGGGGCCAGCAGCTGCCCCCCGCGATGGCCACCTGCCCCACAGCAGGGCGGCTGCCGCAGCCGCCCCAGGCCCCGCTCCTGCTCGCAGGCCTGCCGGCGCTGCTCGTCACAAGCCTCGGCAGGAAGCTCTTCAGCCACCGCCGCGGGCTCCAGCCTTGCAGACTGCTGCGATCGCTCCCTGCGAGCCCTTAGCAGAGGAGACGCCTGGTGTTTAAGACTAGGCGAACAAATCCTCCGCAGGAAATCAAGGGAGAGGGAGGAGAGCAACAAGCAGCCATCTACGATGCTGGTGAGGTACCTGGGACAGTCTCACTCCCACCTTCCAGAGCATGTTATACTGGAAAGCATTGCAGGACTGCAGAGGAAATGCCTTGTGACGTGCTTTCATTTCCAAATTGACGTGGCTCCTAGCAAAGGCGGCGCAGCGCCAGCGCACGGCTGGAGCAATGCTCCAGCACCTCGGCAGCGGCGCCCACCTGGGGCCCAGACCGCTGCCGACAGCCCTCCGCAGCGCAGGGAAGCTCAGGGCGCAGCAGAGGAGGGGAGCAGCCACAGAAGACTGTCGGCGTGATCCGCCAAAGGCGCTCATTAATAAACCGTCTCAAAATAACCAGCCTCAAACAATTACTTCAGAATTGGAAGAAGGAATATACACAGGAAGACCAGAAAATAAAGAAATCAGGCTTCAAATAAATCACTGTTTCTTAATAACTACTGTGACTCAGAGAAATACACCCTGCTCCTGGTTACACAAATGGGACATTAACATCAGCCACCTGCTTGCTCCAGTGACTTGCACCAGCCACCAGTAACTCCTCACCACGCCAAACTATCACCTAACTGCTCATCCCTCCTGCCGGAATAAAACACCGAGCTTTTGCAACACGGCGACCACCACAGGGGCACGGCAGAAGTTCAATAAACCTAGACTTTATCAGAGCAATATAAAGAGCTGAGGGACCCCTATCTCAAGCAGGGCTCAATCGAGGGTTTGAACCAACGAACCTTGACTGTTAAAATAGCGCATCAGCCTCCTGCTGGCTTTCACCAGAGACACTCGCTGTCTTACACTGCATGCAGAAGAAAAATGAAAGTCTGTTTGGTATACTGATTTTATTTAAAATAAGCACACTTGAGTATTTTCTGTTTCCCCATTTCTTGATCCATTATGACCTTGCAAGATTAATACGTAAGCAAGGGTATAGATAACAAAACTATGGCAACATTTAAACTTCAATTCTGTAGTATGACGGACAAAGGGGATGGGTGTCTATCAAATGGATAGATACAGTTACTACACAGCAAATTAGTATTTTTCTCAAAGCTGTTGCTACCTGAAGTTTAAGCACACAGGTATTTTCTGTTCAATGTCAGCACCCGGTAACAACCTGAATCAAAGTTCAGTAAAAGTAAAGTTTATACTGAGCATGTTGAACAAAAAAGCATATATCCATGTGTGCACATCCGATGCAATTAAGACCTAGCTCATGTGCCAAAACTAAAGCTGTCTGACAGCACACAGGTTAATGACAGCTCTTCAGCTCGTCAGCTGGTTTAATCACAACCTCCGTGGACGTTCACATGCCTTCCCCAACTCCCTCCCCACCTTGCATCAGCCACCTTCTCACAATCTGGCTGCTCTTCGATACATGGCAAGTAAAGCTCAAGGTAAGGAAGACCAACTGGATGTCAAAGTGCTACTCGCACCAAAAGGATGAGCAAATGCATTTATATAATACAAGATGCAAGTCTTTGGTGCTTGTAAAATGAAACTTATTTCTGTAACGCGAATGGGTGAGACAGCTAGGTATGTAATAGATACAGAAATTACACTTAAATTTATCTTAATAAATGAAAGTATAATCATCTTTAATTACTTTTTGTTGTATTATTATATAGTGCTACCAACATATCCTAAATATGTGGAGAAACCCATTTCATGCAGACAGAAATAAAAAGAGCTCCTTACAACTAAAGTGTCAGTCTTGCAAAGATACATGTGTAGGCAGAAATTCAATGCTTTCAACATAAGTTCTCTTCTTTGTTATTGTTTTGTAATCTCTAATCTTGAGTGCAACTACAACAACGTTATCTAGTTCTCATGTCAGTGGAGCGAGTGAACATTATCTAAAGAAAACAGGCAGATCTATAATTTAAGATATAGTTCTAAATTTAGAAAACAATTCTCACAGTTATCTATTTTTCATTTACGGATTAGTCATATCTCACAAGCAAACTGGCTTTGGAGAAGAAAGGAGAAATTCCATCAAAAACAAAACTCTGATGGTGTAGAAACTGTCGTGCGTGATGGAATAAGTGGTATCTTTCTTTCTCTTTTACTGTTTAGCAAATAAACATATAATGTACTGCTGCCAGAGCTGCTTTCTGGAGAAGACACAAAATTAAGGTTCTGACACTTGTAGTCATTATACTTCTAAAAGTACTTTCTGAGCACTTAAGGAAAATAATGGGCAAGTGCCAGATTTAGACCCAAAAGAAAAGTAGGAAATGTCCACATGGAGAGTGTTTTTTAGGCCCCAAAGTGAAAAATTGAATACTTTGAGCCTGTAGAGTAGTAAATGTTTTTAAACAATGAACTTGAAAGCTTGATTTTGATTTTATAATAAAATGTGCAACAATCTAGTCATACAAGAAATCTTCTGTATCAAGTCATACCACATAAACAATACACAAGCTAATAAGGTATACATTTCACTGACTGGCAAAACACAAAATGAAATCAATTGCAGAATTAGCCTTAAAAGTCACTGTATTTCTTGTGAAATTCTTGCCTGTTCAGTATTCTCCCAAATCTGTGCAAGTCCTGACTGCACACATATTTACTAAAACATCAAATTTAATACTACTGTTTTCAGCGTTTTTGCCTGAAGCGTCTTCATTGTCCATCTATGAAGTTTAAATAACACCATTGCCAACATCCTTCTATTATACAAAAACACCAAACTGACCAAGATCTGACTCTCTGCAAACATGTATTTTGGTTTTATTCTGGTTATCTGAAAGCGCAGCCATCTAATCTTCATTCTTGAAAATGGATATATAAAAAGATAGTTACAGCTTAACAGGGGCCAAAACAGAAATCAAACTTTCCAGTTGTAAGTTGAATTGTATTTCAAAGCAGACTTGGACACACTTAGGGAATTTCTCTAAAGAACGTACCTTTCAAGCGAGGACTATGCACATGCATTCTCTGAAGATGAAGATTTATTGGAATGAATTCTAATGTTTTTTCTCCTTTGCTACAGCTTGATTTGAAGGAAGAACCTGAAAAACAAAAGTTTAAAGAATCATCATCTTAAGTATGCAGCAGATGTTTTGTCTTTTTTCTTTTTTAATGCAAGGACAACACTTGTATGTTAGCAGCCTTTAATTTACTTTTAATGTGTAATTGTATATTAGAAAAAGAATGGTTCACTAACTGAGTCTCAGCATGTACCCATACTGCAGGGAACAAAACAGCTTTTAATTCACAGAACAATCTAATTTTTTATTCTAGGTGACAGACATTTTTCCTGCTGTTTGAAATCAGTCTGCAGTCTGCTGGAAATGATGCCACAGTTTATGTGCATTATTTTTATGCTGCGCTAAAAACACAGGACACAGAGCTACGACAGTACTACTTTTACCACCAAGTAACTTATTTTTCCTTAGAACAAAAATATTACATTGACTAGGCTATGTACTCTTCCTAGAAAGTTCAAACGAAGAAACATAAACTAGCTGAAAGAGAGCTATAAATTAATTTTCTTCCCCAAAACCTAGTATCATGAAAGGCGCACTGCTCTGAAAAATATGTGCATTCATCAGAATTATCACCAAAACACAAAAACTGAGATTATGAGTAACTAAGTATTACCATTGGGGTAGACAGGAAGCTAATTTAAGCCTGACAGTACAAAAACGTAATTTACCTGAAGATATTTAATAGAATATATACATGAAATTAAAGGATGTATACTAGGAAAGAGAGGTTTTCTCACTAAGACAGCCCAACATTTACTAATTCCAGTTTTTCAGCACCCAATCATTTCACCAAATCATTTGGACTAAAATTTCTCTGATTCAGATAGGGCTTTTTTCCCCAAAAAATTTCTTAAATATTCAATCTTTTCAGGGGAGGGGGGAGAAGGAGAAGCTGAGAAAAACAAGAGTTTTCCCATTAGGCAAAAAAAAGTTCTGATGACCATTCTTTTGTCCTCCAGTTTTTGCACCATCATGATCTGGAGTTTAGCATTTGTGTTGTGGTTCCCCAGGAAAATCTGTCTGTTTGGCCAAACTGTAAATATTTCACTTGTTCAGTCATGATTTGCTGGAAGCCATCAGTTAAAACTCCCATAAATTTCAACACAGCTTGAACCTCCCAATGCAAAGCATATTACCAGAGGGCACCGATGACCCTCCAAGTCCAAGGCTACAGAAGTGTAAGCAAAATTCTGCTCAAAAGGCTGTTCTTATTTACACTGAGCCAAGCCAGGAATAGGTGCTATACTTAAATGAGCAGTGGGCCTATAGAAGATGCTACCTAAGCTTAGTAACTTAAGAGTAATAATAATCATTTGAACCAAGACTAAGAGCAAAAATAGCACGAATAAGAATTAGTAGAGTCAACTACTGAGATTTGATGAGAAAACTGAGGATGCAGGCTGAGAGCAGTGGGGAACATAATCTGGTAACCATAAGGTGAGAAAAAAAAAAAAAAAAAAGGATGGAGAGCAGGCAAGGGAAATGGAAGTGTATCAAAAAAAGAAGTGGAAACAGTGCAGATGAGATTAAATCTCTTAAGTAAGAAAACAGGAAGGGGCAGATTGTTTATGGGAATTCTTCTAAGACCGAGATCAAAGCTTGAGGAGCAGTGACTGGATCTGGGATACAGAAACACTGCCAGAACTAGAAGATAGTAAGATGACAGCAGATCAGAAGGCAGAGGCAATTAAAAAAAAAGAGAGAGAGAGAGAGAGAGAGAGAGAGAGAGAGAAGGAGAAGAGCCTGTGCTCTGTGCTCGCTAGAGTACCTTCCTGCCCAGAGCCAAAGTAGCCCACACACAGCATTTCCGAGTCATCTTACTCCTCTCTTCACCTGTGAAGTGAGAATCTCTAGCCCTCTGATACCAGAAACATGTGGGATAACTACCACCTACTCTGTTATTACGTTAACTCAAATATGAGAGATCCATGCAGTACAATTAAGATTTCAATCTGCACTTGCCAATATCACCCGTACGATAAAACTCATTTTTACTGTTTGCTTTTTAAAAAACAATGAAGCAATTTGTGTTTAAAGATCAAGAAAACAAAAATTCCTCTGTTAAAATAATAATTATTATTGCAAGATTAAACTCTTTGAAGTTAGGAAACATCAGCACGTAGATAGCTTATGAAACCTTCATTTGATGTTCACTCACTTGAACATGAACCAGATTTTACTGACATCTTGCACAGTAGCTTTTTCCAGTTCCTTCATCATGTAGGATCTTTGTTGCTCACTTTGGAAGCAGCAGTTCAGTATTAGGTTTCCGACTTTTACTTTGGCATTTAGATTCAAATATATTGCTCAAGCCTTTTACAAAGGCAGGATTATTCATTTCCTCAAACCTGCCCATCGTACACATCACTATTGTCTCTGAGGGCTCGACAAGTATTTACAAAATAATTTTAACTGGCTGAATAAAAGGTTACAATCTCACCCATTTTAATGGCAGAAAATAACTAAGGGATGAAGCATATAAGAAACAATGCATTAATATGAGATACGGGGGATTTGATTCTGCAGAGTATGCATTACTAGACAGCACTTCATATCATGGAAGCACAGTTCCTACTGGCTTGAATTACATCCATAAGCACTCAGCACTGCTGCAAAATAGAGCCTGTGACTATTGTCAGGCTTCCAAAAAGGAAGAACACACAGTGACCACTTCTGAAAGGTCTGACTTGCCTAGTGTCACACAGAGACTTTCTGACAGAGGCAGGGATAGGGGCCAGTTCTCCAGAGCAATATTCAATTGCCTTAACCTTGATGGTCTTTTCTTCTCCTTCTAGAGAAGCACGAATAATAGAATTTTCAGTTTGATGACTGAACTGGAAAAAGAAAAACAAAGATCAGGAAAAAAAAATTCATTTCAGGTCAAACTAAAAAGTTTCCAAGTTCTACTCCCTCCCAAACTCACCAAAAGTGTTTTAGATTAACCTGAAATGATTTGTTTTGTTGTTCCCTAACTCTTTCAGAATTTTGCTATACTACTGCTTTGAAACAAAAATACTTAACATTTTCAAAAATTGCCTCCCATTCTAAGGATCACAGTGTTCACCAAAACAATATGAACATAAAACAGTCCTAACTTCCTTAGATGTCCATTTTCAGTGACTATCCTACTAAACCAAAATTGCTAACACTAATGCAATCTCCCAACACTTTCACCGCAGTCTTTCAATTTCCGAAATAAATGCTCTACTAACAGCAGCTTTCTTCATTTAATTCCACAAATAGCCCAGTTGACTGTGAAGTTGGCATCTCCTGATCGTAACCTCACATGATCATAAGAGGAGAACGGGGGAACGTTTTGGAAAATCATATTTACAGATGGCGTCTCCCCTTCTGTACCTCGCCTATGAGGGAACAAAGTCTTCCCTAGTGCTAAGGAAACTAGAGATATTTGTTATCTAATTCACTTACATGGAGTCAGTCCTTCAAAACTGTGACAATCTACCTGTGAAAAAAGCACCCTTTTAAAGACAAGCAATTGTTCAGCTAATAACAAAGCAGTCACAGCAGCATTAATCCCACTTTTAGGGTGCCAAGGAGAGAGAAGGGTAGTTGACAACAGTTGGTGCTTCCCCCTGCCAGTTTCTCCTCCTTTGGCTGGACAGCAGGTAGAGGAGCCCAGCCAGAGGTGTAAGCGCGCCACGGCTTTTCCGCAGGGAACGCAGCCATCGGCCTCATCTCAAAATTGAGCCTTCACAAGATAGCAAGTTGACTCAGAAATTCTGCATCTGGAGCCAGATAACAGAAACTTGATCTAATTTACAGAAGTGACCTTGTCAGGTTCCTAGCTATAAGCATTGCTGATGGCAGACCACCCTGTTAGGACTGATGCCCACATGAGAGCAGAGCCAGGGGTCCAGCACAGTTGCATTGCTTCTCCTGGGCGCAGCAACTTTCCAGCTCAGCTGCAGAAGGAAGGGAATGGCCTCATCCAAAGCTCAGGCAACACAATGGCTAAGGTAACTCCAGAAGATTACAAAGGCCAAATTCTAAAGTAAAAATCTCTTTTCACATGAATTCATAAAACCAGGCTTTACATACCAAAGTAAGTAAAGCCTGCACTGAAATATAAATACCTGAAAAGACTGAAGTTGTACCCACATCTCCAATTTTAGCATTTTCCATCTTGCATTCGAATTTGCAATCTCTGCAATGTTCTCCTGACATTGCTTTTGTGCAAATTTAGTAACTAATAATGGGTACGTTTACCTTGCTTTCATTATTAAATTAGTGATTTTTAAGGTATAGTATGTACATATTATATAGAAAAGTCATCCTACTTGTCTTGTCTGATTAACTTTTGCTAAGACAATATTGTAGTACATTTCAGAACATGAAGCGCACTTTATTTGTGGGAAGAAAGATTTTTTTTTTGAGAGAGAGATTTGAAACAAAATTGAATTTATGATTGAAGACATGTCACAGAGAGGTAAAGCAGAGATCCTGACAGTTAGTCAAGGTGACAGACTCCTCACAGAGCCCAACACTCTATAGTATTGGCTACCACAAATGCAATGTTAAGAAAATCTTGCAGAGAAAGCAAATTCAAATACTATACAATGTATAAAAACATTTTAAAGATTAGGACCAAACTGTAAAACAGACAGCTAAGGTGAAAATATTCAACTACATATCCATCATTATCTTCAAAGTTATTAGCTGAACATTATTCTCCTTTGTACAGAAGGACAATTTTTCCAATTGAAGTACTTCAAAACAGGAAAATTCTATGATAATATTATGTTAAAAGACCAGTGAAGGTCATCTCAGGAGCTCAAGGGAACCTTGGGCTTTGGTTGCACCTGCACCAATGGCACCTGAGATGCTGCAGGTGAGATCTGAGAGTTCTTACTCACTGTAAGGGAGTTTCCTTGGGCCACACATTAAGGACTGCTATTTCCGGCCTCCTGAGCCCTGCACGCAAAAGGGATTTCTAGCAGGAGGTTCCTGAGAGGCTACCGTGGCTTGGGCAAGCCCCAGGCTGAGAGTCGTATCACTGATGCCTACAACCACAAAACATCCCTAGACCAAGCTGGGTGCACAAATGGTCCATCTCAGCCACACAAACCCCCGTGATCCTCACTTTAATGTCTTATTAGACTACAACACCCAACGCGCTGGAGTGTCTGAGAGTGCGTGGCTCTGCTTGCATTCAGCCTGATCTGCTGTCACTGTTAGTTTTACCAGCCTGTATTTCCTACCAGGTGCCCAGAAGACAACGACCACTTTCCCACAGCTCAGCAAGAAAAAACGCAGAAGGCACACAAAGAACGATGGGATATGCCCAGAGAAGCTGGCAAGACACTTAGAAACCAGTCACATAGCTATAGCTCCCCAGAAGAGGAGGTCCGGGTGCAAACCATAGAGCTAACACTGCAGAGAAAGTGACCTCCAAAAGCAAAACGAACTCTCAGCCAATTAAGTCATTAAGACACCACTTAAGCAAAGTATATATTTACATCGACAACTTTAAATGCAGCATTTCCAAAAAGAGGGAAAGCCGAGTGAGCAGTCTGTATTAACATTTTACTTTTTGGCATCCAAATCTTACACTGCCTGCCAGATCAAAGCACAGATTTGGGGTTTTAATCTGGCTCTACAGACATATACTCAGTATACTCAGTATATTCTCAGTGAGAAACACTCACTATCCAAATAATTTATCAAATTTAATTTAATAAGTAAGAATAAAAATAATATAGGGGTCTTTATACTCCCTACTATAGTATAGAGTATAAAGATGACATTTTTTTTAAAAAAAGACTGTACTGTTGTTTGGCTTTAGAATGTGTGCATATCCCAGTGATTACAACAAAATCAGCTTTCAAATGTTAAAGCAACTTTTGCTGCAACATGAAATATTTCATTTTTTATTTTCTTTTAATATATAAATAAGTAACTTTCCAGCAGTACATTAGTGGCAGGGGGGAGAAGGTGGCTGAAGAAATGAGATTTAGGTATGTATCTGAGCGTTGGCTGTTGGCCTCCTACTTCACTCCTTACTCATTAGTTTTTACCTTTATCATTATTACGTTGTTTGTGTTAGGGGGTACGGTCTTTATTTTGTTTTTAAGAGGCAGAGGAAAATTACTACTCTTTATATACGCTGCTTCTATCCTCCTTCAGTAATCTTGGGTTCCCTTGGTCCACTGCAATTACCCCAAAGCCCAGTTATGACAACTCAGTTAACATCACGAATCCTTTTCAAATTCACTGGGCACATTACAGACCTTTCAGGATTTGTATTTAATAGATTACATTGTCCAGTTTTTTTAATCTGAACAGGTCACTTCAATATTTTTCTGCAAGTGATAATTATTACATTGATTCCTTTATAATGTGTATTTATTGCCTTGCATATGATGCTTTATGGAATGCTTTCAAAATGTAATTAACCTAGCATTAAAAATCCCTTAAATTAGTTAAAACACAGAAATATAGGAACTCTCATGCTGAAACAGGCAGAACTCTGCCAAAATCAGAACTGGAATATTCTGATGACGGTAAACAACCACGAGTAAGACTAAATTACTCTTTTGCACCCAATATGCAAACAATTATACAAAATTTGGTGTAACAGATGAGCTTTCCACCTTTACACCCCATCACATATACAATTAAGCAGGGGATCAACTGCTCTTGAAATGTTTGGGTTCAGCTAAAGCCTATCTTTTGTCCATAGACTGAAACACGGCCTCTTTTCCTTTTTGCCATGGGACCAAGAACACTTATCTCGGAGCAATTCGGAATGACAAAAACCATGCTCAGTCCTCTATTAAGAGAGAATGGATAAAAGATCAGAACACAGATTTAATGTCTACTTTGGAACAGAAGGAGCTATGTCTCAAATACTAAATGCAGCAGACATTATAATAAAAATAATGCATCTAATTCTGTATAAAAAGAAATTATTCTGCTGTGCATCTCAGCTGCGTATTGAACAAAAAACTCATTGCTCCATTTCTCACAACACAAACAAAAGTTTTTTTTTTTTTAAACAGGCTTTCATGTAGGAAGCTAGAAATAGTTAAGAAAATACTGCAAGTTTTCCCTAAGTGTGTGAATGGAATTTCAAAAGTAATAGGCTATTATAATTTATACCTCCAATTTCAGAGATATTCATACTTGGTTTTTTTTCAGAAACACTCCAGGCTGCTGCAGACTTAGGTATGTGTAACACAATACGCAAAGCTTTTCACCTCTCATGTGCACTACTATGCCCACACACAAAATTGCAGCAGTAAGACCCTAGTGGGAACATCTAATGGTGAGAGAATATAGAGTTAAGCAGCATATATAAGCAATAGGAGCACAGTCACGGAAAACACATTGAGATGGGAAGCATTTTCCTTTGCTTAAAATAATAGTGTGTTATTCTGGAAATAATTCGAATAACTTCACAAAACAGAAAAGAATTGTCATCAGTTGCTTGGGTGATATGTGAGCCATCAGAAAAGAAATTCAGGGAACAAACGGTTTGTTCCGCAGTCGTCCTTTGCTCTTTTAACGAGAAAGAGACAGCTCCTACCAGAGGAAATGACCAGATGCCTTCTCTGCACATTTGTCACCAGTGCTGTCTTATTTAAGTGGCATGCAGACATGATGATGCATTACAGTCCCTGGCCACTGGGCCCTGTCAGCTATTTACAGAACAAGCACCTGGTACACTTCAGAGTACACGAGCACTGGCTCCATGTGGAACAAGCTTGTGGAGCACACAGATCTACTTCTGGATGATGACAGACTGCCTGTCCTATATAAATACTCTGCTTTTCTAGCACACTGCGGACAGTGACGACTACTACACTAAGGATATGCAAATCATAGCTAGATGCTACTGTTGTACTGTATTCGACATGCGACTCGAGTTAGTTCCCAGGAAAGCTGGCAATAACTACCTGGTTTCAGCTGGCAGACAGTATTCAATACTTGCAGAACACTGTTTTCAAGGGAGTGTGAAAATAAAGCAGGCACACCCACTTTTCTTTTCTTTCTTTTTTCTTTTTTCTTTTTCTTTTTTTTTTTTTTTTTTTTTTTGTCTGCTGTATAACTGTGTACCATGCTAACTGCAAAAACCTGCTGGAGCACAGGGGAAAAAGAGAAGAAATAGGGAACCTGTGAGTATGACTGAAATACAAAGATTACACATATTTCATTTTTTCTATTTCTGCTGAATACTCAAGTATAAAATGGCAATTAGCCTAGTTAATTCTTAACCTCTCCAGGAGAGGGGAGGCTATTTTCATACCTGTATGCTTTCCAAGCTCTGCAAGAGTATCCTGGTACAAGCACAACATCTGATCACAGTGAGCAATAACATTTTTACGCATATTGTCCCAGTGAGGAGCAAGTTCTCCCAACTCTTTAAGTTCCTGATTCCTGTATCAAAAGGCAAAAAGAGATGGCAATAATCCAAAAATTGTTTGTTAACAAACATGAAAAGCATTTCTTTACTGAAATAAATCATTAACTTGAGTTTGTTCTCGTGATTCCTGTGAAATTCACTGATTTCAGCTCTGTTTTTCAACCACACAATAAAGAATACCTAGGCAGTGCATACAGTACTTGTGTTCTGAACTCATCTTGTACAAACGCAATGGCCCGCAAACTGAAATACCGTTTCTTCCCTGGAGGTGAGCTCCTTCCAAAGCTCCAGAGAGCCATGTTAACAGCAAGTAAGGTTTTGTGAAGAAATGTTAAATGCCATTGTAAAGGATACAAAGTTCATTTCTTCTGCAATACTTGTTTTGCAAAGTTTTGGTAAGTTCTACTCTTTGCGTACATTCATGCATACCATAAACACAATTTTAGCACCATTCCTACAAATGTCAGTCTAGCCAACATATGAGCCCCACATTCTTTACTGCTGGAAAAAAAACATTCTCTTAATACCTAATCTTCAGCCTCACAGCTGTGTTCATCAGGTCAAAACAGCAATATTACGGAAACCAAATATGTCACTAAAAATCCAAAAGGAAATCCTTCGGCAAATTATCAGTTTTCCTGTACATTCTTCTGAGAGGTGACCTGAATGAAATTGAGATCACTTTAATTTCCTACACAAACAAGCACAGTTACAGTGCATTGGGCCTTCTGTTTGCTTTCCCCACTTGCTACTTAAGTTCATCCCACATCTATCATTTTATTCTTCGGGGGCTCTGCTTTTAATGAAACTGAAAATGAAAGATCTTGAGTCTTCAGCTGTTTGGAGTTGTTCAGAAGAAATTTTGTGCAATATGATCAAATAGTTTTCTTCATTTCCCTCAAAGTATCAAGCACAGGGTTTCACTGCAATTCTTGAAAGTCCCAAAAAAGACTCCCAGAGGATAACTCTTGGATAAATGAAAGCTAGTTAAAAAAAAAATAAAAAGAAAAAAAAAAAGAAAAAAAATCCCAACCAAGGAGGTAGCATAGGAACATAGCAAAACCTATAGGAGCACTAGCCACAAATCCTTAAAATTATTTGTTAAGCATACAAAAAAAGACCCACACTGATGCTTTTCCCATCATTATTTTCTTTGTGTTAGAGTAAGGAGTATTAGAGCAAGTTATACATGCATAATGCTCTTTTGAGTAAGGCAAGAGTGAAAATTATACTGATGACATTGGAAGTAAAATTCAAGCTTTTTGTTTTGTTATGCATCTTATAAAGTACCAAAATGGAAACAAAGATTACTGTACAAGAACTCATTGGGGGCTTACTAAAAATACATGATTACTTTTTTCTGTTTTATTCACATGAAGGACAGGAGGAGATCAGCTCCATTTCCCTTCATTCATATAAACTGGCAATGTTGTATCATACAAATCATCAGCTGTAATCAGACAAACTCACTTTTTCCTTGCAAGTTTTAAGTAGCCTGAAAACGAGACATTCCACTGAACCAAAATCTCAGGGCTTCCTCCTAAGAAAGGCCTTTAAGGCTTGGCGTGGTATTTATTTGAAGTGAAGGTCTTTCAGCACTTAATATTCGTAAGGCAACCTAATTTAACAGTTTTGGGGTCAGTGCTCCGACCTGGCTGAGCACCGTAAATTTCCTGCTGCTCCCGTACAGCAATATATTGTTCACTAGAAACAGAAAAAATATTACACAAGGAAAGGTGTATACACCAACACATCCCACCCAGGAAGTCCTCCACGAGATCCCTTATCTCGTCTTTGCCTCAGAAAGCCCAGGTGACCATTTCTACCCACAGAATCCCACTCCAGCCCCATCCCCTTCCACGCGGCCCTCGGCTGGGGCACTCGGCTCCCTCATCAGCACCAACAGCAGGAGCAGAACGCCCTTATCTCAAAATAAAATACCAATTATGAGCCAAAACTGGTTTAACTGACTGCCCATGATTTAACTCCACCGACATCAATGGGAAGGAGAAGTTCAAATCTCACCATATTAATTTTCACGTGTTTTCAAGGAACGTCAAACCCTGCTCTTATCATTGTGAATGAGACTTTTATTGATTTTATCTCAGAAACACATACTTCAAGTGAAAACATAGCCTCTAGGATCTTATAAAACAACACTCTTAATCTGCAAGTTTTTATTAAAGTAAGCTTGCAGTTTTATGACAATCTAGAATATGTATAGCATGGACACTTGAAATACTGTTTTTTCGACATTTATTTTCCTTGAGGAAATAAAGGTAAAATCACAAGTATGAAATGCAAATATCATTTGAGGTAGATATTATTCCTCCAAAACCAGTCTTTTTTTCAAATGCAATAATGGATCCAAGACATTTAGGATTAATACTATTTGTGTCATATGAATTCTTACTATTTGTCACTGCTGCTGGTGAGTCATTACAATTCTTCTGAGATATTGTTGAAAATAGGATTATCATTTTTATACCTAAGCCCCATCAACAGTATTTCACAGTACTATGCACTATCATCATTGGTTTGCATCCCTTCAATAGTAAACCAACAGACTGAAGAAACATTCTGTTTTCCTACATTAGGAGTCTACAGCTGACAGCAATATCCCAAAACAACTTAATTTTCAATCTTAAAAATATCCTTAATTTGTTTTAGTAATACCCTTGAACTTTATACTGAAGCTTTTTTCATCAAAAACTTTAAAACACACTTCAAACAGTAATCACAAACAACTCCAGTGCAACAAGTCACATGACACACACAGTATTAAAATTAGGAAATTAATATTTATAATATATATTGGTTCTCCAACAGGGCAAATTGGTTACCAGTTCACCTCTTCAGCATAGCCATGAAATTTTTAACAGCTTGTAAACAGAGCAGCTAGTTCACAGCAAGCTCTATATTGTTAAAACAGAGCTATTTATCTTCCTCTTTCCCCACTGCAAATCCCCTCTCAAAGCCCTTTCTAGGTAATTGCACACATCAGGATGACAGATCTTATGCTCAGCATCAACTTCAAGCCTTCCTACCATATCAAATCCAAGCTTCATCTAAATCTTGCTATTCATCTCCACAAACCATCTTCAAAGGTAGTTTTTTTCTGTGAAGGCACAGTGGAAAAACTTAAACCAACTTTCCACTGTCTCCTTTCCTGATTACTTCAGTATTTTTCCCTGTGGCCTTGACACATACGATCTTGCCCCATTTGTATCTGATCAGAAGGCTGAGGTAAACAGTCTGTCCTATTCTTCCTCCTTCACACTGAACATAAGCAAATTACCTTATTTTTAAGTCTTTCTCAGACACTCTTGCTCTTCCACATCATTTTTTTTCCTTTAGCTGGCTAATGATGCCAGCTTTCACCGATGCTTTCCCTTATGGTTGGAAGAAGTTCCTCATTAAAAATCACAGACCTGCTTTTAACCTTTTCTTCAAGCCTCTCTTTTGCAATTATGGCAGAAAAAAAAAATCAATACTGGATCCTGATCTGCTGAAAGCACTGTATACACTGATCATCAGCACGAAGATCAATGATCACTGGTACTGATAAAACACCCACAAAGATGAAAAGTTGTAAGAATAAATTATGAGACTCCTCAGGATCCCACAGCAGCATTAAGAGTGTCACAGATCTTCGCTTCAGGCTCTGTTTAAAACCAGTAACTCTGAAAGACTTACCGGGGTACGCAGCTACAATCAGCGGGCACTTTGCCCGGTAGGGACTTCAGCTTCACTCAGCCTTCCCTTGCCGATGGAAAAAGTCATTTAGCAGCCCGACACACTAATGTGCCAGACAGTTTGGGACAGTCTGCGCCTGGACTCAGCTGCTCACAATTCCTTTTACGAACAGCTATATCAGGGCAACCAGAGTCTTTAAAGACTGCACGATTGGATACATTTCTAAGATTACAATCAAGTAGTTTGCAGTAGTGCAATCAGACCCATAACATAAAACTACATGCAGTTTTTTGGTTTCAAGCAAGTTTTCAGTGAAACCCACTATCAAACGAACTTTGAGCACTCAAGGCCTAGATTAATATTCTACCTTTTGATTTATCAGCTCATGGGATTTTTTGATCTTTCCCCCCCCCCCCTTAAACACACCTGTGGCCCATGATTATAATAAAATACTGAAAGTACCAGAAACAGGCACAGAGAATTTCCTTTATTATTCATGTAGACAGTCTCTACAGAAACAGTGTCTGCTGTATGCCAGCCACTCTAATGATCACAGCAATAGGAAAAATAGCAATGATCCTCATCCCATGGGGCATGAGGCTGTAAGACTGGCTTAGAAGTGTAAATCACATTCCCACTGAATTCTTGGGCAAAACTATCACTAGCTTCAACAGCCCAAGTACCACTGCACAGAGCACAGGGCACACCTGTGGTCAGTGACAAAACCAAAATAAAGCAAAAACCAGCAGCAAGATAATAAAATGAGCAAGATGAGTCAGGAGAAGGTGTTCCCTCGGAGAAGTGTTTTGGATCTCCTATCTCAGGAAAAGCAGCAGTAGAAATAGCAGTTTGCTTTGTTAAGGACACAGCATAAATCTTCACAACTTGACAGATGAAGTTGAAAAGATCAGTGTATATTTTTTTTAGATAAGAAATAAGTAAGAGGAGAGATGATAAAAGTACATAAAACAAAAATGCTGTATGAAGACAAAAAAGTAACTTTGATTCACCAGCTTCAAAATCCAGGGACAGAACTTCTAGTGAAACAAATACAACAAATTCAAAACTGAAAAAGGAAGCATTCTTTCCCTTTCCACCAAGCAAAATTAGCTTCTAAAATCCATTTTCACAAAGTATCAGAAGCAAAGCACTTAGCAGGATTCAAAACAAGATCAGACATTTCTACAGACAATATTTTCGAAAGTTTTACATTATAAAATCCACAAAGTTGTAAATATTTAAGAAATAAAAGCTTTGGAGTAAATATAAATCATAAGTTTTGGGGCATGAGCCAATCACTCATAAGTAAGAGCAAGTTTAGTCTTTTAAAATTAAGGAGCCCAAGATATTATTTTTGTCAACAAGTTTTGCTTGTTGACAGAAGTTTAAAGTATGCTTTAAAGAATACGTGTTTATTGATAAACATTTACTTGCTTCTATCCTACAGAAAAGCTGAAAATTATCCTCATTTTCCTTTACAACAAGTCCTATAATATACAGGCAATAATGCACCAAAACAATACAGCATTCTTTCCAGAAGTAAAAAATCATAGCCTTTTTACTATGTTCTTTCTGAAACAGACAAATAATTGGAGGAGGATTTAATCCCTTCTGGGGAAACTAACACAAAAAAGAATAAAAGGATATTTGCCTTTCTTTCCTGGTGATTTTCATGTAGAACTTGTCAAAGACAGAAACTGATTTTCTCTTCTTACAGAATTTCCAATAAATGTCAGGCAATTAAAAACTAACAAGAAGGTTATGTCCATCAGTTGTATTCCTTAAATGTTCGTCAATAAAACAAAAACAGAAAAACCCTAAAATCTCATTCGAATAAAACGTAACATTAAGAATATTCTTAAAACTTCCTTTCTCCGTATATATGGAGAGTACACTGAGATTTTCAGGGCTGTAAGAATTATTTATACTGTTCCTCAGAGCTGGAGTATCCTTTTTGCACTTCTACCCTCCTCCTTCCTTCATTATCCAAAAATGCAGACAGTATATAAACTAATTTAAACCCACTTCTTCCTTCCTGCCTTAAAACTCCTTTCCTTCCCATGATATTTTAGTATCTCTTTATCTTTGAAAGACTTAGATCTTCAAATGGCATAATCATTTGAGGTTAAATCTATGATTCTCATTTAATAGCACAGGATAATTCTCCTGAATCACATGATAGCAGAGTCTCAAATTCAGTAATACTCAGAATGGCATCTGTGGAATTTATATTTTAATCCTAAACTGTATTTTAGTATAGAATTGTTTTAGGTTTTTTTTTTTTTTTTTTTTTTTTTTTTTTTTTTGCTTTTCTGTTTCATTAGAAAATACTGGAGTCAGCTTGGGTCAAATTAAGGAAATGCTTTTTTCTTCAATTTATTAATTACAGTGTCTCATTCAAAATGAACAGCGAGGATCTTTATGAAGAGAGTAATGCAATAAAATTGTGTAAAGATTTTTTAATCTTACCCCCTGAATATCTCTAATTTATATTCTCTACACTCTCACAGACATGAAATAACAAAATTATACCTAACTTAGCACCATTAGAACCCCAGGCAAGTCCTTGTAAGTACTAAAGCTGGTTAACTATGTAAAAATTCCAAAGCTTGCTGTGATGAAGTAACTTGAGAGTGTTAAAGTAATTATAATCTTGATCAAGGATACTTTTTGCTTTAGTTTTGTACTGTTACTCACTATCACAGGAGAGGCTCTATAAGAACTACCAGGTAGGTAATTCGCTCACTATGGACTTCTCAGAGATCATGGCATGCCATGCACAAATAAAACTTTGGAAATTTTAGCAGCCAGTCTGACAAGCACTGCTGATTGGTATATAGTAATTTTCTGGAGTCTCAAAAGCCGAGTGATTATGCAGAAAATGGCAAAACAAACCTCTCTGACTCATCTCTCAAATACACAATCTACTCAAAAGAAAAAAGAAACAAAAAAAAATACCCCTCAAGCATCTAAATCTCTTTAAAGAATTATTTTTAAGTAACAGAAAACTATACCTGGAAAATCATGAGAAACCACACCAGGCTTGAAGCGCCTATGAAACAAGTTTTCAGCTTTAAACACGTAAGAAACAGGTAAACAATGACCTGACCGATTCAGCTGGCAAATAGGAGATGAATTTGAGAACTAGGATTCTCAGAAGGAAGCAATGAACAGTCTGTAGCATGGGTTTTAGAAACAGTTCCTAGCTCCAACAGGAACAGTTCTGTCTGGGGGTAGAAATTCCCTGTCGCCTATGGACAAAACAATACAATCCAGTTTCTCTGCTATAACAGAGCTACACACACAAACAGCCAGAAGCTAGACGTTTCTTATTACTTTCTATACACTAAATAATTCAAATGAAA
Source organism: Rhea pennata (assembly GCF_028389875.1). Classification (NCBI taxonomy): domain Eukaryota; kingdom Metazoa; phylum Chordata; class Aves; order Rheiformes; family Rheidae; genus Rhea; species Rhea pennata. Next base: position 51,100,644 of record NC_084666.1, on the reverse strand, counting down.
CATGTGTTAAGCAACTCACATACTCTTAATGATATAAAACTCTATATATATACACACATATATAAATATATATATGGAAAACATTTTGTTATACTCCTTTCATATGAAATATATGTGAAATTAATATATATGAATATATGAAAATAAAGATATCAGATAAGCTGTTCAGTTCTCTCACCCTTCGAGGGAAAAATACTATGCATGCTCCACTATTTCTGTATTTAAACAGAGAAAATTCAGAATTTCTTCTAGTCTTCTCCTAAGAAGCATTTCAGTGACTATAGTTTTAAGAGATCTTTCTTTTCTTTGCCTGTGCTATTACTCTCACAGTCTAAGGGATCAGTACAAAGTTGGTATTTTACAGCTTTCAGCACTGCTGCATAAATAAAGGTAATGTTATCTAGACCTAACTACCAAAAGCCAAATCAGGAAATGTTACTCCATTTCAGTAGAATTTTAATCAAATGATAACAAAATAAAATCCAGCAAATTTTGCCTCCAAGTCAGACATGAAAATTCCTTAAACTTTCACAGAGGCCATCTTTTTCAAAAATTAAGTAACAGCAGTGAGATGAAGAGCACTAAGAATTATATAGTGTTCATCTATTACACTTTTATATATTACATTATCTTTTATCCTTTAAAAATTATAGTTTGAAAACTAATAATGTTGAGTGTGGAGAGATAAACAGCAATCTCCAAAATCTGTCTAAAAATTGTGGTGTGTTCACCAGCTTAAAAAGCCACGATACATTTCCTCAGCATAATACTTTCACTCTACCTCTCTCATGACTTAAATACAACCTGTTTGCAAGGCTCAAAAATAAATCATTTAAAACATCATATGCCAAGTTCAAGAAAATCAATGCCTATTCCCAATATATAGCAGTTCTGCTGGAGCCTCCATTTCTCTACTGCAGATGTGTATTAAAAGGTAACAGAAAAATACACAACTCAAATGGCCTTAACTTCATCCTCACTCTGGAATGTTCCAGGAAAAAAATACAGAAAGAGATAAACGCAGTATTTATTGCACTGACCACATTATACTTCTGCACGAGGAAAGGATACCGGTGCTGGGATCGGAGTCGGTCCTGATGCACGAGGAAAGCTGCACTATGGGTTTCAGTCTGGAGAGAGGGTTCAAGGGAAGTTCAAGCATTTATCTTTGAAATTTGTTTATGGACTGTGACTATAAATGCCACAGGTCTAATTTAGCCATTGGCAGGTAGAATTTCCCTTTAGTCAAAGCTGAGCTTAATCTCAAGAGACTGAAAAGAGCTTTAGCAACAACCTTGAGACATATGCATACAGCAGCTTCCACTAGAGCCTCTAATTCTCTTGTTTTGCTCATCTAGGGCAACACAAGCTGCATATACAACGGCAAAGTTACATTATATGGCCTCACAAAGCTTCTGAATAGTTTATCGCAAATAACCAAATAACTAACCTTTTTATAAGCATTAGGTTTCAGAAAGTACTTGGCTAGTCTTGCATTATAGAGATAAAAATTTGGACAAGATTTGTTTAAAGAAATATTAGAAACAAGAGGAAAAAAGCCTCCTTGGAAAACCTTGGAGAGAAAAATCGAAATAAGCTCTTAGTAAAATAAAACAGCAAAATAGAATTTTTGGTCCTTACTAGAACACCAGAAGAACAGTACAGCTCTAACTAAAATGTTTTCTGCAGAGGCTTGAAGGATAAAGTCATTCATACTTTCATATTTATGCATAGCTTGAAAAACATTTCATATCGAAGAACACGAATAAAGTAAAATATCCTCTGAAGTTACGTACTTCAGAGCATCCAGTTAGAAAAATGCAAGAGTTTGGTTAACAGTGAACACTGTAGTTTCAGCAACAGGTAGCCAAACTTTTGAGCTAGGAGAAAAGGGAGTTGAATGTGCCATTTAAAACACAATACTAAACTAACTAATGTTGCACTTGGATACTTTTACAGCTAGTTGCTTCAGGACTGACTATATCAAAGCCACAACACGAATAAAACAAAATACAGTGAGAACGACAGAGTGACCTCCGAGATAAAAACACTAATTCTTTTATACTAACTGAGGTTAAAAGAAAAAGGGAGAACAGTATTTCCCAAAATAGCAGCATCAAAATGGCACAAGTTTTTGTTTAAGAACTAATAGAAGAGTATATAGCCAATCCTTCCAATGTCATTTCACCACATTACAAATGTAAGGAGTCTGTAAGAGCACAAATCTTTGCAATTGTTTTATGCAGTAAAGTGCGTTCAAGGCTGAAGACCAAACCTACAGGCCCCGTTTCTACGATGACGGGTGACACGGACGTCTTTGTCCTCATCGCCTGCTAGGACCCTGCCACGAGTTGCTGCTCCTCGTGGTTGGCCCTATCTTCTCCGTCAGACCAACACAATCACTTGCACTCTTTCACACGCACACACTTTCCACTAGGCTGTAAGAGCTACTGTGTCAGCACTCAGGAAAATGATAAGCACTTTCCTCAACCTTTGAGCAACTTTTACTTGTTTCTTCCTCAATGACAATGAAATGATATTAAATACAGCCTTCTTGATAGTTGTATCAATTTGTTCGGTATCAAGGCAAAGGAAGAATACTCCAATATCATACCAGCAGATATCAGAAAACATACAGAAAGTATACCTATCACTATCACAGCTTGTCTTTATTTTAGCAAGTACTGAACGATTATTGAAAACATAAACCACAGTGAATCTTCACTGAGACTTTATCCAAGGAGATAAATACTATAACATGAAACAACAGTAAGTGCTATTACTTGCATTATGGCTTTGGAGATGATAATGTACAAGAAGTAATGGTGGTTAACGTAATTCCCTAACATTTAAAAGGACATCTACCCATGGGACAAGCGAAAATTTGGGAAGTGGATGAACTACGCAGTCAACATAATCTATTTTTATTGCTTACTGAAAAGACCTTACACATTAGTGCTCTAAAAGAAGATAAGCCATAAAAGCCTAAATATCATACTAAATGAATAAAGTATTATACCAATTCACATACGATTTTTATAACCCATCATCACCATACATAAGTATGTATCAGTCCATTGACTTTATTAAAAGCAAGATTCTGGTCCCCTGCATGCTGTTCTATTGGCATAAAAAGATCATATAGGAGCAGCAGAAGGGATAAATAAAAAAGACAAAAGGTCCTGCTTCAGGACCAATAAACAACCACGGGCAACTCCTCTGATGGGCTGCTAAAGAGGGAAAGTATACAGGATGGCTTTGGGATGCAGCATTAGCTCACAGTGGTACTGTTACAGATGAGACCAGATGCCCACCTGTGAGAGGCAAGGGACACAGGGAGAAGTAGTATCTTTTTCTAGACCGTCTACTATCATTGGATAAAACAGGCATGCTTTTAAGCAATCCCCTGGACTGCTTGTAATTTTCCTTTTTTCTCCATAGTTTCATCAGCAGAACTTACAGATAATTCAAGGGCAGGCTCCCATTTTAGTTCCCTGCACTGGGAATTTGGGCAGCCAAAAAATTTCAGATCACTACTGCTTCCCACCTCCCTTTCCCAGGCTGTTTATACTGTGATGATCCTCAGATGTTCTATCTGACTACAAGGTCGACACGAACAAAGCATTACAAAACGTATGAGTTCTGTACCCTTCCCTTATGCCAACTAATACAAATTAACAATAGGACAGTGATTTGTATTCTTTTTGCTCCTTTACAAACTACAATCATGTTATTTCTTACTTCTTGAACAATATGTCTGTGCTATGTGCTATTAGTGTTGTAAGGCTCAAAGCCAAACACAATGCAGTTTAGACCCCTCTCATGTGTTGTATGTTTATAAAAATGTTAACTTTTCAGAATATTTATACTGTAAATCAGATGTTGATTCTTATATATTTAAAATAACGACTAGATTTAGCACAATTCATTGCTCAGAATTTATGAGGTCACTGATGTCTTACAAATCCTGAGTAATCAATTCTGCTATTCAGTTATAGCTATGAATACTTAACCAAAAAGACCACTATATTTTGCCTATTTCACAGTAAAACTTAACATTTTTAGTTCATCTCAGAGTATTTACCATCATTACTTTTTTCTCCCTTACCTTCTCATATCCTCCTTTATGTGCAGGTTGATCAATTCTTTAGGAACATGGAAAGAGAGGGTGGTCTCAGCCATCTGTTCTCGTATCTGCATCCACTTGTTGTCAGAAGTAGGGAATCTATATAACTTACAGATTGGGTTTTTTAAAACTGTAGAGAGCACAAAAATTACACCATTGCTTAACTGTGGTTATACAACTCAAAAAATCTACGACAATAATTTCATCCAAAAATATGACATTACTTGTCCCTTTCTCCCATTTCCAAAATTAATTTTAAACACATTAAAATGCTATAAAAACATTAGAACTCTATTTATTATAGCAACATACTGCAAGCTAAATATTACTACTGCAGTAGATAAATCACATTTAGCCAGCACAGTAGGTATCTTGTGAATTTAGCATTTCAGCGTAGTAGGAACGTAAATTATGCTATCTCAACACTTGACACAAAGTTAGGAAAAACTGAACACACACACAGTGAACTTGCATACAGTCTACACCACAATTTACCACGTGCTAGAATCTCTCACATACTAATAATAAATTGCATGGTGCAAGTGAAGCATGCCTCATGCGGTTTAGATATAGCTGATACAGCTTCCCCACAATATGAGCACATAGTCATCATTAACCCAAACAGATAGAATTCATTTACATCAAAGAAAACTGTACCATTGATGTGATCAAGAAACTGTCACTTCACAAAAATAACTGCAACAATCTTGTAGGCACGTTGTGTACTCTGTTGCCAGATCACTATTTTAGCTTGACATATGAAAACCGAGACACTAAATTCCTTAGAAGGTTATGCTGAAAAACACCATGCTTTTCATCCCAACGCTCTCATGTGTTAGCTTTTCACTAAACTCTTACAAAGACGCTCTATAATAAAGCTGGGATTCCTACTCTCTCCTTATCTTTTCCTTGGAGTCTTTTTTCCCCCCTGTTCTTCAGTGATTTTCTGGAAGGAGCACATAGTGGAAAAAGCTGAGAAAGTAGTGTCCCACTTGACTACATCGATAATCTCACTGGGAAATAAACGCTTCTGAACAGGCACATCCCCTGCTTCGTAACTCAGGGCGACCGCAGCCAGGGCTCCAGAGCCTCCACCAGCACCTTTCCCTCTGCTCGCCGGCAAAAGCTGCCGTCGACCACAGCTCACTGCTCCCGCTATGGCCTATCTTGGCTGCTTTCTAGAGAATGAAAAACACACACCAAGTTATCGAAGATGCACAAATGGTCTGGCATACCTAATCTAACTGGTTTTTAACAGGAGTCCTTTCAGAAAGGCCTAAAGATGAGATGCCCAAAATCAAAGATAGCTGTAATAAAATGGCTGTTAGCAATTCATAAAGAAAGGAATGTTGTAAAATTCGGTGTTTAAATAATTGCTGATGTATTGTTTTCTATTCCTATGTTTCCACTGAGACCTATTTTATCATTCATCTTTGATGAGAAACTGGAAGTCTTCTGAGAGTCACCTTTTTTTTTTTTTTTTTTTTTAAAAAAAGCAATTTTACTTACAAAAACTAGATTCTGACTCACTTTTAGGAGATAAGCATAACAGATCATTATTAACTATCACATAATGCACAAAAATTGCTGCTATTCATATTAGCACTCAGAATACCTCAACATTCAACCATCGCTACACATTTTATAGCTTGAAAGTCCTTATAACACAGCCTTAAATATTGCCCCTTTAAAAAAAATTACACTCCATCTGTTACACTTAAACTCGTGTTAGTCTGCGCAAATTGAATGTACATACGTAAACTGGTTAGCTGATCAGTGTATACAAACATGGGAGCTGCACAGTCTTTCCTCTCATTTCCCCTGCCATCACCACAACCAAGAAAAAAAGCTAACCAAGATCAAAAGTATTGCAGCACGATAACAAGGAAGACTACGAATCACTCTGAAAACGTGGATTCAGATTTGTGGCTTTTATCATTGTTAATATTAATAAAATTACCCACCAGGTAATGGAAGGTACTACCTCCGATTGCGAGCTTTCACACTGGGACCATCTCAAATACAGCCATTTTATTAACAAATGGCCAAAATATCAGTTCCATAGGTTCATGAAGAAAACTTAATTTACAAACTCAGAAAAAAGCCTGGGGATTTTATTTTCAACAGGAATCCAAGTGATTCCTATTAGCAGTATCACTAAAGCTTGATATTTTCAGTAAGAACCACACAATACTTGTTTTTCTTATGCATACAACTACTGAAGTCATGATCCCATAAAAATCTCAGATGTATTTTTCTAATTACAAGAACTTGAAGCTGTTCAAAAAAAAAAAAAAAAAAAAAAAGACAGAAACCCAGAAGGCATGTAAAACCACCCAAGTAGTAAGAATGGCAAGACAAGATTTGGCTTTTATAAAAAGCAATTATTTAAATGAGTGAAAGTTTCATATATGTAACCCTTCTTGTATTTAGACAGTAACCATGAAAGGTGCTGAAGAAAAGCAATTCCAGATGAACCAGTGGCTAAAATAAGAAAGATTTGTTTTAAAAGCCTTTCTCTATAGAGTGAATCCCTGAAGCTAATGCTATATATTTAACTATCCACATTTTTGGACATTCTTGTTTTTAAATTTAAAGACCTCTGTGCTTTTTATTCCATGCAATATCCCTCACACTGCTTCCTCTGCAAGCAAAAAAAAAAGAAATATATAATAAGACTGAATACTCTGTTTTCATTTTTGTTCCCTATCCAGCAAAGATCAAAGCATACTGCTGTCATACACTAATTTACTAATAGTGTTTATATCTTCCTTTGTAACATAGAAGTATCACGCATATCATCTCAAGAAGGGTAACTTCAAAATTCCTCATTTTCACTTAATTTCAGTTATTCTTGTCCTCTTTTTCATTGTACAGGGCAACATGAAAACAATGGGCAATTTTTCTAGTATTATAAATAACAGAATTTTGAGACATATAAATTCAATCTCTTGAGGTATAAATGGAATAGTGATAAGCCTCTATGAAATATGATACTCATTCCCACTCAATAAGTGCCTCACAACTCACTTGAGGGCTGCAAATTCTATATATTAAAATCTAAGTTTTAGAAGAATGTCAATGTGCCTCTATGCCTACAGGCTTTAAGATCCACACAGGGGTATTTTTTCAGTCTCTTAGTTTTGAAGGTCTGATAAACTACAAGAGATAGAACGAACTGAAAATCTTTTACTCCAGTATACACATGTACCATGCACATAGGTATATACTGCACTCTAGACAGCTCTGTAAAATAGGGAAACAAGGTGAAGGCAATCTGTATTTAGGCAGGCTGATATCATCAACTTTTACTGCATTGTTTACATTGTCTTTCCTTTTGCTTAAGTCCTTGGTTTTGATTGCTAATTTTGCCACACAGAAATATGTCTGGTTCAAACTGAGTATTTTGGGGAAGTTTCAGTCAAAATGGCCTAGTCACTCTGAGAACAAGGCTAGAAAATTTAGGGTTTTCTCTGATGCTAAAGTGATGACATTTGCAGTGGAAGTTCCAGGCTTTATAAATTTGAATTTTCTCAGTAAATCTTTTAGAGATGTGCACTTACCATATCCATGACAATCTAACCAGATCTGACAGTGACATAAGCTTTGAAAAATAAATCTCAATGTGTAAATATTCAAAATAGATTAGCTTGAACTTGTCTTATATTTTGAAAGGCTCCACTTCTGAAAACACTTGTGTTAGTCCTGTTACTACCAACTTCTAACGCTGGCTAGACTATTCACGTGCCTCTCCTAAAGGATAGCTGAATACATTCCTGGAACACATCAATGCGGGGTGCAATATGCTTAAGTGCACTGGTACCTATATTAGACAGGCAGTCTCCTGGCGACATGGAGATCTTTAATCCACATGAAGACCAGTCAAATGATATGCCAGGGAAAAAGTTTGATTGGGCAAGGAGGGAGCATATAAGGAGAGCAAAAAATTACTAAGAAAAGAGATCAGAAATCAACAAGAATCAAGAGAAAAGAGACCGAAGGTCTGATGCCTGCAACTGGTGCCTGGTGTCAGGAGAGAAGTGGAGACAACATGGGTGAGAAGAGGAAGTCACAAGCACAGGAAGTTGATCCAAGAATAAGTACTTATTAGAACAAACTTCCTTAAAGTGTTTGGGACTGAAAATTCTTTCCAATATCCTGTGTACTGTCATTTCTCATACACATCTGCAATTCTGCCCCCACATATATTTAAAAAAACACCAGATCTGTTGAGTACTGTCTACCTATACCATTTAATACCATGATAAATCATTCAAGCACTCTCGAGAAAGTGACTTCAGCTTTATTATGCTGCCATTCTACTTTAGAAGCTCCAACCAACCTGTCATCTTAAAAAAAAAGAAAAAAAAAAAGAAAAAAAAATCAAGTATCAAACCACACTCCTCAAGCTACAGCATTTCCCCACCCCACCTCCAAAAACAATACAAAACAAAACCCCAGTAGAGGCAGCAAATTGAAAAACAACAGTTGAGAATCAGTAACATTTTCTCTGAACAGAAACATTATTGTTTCAAGATCCACTTCTCCAGATGTCATAGAGAATCAGAATAAAAGAATGGCTGTATTGAGTCAGACCAGAGCATTTGACTAACTCCATATCTTGTCTCTAACCACAGCCATAAATAGCTACCTAGAGAAGATAACAACAGGACACATCTACAGGATACTCTCCCTGCCTCCAGCTATTTTCAATTCAGGGATTTCCTGAGCCACATGTAGTTCCTGTGTATTTAGTAATTCTCAACGAATTTTTTTTTCACAAATACACTTAGTCTCCCACTGAACCAATGAAAAGAAATGGCAGCTTTATATGAGAAAGCGTTCCTGCTTCCCACCTAGTCCCAACAAATCACAGGAAAAAATGACAACATTCGTACATACGGGAAAAACTATTTTTGGAGATTTCTAGTGCCTTCTTCAGTCTGTGCAGCTGAACTAATAACTTGTCTTTCCTGTCCTACCAGGGAAGCAATACAAAAAAGTTTCAATAAAGGTTTTAGAAGTTTCTTAAACTTCAATAGCATTTCTCCTAAAGTGTATGCAGCACATACACAGAATTCTTGACAGCACAGCTGTTTCAGATGACCCATATAACTTATTTGTGACTGCAGAGTAATGGAGATTCATAAACTTAGGCTAATAAAATTTTTATGGTGCAGTATACCAGCATGTAATTTTTCCTCAGTAAAAAGAGAAATAGATCTAGCTCAACACAGTACACAAGCCCACAGTTCTAGGGTTGACCTAGAATTGTGAATGCCTTGCCAACAGCTTCCTTCATTTTAAGGCACACAGCTTTCAGATCAAACTGAAATTCCCACTGCACTAACTATGAAAAGATGAATTCTCCAGTATCCAATTGCAAATAATGCACAAGTATATCGAAAGTATGCCATACAATAACACGACAGAAACTTATGAGGTGAATTCCATGCCCACTGAAGCCACTGCCAGTGTTGAAAGTCATTGAATGGAAAAGATCTAGGAGTGGGAGAATTTAGCAGCATTTCAGAAAACAACTCAGACATTCCTGAAAGTAAAGAAAATGTACAAAGCACAATAAAATATTAAACTTAAAAGGCTCTTTAAATGATGCACAATTTGAGTGTTACAACTTCTGTAGCATCTGATACAGCTGCCCAACAGAACACCTACCTGCATTTAGTAAAGGTAAGTTGTCTTTACCACTTATGCCTTCAGGTGCTGTACATTCACGAACCAATGCACACTACAAAAGAAATACATCAAATTTAACACATTCAGGTATTATAAAGAAATTCAAAGCTGTTATATACGACAGACTGAAGAACATCACCAACAAGATAACCTCCCAACCCTACATTTAATTATCATTTACATTTTTCTCTTTATATTTCTGTTCCAATAAAATGTAACACAATCAGAATTTCTGGGGTAAAAAAAAAGTCAAAATATTACCAGCTATCCCATAACAAAACAGAAGGTTTCCTACCAATATAATGGCAGAGGTTAAAATAATTTTTGACAAGTTCTGTGGTTTCAGAGGGATTTCTTTACACAAGGCAGTCTGCAGAGGCACAGTGTCAGAAAATAAACTTTTAAATAAAGGAAAAGTAGGGACCGCAAGAAGTCTTTAAAATGCAGTCACAGTTTATGATTAAAGTCATTTTGTATGGAAGAAACTTGAAGATTTCTGTGACGAGATTAGTGTTTGCTTATATAAGCTATATGAATAAGTTCATGGAAAAAAATCAGCTGGTTTACTTCAATGTACCAGAACATGCCCCACTTTTTTTTTTTTTTTTTAAGCCCTCCAGAGCGAACCAGAAAGAAAAGCAACAACAAAACCCAAATTCCCCACAACAGATAGTGTCTCATGATGATAGGGAACTATGTTCCCACAGTTCCCAGAGCTTCTAGACATTTTGCTGTAGAGAACAAAGCAGAGTGAGACATGATGTGCTCTCTGCCAATCGATACATCTGATTGAATTTAACCATCAGCTTACTCCTCCATGAGTAATTCCCTGTGCGTGGTTTGTCTAATGAGGTAGCAAACCCAATTCAGAACTTACTTCTTTGGAGTAATTCAATAGCACCACATTTTCACAATTGCTTCTTGGGACTGTAGCCAGAAATCAAGTCCTTGCTACAAATGTAGCAATTAGGACTCTTATAATACCATGATTCAACTATTCCATAAAAACCGAGGACTTCTTCAAAGACCACAGAAAATATAGCTATCACATGGATGATGTGTTTGTTTTTTGTTGTTGTTAACTCCTTTCTTGACAAGTATTAGAAGCCCTAAAGATACCATTAATACCTCCTGACTCAACTACAGTTGGCACAGTTCATTAATTACAACTCAGATAACTGTGTGAGAGTTGCAACAATTACATCTCAAGTAACTGAGAGTGGGTCTCATTCTATACTACAAAATGGAAGAAAAGTAAAACAGAAAAGTAGTCTGGATTATCAGTTCATGTTCCATATCTTGTGGTAGTTTTGTAGTACAAAACAAGAAGGATTTCTCAATGTTTGCTGGCTGCTTTGGACGTGGTCCCAGCAGCTCACTGTTTTGAATGGGCTTTGGTGTCCTTTGAGAAGAACAGTTAAATAAATGTGGAAAATGCAACCTTACAGTTTAGCCTAAAAGCAGAGCATTGTGGATTGGCTGAAGACATATTCAGAACAATGCTCTTCTCTCTAAAAATACACTTTTTTTTGAATAACATAAAAATAATCCTTAATTTCGCCTTCCCTATAGTGTTAACAAAGTTAACTTTCCTCATCAAGAGCAGAATAAAAGAATTACCTAAAGTACATCACAGAATTAGAGCTATAAAATCTCTGTCAGTAAGAACGAGGATGCAGAGATGGAAAATCAGAACAGGGCAACTCTGTACAGGTAGAGATGCCAGTCTTCATCAAATCAGGGACCCAGCTCAGTTGATTAGCCGTACAGCATCAGCCCTGAATTCCTTGTTCAGAGCTGTCATTTCCAATTCTTGCCCCAGCCCATCCTTTCCACCCATCCTCCAGTCGCCCTCACTCCTCCTAAATCCATTCTGCCCCACATCATCCCCTACTCGAGTCTCCACCACTTTAGCCTGCAGTGACTTTTCTACTGTCAAGCATCTTGCTCTTTCCAATCCCCTCCTTCCTTCCTTCTCACCCCACACTGTAAGCACCCCAACTCCAAGCCCCTGCATACACCTGCTGCTCTACACTGCCCTATTCTAGCACTCTGAGGCACCACTGCTGCCACCCTCATTCATTTGTCCCCACCACTGTGCTCCCATGAAATGCTGCTGAACCTGCCCTTCTACAAGGGGATTCACCTCTTCTTTGGTTCGCCTGTCTGTCATTCTGTCCAGGTTTTCAGTATTGTGGGTACAGGTTGCACTTAAAAATCCACGTGGTTGGGACTTCAAGGGCAGAAAACAGAGGAACTGTCCAAGGGAAAAAAACATTCAGACTTGTGGTATCTCTATGGACAGTATTTTGATCAGGAGTGATTAAGCATGATCAGTTGAGGTTAAAACGAGCTCTTTAGATTTTAGAAAGGGTAGGGAGTAGGAACTGAGAATAGAGTATTGCTTTGTGTGTTTGCATGCAGAAGTATTTTTAATTTAGAGAGAGGAGTGCACACAGTATTTTATTCCAGAAATTGTTGAATAATAGTAAGTACTGAAACCCCAAGGTGGTATTAGTAGCAGACATCTGACACAGTTGATCACTATAACTTACTTTGAGCAATGAACTAACTGAATTCGTACCTTTCGATCTTGCGTGTCTGCTGTGACTTGGTCTGCTTCCCCATCCTCTATCTCTCCCATCTTCACAAGATTGACTTCAATAGTACCAACTGTCTTTCCACCATCAGAAGTCCTGGTGGGGGAAAAAAAAATAAAAAAGACACTTACGTAAAAAGTTTCACTCATCAGTAGCATCTCACTCCTTCAGTAAAAATGTTGTCAATAAACATTCATAGCCCTATTCATTCTATATAGCTGCAGTCGTCTGCATTAAACTCATTATTTACAACCATAAAGCAAATGTTAACAATATGGCATGTAATATTTTCTCCAAATTGCTTATGACAAGGAAAATTTTCATCATAAAACTAAGGATGGGTAGGTGCTATAAACGGTGAAAGGATCCACAAATATTGTGAAGTTTTCATCCCTGATGTTCTTTTGCTTGTGGAATGTCAAACCTGTTACGTATTATGCCAACAGCCCAACTTACTACCAGCAACCTTGCTGCACAGTGCAATGCTGTATGCAATCTGCAAAGAGGGGACATGTTCAGTATATTAATAGACTCACTGCTAAACCAAAACAGTGAAACAAATCTGAATATAATGTTTCCTTTTGTAGTCCCTCTGCAGAAGAGCTATGCAGAAAGCTCACTGTTTTTCTTTAACTATTTGGGAGAGGATAGTGCAAGTCCAGGTAAATTACTTTGTTATCTTCTCTGCAAATAGTCTACTTCAATCAGGCAAAAACAAACAGTAATTCAGATTTACATCTCCAAACAAAGGGTACTGCACACTACCCTTTTGCAGAAACAAGGTTTTAAAATCCCCATAAGGTATCAAATGCTTTTTCAGCTTTCACTGGTAACAAAACATTACTCAGAACATGGAGGTTAATTGCACCGTCCATCTCCGCTTCTTTTTTGAAAAGGGGGACCAGTTGATGTTAATGAGAAAAGTGTAAGAGCACTCACAGACCTGGAATCAGCAAATGGATGTGATGAGACTTAAGTTTAACAGAATTGCAAAAGCATAGAGAAAGAGGGAAGAATAAAAACAAATGGTTTGGAGGACAATACTGGGTATAACTTCAGACATGAAGATGAGAAGCAGTGGAACAGGACAGAAGTAGTACATAGAAGAGGGACTAGCAGGCTGGCAATAGAAAGGGAAAAAATAGTAACTTTCAGAAATAGTAATAATAGAAAAAAAGGTATTCCCAGATATAGTGTTACAATAGCTTCAGAAAATAATCCTCATATCACTGCAGTAAAGAAAAATCCCCCAAACACTATTCTCCACATTTTACTAGTAAGAAAACAGACTGTAGCCAAAGCACTGATCCACAGGTACCTCCATGCACATAGCACAGCACTATGTGGAGATACTGAGATACTGCACCAGGCCATACAGCCATATGGTGATAATCCTTATCTTTGCATGCTGTGTAAGATCCCAGGTAAGTCAGTTAGCTCGTTACCTATAGTACTGATAAGCACAATCATACGTCTTTTCAAGCACGGATCCTTATTTATTATGCTAAATCAAAAATTTGCTTTCCTGCAGTAAAACCACAAAATATAGCTACTGCTAAGCTTCAAATATAAATAATTCCTTTTGTTACAAGTCACTATACTCTAATATGTGACTCAGCTAAATGAACTCCTCTTCCAACTAAAGAAATTTAATATGTTCTTACATAAAACCTTGCAAAATACACATAATTCTTCATACTCTGCATGTGTCACTACTTCATTTGCTCTGAGTGAAATTCATCACTGACAATAAAAATAAATGATTTAAACTCAACCAACTCCAGATCGCCTTACAGCCAAAGAACTCCACTTTAATAAAACAGCAAGTATATAAAAGTAAAAATAATAAGAAATTGCTTGGACTTCATTTCTTTTCTCCTTTCAATGTCACAACCAGCATGCAAGAACTAGATGAGCTCAATAAAGAGTCCAAGGAGAAAAGGAATAACAGTTGTTACCAAGTCACATATACCTTTAAAAATCAGTGTGTGTTGCTAAAAATGGACAAATTTTCAAAAGCTTACAAAGTCTTGATCAAAGCATCAAACATCCAATTCATTATCAGACAGACTTAAATATGCAACAGCACTTTGCTGTTACCCTAGACTGAAACTGAAATATTGCATTCACTTGACTGCCAGAAGCAAAATCCTACCTTCCCTTTTTCTAGAGAACGCATTTTCCTAAGGCCAGAGAGACCTGCAAGTCTAAGACTGACCTACACAAAGCAGATCTCATTACGCTTTAAAATTACATGATGGCAAACTAGAAGTACAAATGAAAGCTCAGAAAAACTAAATTCAATTTGCAAATGAACTGATAAAAAACAATGAAATATGTTGCTTGCGTGAAAAAATAAAAATGGAAATGCTGGTAATGATTTCTGGACCCTTTTTTCCCTTTCTTCAGGGGACTACATATTCCCTCTCACTGCTGTTATCCTACGCTTGGCCTAAGTACGGCAGCGAGCACTGCATTGCTTGCCTGTACAAGAGGAATACATATTTGGAAACTTGGTCTATACATATTAAAAACATGACTGCTGTGATTTCACTTATATCAAGACCTTTCCCCCCCCCAAAAAAAACTACTCCTGTTTTATTCTAATAACACATGTAGTGTTACAATTTGAAACATGCAGTATCCACAAGAGAGGATAACAGAAGAGAGCAGAACTGAACACTGGGACTGCTGCACTGTAGTTGGACTCTTTCCTCCATTTCTCTTTCATCTTCCCACACAGAAATGCTAAAGCACAGCAAAACAAAAGCAAAAAAAAAAAAAAAAAAAAAAAAAAAAAAAACAAAGCCTCTTTTTGAATGCTACAGGCACACAAATCAAAGAGCTCTATAAATGTCCAGGGAGAAACCATCATTAGCTGTTTCAGACATTGTGAATTTAAAGTACCATTGGTGCATGAGAGTCTTCAAACACCAGACATGCCACGCATTTAAAACTTTCAAACAACATCATGAGATTAAAATTTTGCCTGAGTGAAAACTAAGGGTGAGAAAGTCAGAAATGACGCAGTGGAGAAGTAAATGCACTTAAACAAGACAAGAATCTGTATGATTTTATTTTGCACTAACACAAATGGTATTGCTCACACATACAGCCATTTCCTGCTGCTTCCCTGGACAGATGGCAGACAACTTCACATATGCACACTATTCAACAGAGCATCAGGGAAATAACTCACTGGCTTTAGGATACTTCATAATAGGTTAGGTTAATATTAGCTTACTTGCTATACTTTAATAAAGCTTGCACGGATAAGATGCAGTCAAGACTGTCCCTGCCCCAGATTACTTATATTCAGGAGACGAGAAACACAACAGACCACAGGAGTCCAGTCTTGCATAAACAAGGGATGACACCTTGAAAAACCTGCATAGGAAATTTTATGACACATGCACTGGGGGAATACAACACAAGTAAGAATAAATTTTAAAAAATGTGTCAACGTGAAGAATGGCTCTGAAACTCTGGTTGGCTTTTAGAGTCGGAAAATTGCTGAACTTTTTTTTTTTTTTTTTTGTGTGTTTCCGATTTTGCATCCTAACTTGCCGGAAGTTTTATAGCACATTTTCCAAAGGAAACAGTCAACTATTAAAATTTAATTGTGGTCTAAAGAGGTTAGAACTGCTTAGGACAAGAAGAGCCAATTCCCCCATAGCTGGCCACAGAGAAATATTACCAGTAAAAAGGAGACAACAAGGTGCTAGAACAGAGATTTCTGAAACAGATTCAGGAGACACCACCCCAGTTCACCGTCTTTGGCAGCGAAGCTGGCACAGTTCCACCCTGCCCCAGCTACTCCTTCCAAGCTGTCTGGGAACCGCAGAGCTCCACCTACCACAGCACATAGCCCTGTGACCCATCACAGCTCGGGCCACCCAGGTCCCATCATCCCAACTCTCCTGCTGAACTTCATCCGAGTAAAACATTTTGAATTTAAAGAAATACTTCCATCAATGCTAAAAGCAACATTGTTTATTAAACTCTGAGTCAAACCCAGAGGCTCTTGACCATGTCTTTAAGTTAGCTCAGCTTTCATATTACACACATGGGCTTGCTTAGCATCCCAAGCTCTTAAAGACCAGCACATTAGCAACAATTCCCTCAAATACAAGGGAAGGAGAGAGCTAACACCAGCAGCAGAACACCTCAGCCTTAGCACTCTGGAGAATAAGAAGTTGACCCTAGCATCCAGAGGGAAAAGAAGGAATGGGATCTCCCTCAGATAAGGGGTAGAAAACCTGGCGAGCTAGATGGATTGAGAACAGCAGCCATTTGCTTTTGCTGCAGTTCTCAGTTTCATTGCCGCACGTTATTGAATATGTTAATTTAAAGCCTGCTAATTTGTTCCCATGGCCATACCTTTCTTCCAAAACATGGCTCAAGAATACAAAGAGAAACAGATAGTGTATTTGCATAGCTATGTTAATTATATATGACAGAGTAAATGACTGCCTGGAAAGCAAAATGTATGATTTTCAGCTGTTTCAGGCTAGCCAGCAGTCTCTTTCTCCCATTCAGAATATACAACAAATGCAATTAGTACAGACTAACACATATTACTGTCATAAAATCATTTTCTCCACCAATGCAATATTTTGAAAAACATAAGCACATTTTACTCTAACAAAATTATTGTACTTGTATAGAAATGTTGTCTTCCTTCATTCTGTGAAATCACAGCAGAGTATCTCAAAAAGTACTGTTTTCAAACAAATCTACCAGTTAAAAAAAAAGAAAAGTTAGGTTCCAAGATAAATAATCAGTGCTTTGCAGTATTCAGTTCATTCACATTCTCAGGGCCTCAATATAATGTTAACTTTTGTGTCAAAACAAGTTTCTCCACAGCTCTCTTGCAGATCTTCCTGACCTATAAAGCCAAGCTGTTTATCCACTTCCTGTGGTGAATGACATGACATGAAGAGGCAAAGAAACAATTTCAGGATGCAGAACAGGTAAAGCGAGTTGTGTGCAGACTCAAACTGATTTTTAATAGGGAAATACAGCCAAATATACAGTGTTTTCTAGTATCTGCTTGCTAATACTAAATGCTAAGGAAGTTATATATAAATAAGCCACTGTAGAAACTATATTGCGGCTTTCAAATTCTTTTTCATTAATTAGAAATGGTGAATGCAACTCACTGGAGCATAGTTATCTTTTGGCCCACTGACCTACCGGGTGGGGAGGGTTTTTTGGTCTTTTTGTTCGGATTTTCAGAAAACATAGTTTACCATCTTTATTTAAATAAAGAGATTTAGTCCAGCCAGGTTAATGAAAAGAAGATAGCTTAAAAAGAAAAAAAAAAAAAAATAGAAAAAGAAAAGAAAAAGAAAAAGAAAAGGAAAAAAAAAGAGAACGAGAGAGAGAAAAGATACTGTTCAAGAGAACAAAGCAATATAGCAAAAAACAAGAAATAGTTTGATCATATGACCAACCCAACTGCAATCAAAAGAGATTTTTGGGAGAATAAGAAGGCATCAGGCACTTTCATGTGTCTCATGGTACAGTACTTATAATACTCCAATACAGTAATTCTAGAAGTCTGGATGCTCTTCCCATTTGTAGGGAAGATGGAACTACAAAGGAGAAGCAAAGAGAAAAAAAAAAAAAAAGAAGAGAGAAAAGGTATTGATCCTTGTTTATTGATTTAAACTTGCACAATGCTGAAAAGTTTGGGATTTTGGGGAGTTACCACAGTATAGGACAGAAGGAAAACTCTAAAAATATGTACACCCACATGTTTACTGAAATGCTACAGAATACATCATTTATAGACACCTGCAGGCTTCGGGTTTCTGTACAGTTAGCTCCATTGCTATGAAGTCCCAGCTTATAGGAAGCAAAGCCTCCAAGCGGTATTGATACTACTGCAGTTTCATCCTGAAGTAGCCTACTGTACTTCTGCACGATCTACTGAGTAGCATCCAAGACAGGTGGACCCTAAGTTTATAGGGAGCATAAAAAAAGTATTATCATCTTTTGCCTTTGCTACTTCTTACATGTAGCTTACTGGAAATCATACCAAAAACACCTGAGCAAAAAGAACCTTACTAGAATAGGGCAAACTACCACCACTGAGGAACAGTTAATGGAAGTACTAATTGCCGGCCTTATACAAAAGGCCATAGACCCCAACCAAGCAAAAATTATGCTGTTCTCTGCAGAAATACATTGTAAAAAGAACTTCTACACTGAATTTTGAATCTAAATCAACTAACAAAATCAGTCTTAATTACCAAAACAGCAATCAATATTGCTGTCATTTACAAAGAAAATGGGATGCATATTTTTAATCTTTTTACTGGATTCACTGTAAAATATAGTCCGTATATTCTATATAAGATTTCTATATATAAGAAATACAGAACTATAATAGAGAAATAAAGAAGTTTTATTTTAAAATATAATTTCTATATTTCTATATAAAAGAAATATTCTGCTATTGAATATGGCCCTATTCAACAGCCTATATTATCCTGTTTGTCATTACAATCCTATGAGAAAGCTGGAAACAAGTGGCATTACACAGAATCATACATAATCCCACACATTTCAGTGTGGGAAATATGACACATAGCAAGCTCAAGCCTAAATAATTGGTATTTCATTTCATCTTATTGCACAGGAGAAACAGAAGCACTTAGGATCGGCGTCTAATATACTTGAAGTCATTTGGAGTTTCAGACACAGTGAAATAACAATCATCAAATGTCATGAGTTATTTGTTTGAAATAGTTTACATACATGAAAAGACTTACCTCAAGGTAAGGGTCAACTGTTGCTCCTTTGACTTCACCAAGTCCCCTACTCTAAAAGTTGTACATCCCAGGAAGCTTCGCTATAAACAAAATGGAAAGAAAAGACAACATCTCCATTACTTTTTGAAGTATTACTTATTTCTTTTCAGTCCCATGCATGGAAAACTTTCTTAGGTAGCTAGCAAAATATTACATTGCAACATTCTGCTTTGACACACTAACCTACAGAAAGTTTTTGTGCATGTGACATGATTATCAATAATTTGTTAAACTCTGGTTTTATAAGCAGGAACCTTTCTCATTAAGAACAAACAGTCTGACAGCCTGACAAAATAATAAATATTATAAAAAATATATCTGCAGGAAAATTTCATTTAGTAGAAGCATTTGCATTTTGAATTTTCTTCTTTACTAAGTGATTTCTGTATTACAAGAAATGTTAAACCTTCAGTGTTTTACCAATGTTATTCATGCTATAGTTATTCCTCAACCCCTTAGGCACTACCAGCTTTGTATTCCAAATATGAATATATTTGCTTGAAGAAGCTATTTTTACGTTGAGTTCAGTACAAGTTAATAGAAATGTTATATTCCTCTAGATTATAGCAATGCTTTTAAGTACCGTTCCTACATCTCCATTGTAAGTTGAGCCCATTCATGGCAGGACAAACACTGAGAAATGTGCAAATCTAACTCGAATGTCTAAATCTAAGTTAGCCCACAACACTGTATCTTTGTACCCAAATCAGTTTCATGTATTGCATTTCATGCAGTGCAAAAAGGAAAACACATTCATCTTCTGTTTTAGATCATTTTTCTCCCGAGCCTCCTCATACCCCTACTGCATATTGCTAAAACCTCACTTGTTAACATTCTTCTTACTCTGGGAACAGTGGGAAAGAAGAATCAGCCTACAGTCATTACCTACACATTTATCTTTTAATTGTACAACTTTCTGTGAATCAATTATACTAAGATGAAAAGATTGTTGATTTTTTTTGCAAGAAAATATATACAAGAATTTGTTTATTACATCATACTAATTTTACTGTACTGTCAGAATGCAAATCAAAATAAAGTTCTATGGTAAATTAAGTACATTCTTGGATGACCTAATTCAAGAAGCATCAAGTTTTTTGCTCCAAATCACTGCAGATTACATACAGACAGCAACTGCTACCTTTGGGGAAAGAGAAGAGAATCTGTTGCTACCAATGAGCAGTAACGGCCTTTGGTAAAAACCATGCCCTGCTTTCTTTCAGGAAGGCCAGCTAGATATTGAATACGCAAATACTGGCTCTACACTAAGGCAGTTATTTAGCTTATAAAACACGAGGTTCAAAGCACAACACTCAATTTAGGTAAGCCATAACACTGGTCTCCAAGCTGGTAAACTAAACCATCGGCTATGGCTCACTCCAGAGAGTTACGCAGGCTGAAAACCAGGAAATCTTTCTCTTCGCTGGGCTTTGGCTGGAACACCAGCAGCAAAGGCAAAAGGCAGGATGCAATCCGAGAGTCCGAGGGAAGCTGGGAAAGCAGTGAGCGTGGAAAGTGCTCAACAGAAAATAAGAAAATAGTAAGAAAAAAAATAAGGCTTATAAAAAATGAGAAAAACAGCAAAGACCCTGGTTAGTTTTTGCTGCCAAAAGGAAACACATCCTTTTACAAAAAGATGCCCAGTGGGACTCGTGCAGCTCTGCTAGAACAAACACACGGATAGTCCATCCTCCTCTACGTCAGTCAGCACGACAGCGGTTTTGTTTTCACTAGAACTCCATAGTGACATATTTAACTCATGTTAGTTTTGTTGTTACAAGAGCACACCCTTCATTAAGCAGTGAGAATACATTCTGCAGCATAGCTTGTCTTCTAGCAGCCTTTCTGGCATTTCATGACATTTGAGTGCTTGTATTTGCAACCTTGCCATTTAGAAAGGGGTTCGGTCTGTTGTAATGCAGGAAGGAGCCCCAAAAGAACTATAAATCCATTTAAGAACACTAAGAAAGAAGCAATTCCTCATATGATTGTAAGCAGCAATAACACCATTCTTTCATACTGTATCCACTAACCACCTCCAAGTGTTAGACCTAGTTCAGTGTCACAAACTTAAAGCTATACGGTTTTATAGGTTTAAAGAAATCAATTTATTTGCCTGTTTCACATTCTTAAGCTTATTTGGAATAAAAATTTTCTGTGCCTGACATAATAATGCATTTAGAAATTATCTGCAAAATTATAAAAACTGTGAATAATCCCATGACCAAAATGAAGACAGTTATGCTAACATTCAAGGAATATGTTTCGAAATGATGCTGGAGATTACTTTTTCTAAGCTTAATAGATACAAATATTCTACTCTGGGGCCTGAACTGACAGTCTACAAACCAATCTAACTCTGCACGTGTGACTCAGAAAGGTTTGCAAATTAAACTTTAACAGAACTGCTGGTGCAGCACTAATTACAGAGCAACTTTTCTCTGTAATTTTGCTATGAGTATTTATGATTATAAATCTTAAGATATGAGCCTTGAACATCTTGATAAATAAATTTTATCTAGCTGAAGGTTCCTTCAATAGCTAGATGAAAAGTTTGAAATATATCGATTATTTCACTGACATTTAACTTACTGCCAAGCTATAGAATTTTTCAAGCACTAATTGAAGTGTGGCGAGGAAGCCCCAGTAATGCAAGAAAGTCAACACCTTCGGTCAAAATTTTTTTTAATTCAGTTATTTTGAATGTTTGCAAACATTGGGTCTGATGTCCGCCCCGTCTTTCATTTAGCCATAGGCACAATCAGACCATGTAATGGCAACCACCCCTCATTCAGACTGATAAAAGCGACCTGAGGCATAACTGGTCAAGTTGCTAGCTGAGACTACTACATCTGTTCACCAGCTTATCTAAACTTGGCTATATAGCACTGTGTAATGTGCAATAATAAAAATAATAAGCACTATTATTATTCAATGCTTGTTTTTACTTCCAAATTTTGAGCTGATTTTTTTCTCCCATCTCAAAAAGAACCTCCATCTGCAAACTCCAAAGACACAGACTCAGTTCAGTAATCTTCAACATTTTCCCATCTACTGACCTCTGACTCTGAAACAGCTCACAAAGCTGTTAAAAACCACTTCTCAACAGACTTCAGAATTCAGCAGCTGAAGCATAGCCTGGAGGCCTTGATACACTTCTAGCAGGACCAGCCTTTCCCACCCCCGGGAGGCTCCATATTACTGGCAGTGACTAGCCTTCCCAGACCCAGAAACAACATCCCAATTCCTTTGACAAAAGCAGTCCAGACCTGTACAGAAAAAAAGTGTGTCCTTCATATATTGCCAGTGTAATTTCTTAATTAGAACCACACATGAAAACCTGAAAGCTGAAGGCCGGGCTCATGCTCATGTGAGGCAATTGCCTCAGGATAATTCTAGCTGAAAAGGATTTTCAAGAAGTAAGTGCATGGGATCAATCTAAGTCTATTACTCCTGCCATGATTCTTTATATACTTAACCCAACTCCAGCTACTAAGAAAAAAAAGAAAAGCTCCCAACTGTTTAGTAGAATACCATTCTTCTTTGTAGGGTGTCTGTCTCTGCTGATGAGGTGGAAAAAAACCACTAATGAACAAAAATTGCTTACTCCAGCATCTGCTCTTGGCTCCTTGTGATCAGGTAGGACACTGGTGCGGACCTGAGAAGAAAAAAAGCAAGCAAACATCACTGTTTTTACTTTCCAATAAGAGATGTGCTCATGCATTTTTTCCCCGAGACTTTGCAAAATTTAGAACAGATTTTAAAGCGATACATGTAATTCAATCATAATCAGTTACCAATAAGTTCAACATCTTCTGGTTTCTGTGGAGAAGAAATTGAGTCTTTCACCATTACTCCATTTGTCATCCTGAACTTTCCTGATTCTCCATGAGAAGCATGGCTGTGCTTAGCTGTTCTTCTCTTAAAACCAGACGCTTTGGCTATAGCATGCTTGCCAGACTCGCTCACCTAGTGTTGTTTTCTGGAACCAACATTTTCAACAGAGCAATGTAGTCTTAAAAAAGAGGGGATTGTATTGTAAAATTACCTATACACATTTGTATCCCTTCTATCAAATTATTCTAAAAAAACATCTTTAGTTAAGCTGGTCAAGTTTATTTGCATACACAAATCCTTATTTTGATGGTCATTATATAAATATACTGCTAAACGCTTGGCCATTCAACCTACTCCCATGTAAATTCTTAGCATAAAATACAACACGTTCTTTTCCAGCTCCAGAATGAAAGACATTTCTCTCTCTCTCTTTTTCCTTCCTTTCTCCCCTCAAAACCTTCCACAAGGGTCCACATCAGCATTCTTGTAGCATTAGTGGAGCTGCTGAAAAGGAAGTAGCACTTTCTTTCTAACAATTTCTTTAGATTGTAGAGTGTCTGCTTTTGTCACTGAAAGCATACAGCAGATTAAAAAGCAAATATTCCCCCGAGTATTTGTAGGCTGATCTGCAACAGATATCCTAATCTCCAGTTCTGTTCACGTATGAACCTCTCTCTCCCACCACTTCTTGAGCATCTTAGGGGTGATGGATGCTTGCATATGTTCAGAGAAGGAAAAGCCCATGTACTCTTCCATACCTGGGACTTCTAGATGTCCCTGCACTTTCTGCAAGTGGAGCTGCCTTATGCACAAACTCCCATCACTTCACAAGTAAAAGCAAAGGACAATCTAGCTTCCCTTTACTACAGCATTTCCCCAATTACTGTGCAATTTTATGGGGTTTTTTTTTTAGTGATTACATAATTTTATTTTGTTACATGCTGACTGAGAATACAGTATCAATTAAACAGTAAAAATGAGATCAAAGAGGAAAGGAAAACCCTCCATAACACCCTTCTAATGTGGTCTGCCTCAGCCAAGTCAGCCCACTGAGTTAGCTTGCTGGTTCCAGGATGCCCGTTTCAACGACACACAAGGGAAGCATCTACTGCGCATTCACATCTAGCTGCTTACCTAGCCTAAATAAGACATGTCCATTTACAGTAAGGTTTCCTAAAGAAAAATTTTAGGCATGATTTCAAAGAGACTCAAAATCACTTTGTAGCAAATCCATCAAAAAAAATGCCCACTTTGTCCCTTACCCTTGTCTCTCTCAATTCTTATATTCCAGCTGGAACTTCCTCTACACACACACACACACACACACACACAAAGATGTCCTTTAAAACAGAGATAAAGTTTCTGCTTTGTTATCCTCAAGATGAGAGGCTGATGGTGGGAGCCTTCCAACAAACTACCATGGAGATAGCACAGAGGGCAGAACCACCCACAGCTTTGCCCAGATAGCTCTTACACCTTGCTTTTCCATAGGAAAAATTCACCTTCCCACTCCCCACAGATGCCTGAAGACAGTAAGGAAATGCTATAATTAATTTAACGAGGGCCAGTGTATTTCAGCAATCTGTGGGAAACCTTATTTAGATGTAATGTTATTCTCTAATTTTTTTTCCGACTCTGTAACATTAGCAAGGAATTCGGCTTTTTCCAGAACATAAGCACTAAATTTTCAAAGCAAAATGTGTAATTTAAAATTTACCTGTAAATAGTTCACGTTACAACTAAAAATGCATTACTGACGTTTCTTTGTTCGCGATACTTGTCTAACCCTTCTGGGGACCAGGGAAGGAAGAATATAACTTACAGTAAATTTGTTTCTTATAAGAAATGAAGGGGTGTGTAGGGTCCACGTCAGACAAAGCAAAAAGGAAAGGGAAGGAAAGGGGGGCAAAGGAAAGAAGAAAAATCATCTGTGTCTTTTTAAGGAAATAAAAATCACTGCTAGCCTAAAACACGCAACACTGGGCCGCACGCAGAAGTGAACTCCCCGGGAATTACCCCTCACTTCTGTGCGCGCACGCACCCCCACACACTTTAAGCCCAGAGCCATCACCACGGTGCTTGAGGCGGCGCAGTCTCGCGCCCCTCGCGCTGCCTGCTGCTCGAGTTCCCAAACACGTATAAACTGCCAGAAGCGCACAACTATCAGGGGGCCCTTACGGTGTGCGCGCGCGGGCGCAGGCGTGCCCCGTTACACAGCCGGCTTGCAAGCAAAAAACCCAAAACCCCAAAAAGCTCCAGTCTCAAACTACAGAGTAAAAAAGAGAAAAGGAACAAAGAAACAGAGCATTTTGAAGAGTAAATACTCTTCTAGTACATTACTTATTAAACAAACAGCTGTGCTGTTTTGAAACCTTGTCATAAAGCAACTTTTCCCTAATGCCCCAACAGTATGCTAAAATTGAAAAATCTAAATACAAACAAAGAAGGTAAGTTTTAATTTCAAACATCCATTGCTGTCTTAGTTTTCTTACTTTTCTCATTATTTACTCTATTTTTTTCCCCATTAAAATGCAAACCTTTGAACAGTGAATTTATTCAGGACTGGGATAAGACTGAACCTTCCCGGAAAAGCATACATTAGAGTCTTACCTTCTGAGACAAAACAGGTATGAAGAGATCAAAAAAGTAAGCAAGAAGTACAGCTTATAAACTAGGCCAAGTGCAAAATATTTACAATGAGTACTCATTCCAGTGAATCAGTGTTTGTGAAATAGTATGACTATTTTGTATACATTACTATTCGTAACACAAGTGCACAAGAGTGAACACTGGTTATGCACTTCCATTTCTTTAAATCACACACAGAACCATAAAGAAAAATAGTGCACACACGTATCAACACGTAAGTATCCATCCTCATACTGTTCTAGTGCATTTATTACAGATGTATGCAAGTATTAAATTTCTCTTCAGCTTTAATTAACTGTCCTTCAACATAATGTAGCCTCATATGACAAAACATTTGAACATTTCTTTTGGACACTCATGGCAGTCTGTGTCACATCCACACATTGCCAGAGTTCAGCAGACAGAATCATTATCATTACTGAAACATCTCTGCTACTAGAGAAATGCAGTGTTATAACACACACACACACACAAAAAAAAAACTTTTGCTTTTTTTCCACACTCCTCCTAACATCTCACTGGCAATTAGTTCACAAAGCAACCTCACTTCTTAGAGTACTTTGTATCTGTTAGTTAAAGCCTTTGCTTTACAGCTTATGACTGAAGGCCACGTTTGCTAGTCACTTACATTTTACAAACAAGTAATGCTAGATCCTCCCTTTCTCAGTTACTCCAGATTTACTTCATCATAGCCATGGGCTTCCAGTGGGCTCGGAGCCCCTGCTGCTGTTGAAGCGCTCTGTTCTGTTACTGCTCCAGGCACCTCGCAATAACCAGGTATTCAGCGCCCCGGGCAAAGCACAGGGCAAGAGACCCCCAAGAGCGCTCATTGACTTGGGCACTTCAAAGCCAGCACCTTCTAGGAAGGCACTCATGATCTGACTCCCTCAATGCAACTTTGGTAGCGGTACAAGTCAGCCATACGGGCAAGTAAATCTACTGTTGTGTTGCCTGGAGGCTTTACAGGACAGGGACTGTCTGCACCTTTACTACCCTTGCAGTTCCGTTTGCACAGAAGTCAGGCGCCAAACTCTGCTGACACAAGCCCGCTCCACTGAAGGCTTACACAGACCCTCGGTCACCATGTTCTCCACCAGCGAGCCAGCCATGTTGCACACCCCTTCAGAGTCAGGGAGCATCCGTATTTCCTCATAATTATTCCATCACAGAAGCTGGAGCCTCATGCTCGTGTGCTCAAAGAGCTGAAACTGCTGAAACTGAGACTTAGATTCTGCAGCAATATCGATCAGCTTTTATAGGATAGCTCCCATTCCAGTACGTATCACAAATTTATTTTTAAAAGAAGATATTGATGAGACACAGCACATTTACCAGTTATTTCCCTTCATCAAATAGATTAACAATTTGCTAAAAGTTCAACTTACATAATGTAGTCAGGAAAGGAAAAAACTTCATCAGTCTTTTGTCAGGTACCTGCTTACGTGATGGAGAACATGATGCTGTGACAACTGTTTTCCAACCTTTATTTGCACAATTACTCCTAGGAATCCATTTAAACTAAAAAACTAAATCCTTTTTTTTGGTAGGCATATCTATAGAGACAACGTACTTACAGTGCCAAAGGAAATACCTCTATACAAAGAGACTAACAAATATTAAAACTGGACAAATTTGAAAACAAATAAAGGGAAAGCAAACGTTACCAACCATACTGCAATGCTGCGGTGCACTTTCATTACTATTCATTTTTCCAAATTAATTGCCTGGCACCATATTAAAATTTCAAACGTTTATTTACCTGAAAGGGCAGGAGCACCTGTGTACAGTTGGATACATTTTATAGGTAGTGACTGAAGGACTAAATCACAACTCTTGCAGAAGCATTCATCTCTGCAGCACAGAGCACGATTTACAAGAAAGAATATGAGGAAAATAGAAAATATGAAACTCTTAGTCTCTAAAAGGCATCACAAACTGCTTTCCTTCCCAACTTGTCTGCAGCTGAGTATCTTTGTGCTTCCCTGTGTAGGCTGCATCCTTACACGCTTTCCAAAGATGTGTAGGAGTACTTCATTTACCAACACATGGCACAAGATAAGCATTAGAAGACCTTCCTGAGCAAAGGCTGAGGTCAGCAGGATTTAACTGCTTGCATAGGAGCATACCCAAGTGTGTGGATAACAAAGAGAAATAAAGAGAAGATATTTGGTCACAAACACATTTTTCTTTACAGCTAATGCAGATGATGACACCTGCCCTCACAAAACTGAAAGCCATACTGCAGAAAGAACACTTCTCTCTCTAAGAAGTGTTTCACAAAAAACACGCCACTTCTGCAACATCCAAGTGGAAGCTGGGATACACCAAGTAACAGAAAAATCCATACAGCAGAAGAGATCTGTGACATGCTACAGAGAATTAGATCCATCAAGGCTTACTAACACAAGCTAACTGCTACCATTGCAGAGCTGTAATACCTTGTACCATGCCTCTGGGCAAAACGATACCAACTGTGTCCATACCATGGGTCTACAGGAGCTCAGACTGTAGGACGACTTCACTGTTCAGGTACACGGCCAGGCTCAGGCTGGCTCACAGCTTCAGCTGCCAGCACCGTGAGTCTGCCACGTACCATGCGGCACTAAGAACTCACTGTACTGAGGACGTACCAGGAGGGAAAAAAAGATGGTTCCTACCATCGCTGTTTTTCCCAACAAAGCACTAACATCACATATACAACTTTTTTCCCAGTGTGCCCTAAAACTGGAACACAGAAAAATGAAAACCAGGAATTTGAAACAGTTATAACAACATCTCTATCTAAGTCTGTTCTTTTTCATAGCTGTTCATATGATAAATAACTAATCCTTGAAGGCAAAGGCCCAAGTTTGATTTATCTCTTGCAGTTAATGTAAATATGAAAAAACTGTCAAAAATCTAGCCATATAAATCTAAATAATCTTAATGTTTGCAGTGTATGGAATGAAAAAACAGAACAAAGGAAACTATTTACTGTATTAATATAGTACATAGCATGAGCTCTAGGGTTTTGGAGCTATTTGAAATAATATTTTTCTCATTGAGAGACAAAGATCTGTCAGCTGCAAGAATATGTGAGAGATTAAAAGTGACAAAGAAAAATAGTTTCTATAAGTTAGAGATAATTAACATTTAAGCCTTAGCATCATTAAAAATAGATGTTCTTCCGCTATTAGCAATTAATTTGCTCTTCACTGCGACTTAGGGTACAGACACTCTGCTGATACTGGTTGCTGTTTTTCGCTGCTTTTAAGGGAGAAGAAAAACCCCATACACTGCCGCACCCAGCTAGCCCTTAAAGGATTAATGCAGACTTATGCTGCCGAACATTCCTCTTTTGCATGACAAAATCATTATCACTTGCTCTGCGAACAGTTGTTAGCAGAAGATGGCCCTTGCACTGTGGTTTCAGGGCACAGTCTGCCTCCACGAAGAAGGAACCGTATGAGCGACGGTTCAGCCACTGCAGGAGTCTGAAACAGCGCCGGGTCACAGAGCTGGCGACTGCAACGCATCCGGCCGCGGCAGGGGAGCAACACGGCAGCCACCCACCCACAGAGTCCCCCACAGGGGAAGCGCTGACCGGCGCCTATCAGCCAACCTTCTTCTAAAATTCAGATTGCTGCAATCATTATAATGAGCGATGGTCCCGCAGCAGCGAACTACGAGCATTTCCTCTGTCTCGCAGTTCTCCTGAACAAAGCCTAATCATGTAAAAAAGAGCCTCATGTAGTCTTACGTGAGTACAAGATAGGCATTCCCTCAGCTGTATTTTTATATACTGCAGCATCATGCTTCAGGTATTCAGTCTTTTCTAACAGGCAATAAGCCCTGTTACTTTCAGTGTGTTAGTTGGCCTTTTCCATGATGATTTCAGGGAACCACCCCATATAAAGCTTTCAAAGTCTTTTGCACACTGAGAAGAGCCTGCAAAATGCGAAGAGTACAAATCAACTGAGAATGCCTGGGACATCTGTTCTTCCATACTTGCTTTTGCTGTAAAATAAAATAGCAGAACGCAAATTCTAGCTTCTGTCAGCAAGTTGGTGATGGGGCGTTCTTAAACATTTTTGGCTGTTCATGTATACGGTTCAGCCAACAGGGAGTTACCTGCTCAAATCCGAGTATCTCAGGTTTGTTATTACAATTCTACTGTCAGAAGACTACAGAGGCAGACCACAGTGCAAAAAAGCTGCAGTACTTAGCTACTGCCAGGGAGTACAGGCCTAGACATACTGAAGAATTATATCCTAAAGAATACTCAAGAACAATGGAGAAAAGACCTGGAAACACACATATAGACTTTTTTTTTTGGGGGGGGGGGGGTTAGTTGTACATGTTGCTTCAGCAAAACATGACTGATCTCACAGTCTGTCTATCTCGGTGGACTCTAACCCAAGGGCTCTCAAGTTCGAACTTCAGGGAAACACCCCTCTGCCCCAGAATGAAAGTGTTCAGCATTGCTTATGTGGCTCCAGGCAGCTGGACAGCAAAAATCCCAGGTCTCATTTCCGTAGACAGCATCAGAAAGTCTCTGCCAAGAAACCATGCTAGAGAAGCCAAGGAAAGAATTTGTGCTCAAGCCACTTATTTTAGGGGGTGCTTCAGAGGATACAAGCCAAGGGTGGCAAGATGCATATACAGCTGTCTGATGAATAGCCAAAGAGTTTTACTGTGCTAAGTCTCACTTAAATATACGACTCACAGCATAAAGTCAGGCAAACATTGCTCGGCCAATCAGATGAGCTTGATAATAAGATAAAATTATTATAACAAACTTTTGCATCAAAACTTGAGTAGGAAAATCTCACAATGACTCTGGATATCTTGACAAACTAAGCTGAAATGCCCATTTTTTTTTTCTTTTACTGAAAAAAGTCTGGTTTTGCATATGCTAAAACTTGCATGTCATAGTTTGCATCTATTTGCTTAAAAAACACATTAAGTTCTTCAGAGACCTTATTATAAATCCAAACATGCCACTGTTTGCACTGAGGCAGAAGATACAAAACTGTCATTTGCATTTAGTGTGAGTATTTCTAAAACAGCCAGTTCTTAAAGACTGCAACCTGTACTCAAACCCTCTAACACTCTCCGGGCAGTTGAGGCAGTGTCACCGCCAGAAAGAGCCTTTGTGAAGATTTAAGATGAGTAACACCCCTTCAGCCACGTCTGTGCCGCGTTTACAAGCGGAGCCCGTCAGTCAGTACTCCGGACGTCAGCAGGAGACGCACCCCGAGAGGCAGAGAAAACTGCTGTAGCTCTGCTGCAAGTTATAACGCGCTAAAGGTATACAGCGCCTCCTGACTAGTCACGTCCCCCTCTGAAACAGCAGCAAACCTTTAAAAAGCAATCAAAAATCAGAAAGATTGTTCCTCAAACTATTGCTGAAATAGTTCAGAGTCATGTTCTAATTTGCATCCTAACATTATTCACGAAGATTTTATGCTAATTTTCTCTTCTGCCATCATCTTTTAGCAAAGCAATTGTTTCCTCTTCCTCGTTCTGGCCTCTTGATGCACTCACACGAAAGCAACCGTATCCCCCTCTCGCATTTCATTTTATGAGGCTAACGAGCCCAGCTTTTGCAACCCGCTCGCGTGTCCGAGAGGCTTTCCTTTCCCCAGACGTCCCACCTGCCCGAGTTCCAACTCATTTCTCGAGCGTGACTGACCGAATTAGACGCAGCTTTCCAGGTAAGGCCTGACTTGATCGGTCTGGGAATCCAATTTGCCCCTCTCACCGCTGCTATGCCTGTTGCTCAGTCATGTTTTGATCAACCTGTGTTCATCTCCTCAGCTGCTTCCAAAACACGAAGCCTTGTCTCTTCCAGAAAGTTTATGTTAGTACAAAACGTAGGGTCCACATATTTGCAGACTACTGAACTTCCTCCTGTTTCTATTATTCCTAGCCCTGAGCTCCTCAGTCCAGCATTATGGCTCCCTTAACTGACATTTTTTTTTCTTGGGAGATTAGGAGCCTTCACAAATCTAATTTTGTTCTAATAAGAAGCTGGAAAAACTCTTGCATGCATTTCCAGATAAGCATGGAAAAAATATTTATTGCATGCTCAGTGAGGATTTTTCTTCTGTTGCTATGACAGTGTGCGACAGTGTTTCAAACTAGTAAGAAAGTTGCCGAGAGGACTGAAGTCTGGTGTCCGCATTGCATAAGCGATGGTAATTCTCCTCTCATCTGGGTAAGCTCTCTCATCAGATACACCATGCTAGAAGCTATAAATATGAATTAGACAGATAAGAGGGAGTAGATAATTTTTTTTCAGGCTTCCTATGAGCTCCTGCTTTCTTTTACTGAGTAGACACGATCTACACATTAAGGAAAGTTCAATTTCGCAAACTTACTGTCATACTTCCCTAGATAATGGCCCTTCCAATCTGAACCACTGCAATACTGTCACACACGAAAATGTGTGTCCACGGCCCCCATATGCTTCAACTACCTTTTTAACAGTCCACACATGCTTTAGGGGAGCAAGGATTTTCCTCATAGGAACCTCTGAATATTCCTGGGCACCCAAGAACTACAGAAACCCATTCTGACTTATCAAAAAATAAATAAAGAAAAATCCAAATATGTCTTTTTTTCTTCCTTTTTAAACTCAGATTTCATTCCAACTTTTTAATACGTAAGAAACAGTGTTGTGTGTGTTAACATGTAAAAAACTACTTAGAGCAGGCAGATGTATAAATTCATTTTCTCATGAGAACACACATTTTGCCTTTGGACTAAAAAAAAGTTAAACTTATATAAATTTGCAAAACTAGAATTAAGCAAAACTTTATATTATGAATAACCTACTTGTCAACCACCCTTAAATAACCCATCTTTGAGTGTGCTCAGACCTTTGCACAGGCCTCACACTCTGTTCTGAGATGATAAACTGAAAGGGTTTTTGGTGTTACGTATGTTAAAAAATGAGCAAAAAGTCACTGCTGACTTCAGAAGTTTTGAAGATAGTAAAAGCCTCACCGCTCCCATAGTTTCAGGTTTCTGCTTTAAAGGCAGAAACCTCCAGATTCAGATTTGGGGTTTCAAAGAGTGGTTGTACTTTGGTATACTCAGGCAACTAAGGACAGTTGCCTGCATACAGTCTATGTCAATCACATACAGCCCCTGTTTACTTATCTGTTCTTCTCACTTGTAATAACTTACTTCCAATCAGCACAAAAACCACTTTGTATCCAGTGCAGAAAAACTGTCATGTGCAGAAAGTGTCAGTGCAATGCAGTGTCAATGCAGAAAATGTCATGTGGTATCTATCCAGGTAGATACCACCGGTGCCCCCGGTGCCCTATCTTTTTTTTTTTGCAATTTTCAAAACACACCAATCTTCTTCTATAAGCTTAAACTCCTGCAGAGCTCTTAGTTAAAAGTGAAGGAGCTATAAGCGCTCTACTTTCAGACCAATAAGTAAGGTCACTAGAGTGACAGTCATGTCTGACTGTGGCAAGCAATTGAATTCCAATTCTTATTAATCATCAAGTGTGAATAAAGATGCTAGATGAATATTTTAAAGTACTTACTTGCATACTTCTTTCAGAATTCTTACACTGACCATGCAAAGATTGAGGCTCAGAGTGAATAACCATATTTAGATATTTGTACTAAAAAAAAAAAATCCCCCTCCTGCAAAACAAAAACAAAAAAAAAATTATTCTGACACTGAAAAGTGGAATTTTTTCAGGATTGCTGCAGTCATCTTTCAGCAGCAAACAACTGATTTCTGTAAAACATTCTGGGGAATAATCTTAGCAGAGATGTTTAAGTCTGAAATTTGACCGTGCTTACATTTTAAAGACTCTGCTACAGATTCTTTCTTGCTTTTATCCTGTAACTTATTTAAAATTTTAGCAAGGTAATATTTGCTGGGAAAGACAGTACCTGACAATCTGATACAAGATGGAAAAAAAAAAAGAAAGGAAAAAAGAAATTTTCAGGTAAAGTCTTCTTTAGGGACTCAGAGCTTGCGTGCCTAGAAATTTGTTTTTTTCCATCATATCCACTTGCTTAATAAAAGACTATCTCAGCTCTGCCTTAGACCACCACGGCTACACGGTATTATATACACAAATTGACACAAGCTAAGCCAGAAAGCCGACACACACTCTCCATGATCTTTTCTGACATTTCAGAAATCAAGTCATCTCCATTCCAGCCTGCCAGACACCTAATTTCATTGCAGTATTGAAATACCAGCTGCAACACTACAGCTTATTTAACCAAGTTGCCACGACCAGGAGACAGGAGAGTTAGCGCGGGACGGCCAGGCGCAGCTTTTCCCCTTCCCTGCCCTACTTCACCAGGGCTCCCTGCTCTGCCGCCTCCCGCCGTCCCCAGACCGCTGCCTCGCTCTTTCCTCCCACACCAAGCGGCACGAAATGCTGCAGGATGCAGAGATTTTTGGCAGGCTCCTATCTCAGGATGTGCAAAAATTGACACCTAGAATGGCAAATGTTTTAAGGAGCTGCGTATATCAACGCCACGGGAGCAAAACTGCTGTTTTAAAAGAAATAGTGCCTGTTGTCCTGGGGAGATATATGAGGTTCCATTTAATTTGGGTTCAGAGCTACATAAATTGGCTTATGGGTCATACTTGTATTTTAAATTATTGATTCTCTGATCAAAATAAATATTAGAAATTACCTAGACAGTGAGTGTGCAGAAAGAGTAGAAGAGGAAGAGAGCACATTTTATAGTAAAGCTTTTCTGTCATGTAGATTAGATGACAGGGATTTCGTTTCTGTCTAAATAAATCAAAGGAACAGATACATCTTGCCATAGAAGATGGAAATTTGCACAATTTTTAAAGGCTGACTGCAGATACAGCAACATCTTGAGAAGGACTTTCGCGAACAAGCCGAAGGCTCTATTTCATACGCAGCATACAAGAATTGTCCCACATTTTCAGAAGAATAACCTACGCATCCAAGCAATTTTAATCAACCAACTGTATGGCAACACCACCAGTTACACCTGCACACAAGTAATCTGGGGAAGCATAGCAAATAGAGGGTTCAGCATAACGACATGTTCTTCATCTTCCCTTTCTCCCAAGGACAGAGCAGCCTGCAGTTTTTCCTCACCTCTGTCCTGAGAGGGAGGAGAATTCCTTTTCCCCAGAACAGGGAATAATTTTTTATGAAAGAAGTATTTTAATGCAATATGAGTTACATGAATAGTAGTTATACACGTAAAATATGGTAATCTGTTCAGGCTGAGGACAGGTTGTAATATAGTGCACTGAGGAGCATATTATCCTATACACTGCCAGGATGGCGGCAGTTCTAGCAAATTAATGTTCAGAGGTTTCCCCTTCCACAACTCATATCTGAAAGTGAAAAAGAAGATATGCGACAGAGAGAACAGCTTATATGTAAAATAATAAATAAACTGTATTCCTAGAGCATCTTCCAACTCATTCAATAAATTCTGCAAAATGATTACAAGCCCTCTGCAGCCACTGTGATTATGCATCAGGCATCAGACCTCAGACAGCTTGGAGCCGGAATCCTTGAAAAAAAAAAAAAAAAAAAAAAAAAAAAATAGGAGCAACACAAAACTGCACTGGATAAAATGCATGCATCTTTAGCTAACAAATTTTGGGAAGCTTTTTAACGCACAAACTAATTTAGCATGAATATCAAGGCTCGTGTACCTAGTTTTCTAATAAAAGTCATGCAATCTGCAGAAATAAAGAGCATATCCAGGTGAATAGCACAATTTCATTCAGAAGCAAACCACATACACAAAACCAACAACCAAAAAAAAAAACAAAAAACCACCCACAACACTACCCACTCCAAAACCAATAAACCAAAACCACCCCACATTTATGGATTCTGCTTCTCATGCTACAGTTAATCAGCCCAGATGCTCATCTAAAACACCACCAGCACATGGTGCACATGATGTGGCTGAAAAGAGAAGATGAAAATGTAACTTGGAATATTAAATTGATTTGGACCAACTCTAGTTAATGCCATAACCTGTTCCACCTACGAGTGGAAGAAATAATAGTAAGAAGACAAAACAGCCAATGAGAAAGAAGTGCATTCATAAAAAAATAAATTCAGAATCAGTCAGGTTAGTGCAGGTACATGAATTTTAAGTGCTCTTCCAGCATCACCAACTTGAAGCATGCATGCTTACGTGAGTGACTGGATTCTTCTAATGTTAGTATTTTAATCACTCTCAACAACTGATTTTTTTTTGAGTAACAAGGTTTATTTCTCTCATCTCAGATAATTTTAAGTTAATATAACAAAAATAATACAATACAAAGCAAGAGCAAACAGATAGCTGCCTTCTCTAGATTGTGTTAAAAGTTCCATTAGTCAGGGGCTTCTTCCCAATCATTCTATAAACTATTTTAACTGAAGACCATTAAGAAATCTGTATATAGGATACATAAAATTTCTAGAGAAATAGGCTACAGAAAGTTATTTGCATTGTGTTTTAGTCCCAAGTTAACTTTATTAATTTTATCATAGCAGATGTTCATTTATAAAAGCACTGTCTTAATAAAATTACTTTTCCATAAATCCATACAAAGTAGTCACAAACTTTAAAAGTTAATCCTATAGCCTAGTTAAAATTAAGAAAAAAGAAAAAATCCTCAGCTATTTTTGATTAATAAGTGTAGCCATCCTTTTTCTTTAATTTGAATTTTAATGTCAAAATTCACCAGTCAAGATTTAATAAATTAAAACAAACACGCTGTTATCACTTCAACATTTACTTACACTACATTCTTTCATTTGGCGTGTTCAAAAGCTTTCAATGGAAGTGTTGAAACTCATTACTACAGACAGGTATAAAAACAAGCATATATAGGAAAAACAATCATTTTAAGATGCAGATAGTAGAACAATCTAGAGTTGGTAAAGCATTAGGTGATATACTTTCTGTGTGAATCCACCTCAACT
This sequence comes from Rhea pennata, assembly GCF_028389875.1. NCBI lineage: Eukaryota > Metazoa > Chordata > Aves > Rheiformes > Rheidae > Rhea > Rhea pennata. Next base: position 51,063,971 of record NC_084666.1, on the reverse strand, counting down.
TCATACTGATCCAAATCTGACTTTCTAATGACTAAATTGTTAGTATTGGTCTAGCTGTCAAAGGCAGAGGTATTCTTTTCACGCATCTAAAAAAAGTTAAAGCTAACATTTAATTAATCTACAGATAGAAAGCCCAAGAATGGACATTTGTTCATTCTGCAGGCAATTCTTACAAATTCAAGTTGAGGAACATGAGAAATGGGATGAGGGGGAGAAAGGGGAGCTAAAGGTCCTGAATCAGGAAAGTACTCTATTTTAATGCATTATTTTTAAGCAACTATCTCAACATCATTGCTATACAAAACAAAAGAGGGAAAAAAAAAAAAGAATAAAACATTAAAGAGGAAATTTTCAGATTTACATTTACCTGAATGAGAAACCTGCCAACTGATGAACTACATGAAAAAATGAATACTGATACATTGAAAAACAAACAAGGAAAAAAGACATTTTAAAAGCGTGACTAGAAACTGCTTACAGTAGGTTATTACACCTTTCTGAAGAGTAAAAATATCCCATATTCATGTGTACTTACTCCACTTTGTGATTTTTTTTTTTGCACAGCACTAGAATCACTACTATTTGCCTATTTGAAAATAATAATTAAACTTTCCTCAAACTTGCAACTTTTCACAAATTATGCACATTTATTGTATCATTTGTACTCAGTTAATTTTTCAAAATAACAAATCAAAGCAGTCAGAATCCTTTTCAGCATTTTGACCAATAATTCCATTAAAAAGAAAATCAATAATTATTTAAAGTATTAAAAGGGAAGTAATAATAATTCTTACATAGCCCATCCAATGAGTTAAGAACTTAATTGGAAAAAAAAATCAGAAAAATCAAAATAAGTATTCCCATACAGATTTACTGTAAGTTTTTCTCTTTGCACATAAATGTGAGAGTCATAAGAAATAGTGTTTATTCAGAGGGATAAGAATGAAAGTGTGAAGTCATCCCACCATGTACAAATTGCTTATTTATACAACTTCAGCAACATAGAGGCCAATTTCTTTCTATTGCATTCTGTGATTTCATGAAGTCATCTCTGCTCAGTATTTAAGCAAGACCAGACCTTAAGATATTACTTATTTAATACTATTATAACTTTAATTCCAGATTTGTCAGTCCAAGCACCATTGAAATATCAACATCAGCATAAAGGGTACTTAATTAAATTCTCTATCTCTTGTTTTTGAGAAGACTGGAGTGGAATAAAACCAACATTAATGTTCTTTATTACACCACTCCCTACAAAGATTAAAACATACTTGGACTTATTTGAAAGTTCATATTAAAAAAAAATAATAGCTGGATATTCTTTTAATATTTGAAAGGAAAGCCCCACCATTGGTTTAAATTGCATTAGAGGCTTCAGCTCAAGATAGTATTTGGATTAGCACAATGTGCACAGCAGGTCTGTTTTAGACACTGCAGCTTAAAATTCTCATGCACACAAGCATAGGCAGACAGTGAATTATGCACCGCTATACACCCATCACCGCTCCACAAACCTGCGGGTACTTTACAGTTGCTTATATCTTAAGGGGGACAGTTTGAGGGCATACAAGGGTCTCCCAAAAATCCAAAGAAATCTCGAGGTTGCTCTGAGTTAACAATACTTGCCTTCCTCCTCATATAAAAGGAGAAACCAGGATCCCATGAACGAAATGCATGAGGGATGCTACACCAACACAAAAGTGACAAAAGTCCAGACCTCTGGGATGGGATGGGAAAGCCCAATCAGTGTGCAAAATAGCCAGTACTTAAAATCCAGAAACCTTTTATCTGTCACCATAAGTCTTTTCTGATCTACCTTCACTTCTGGAAAGCCATTCAAAATAATAATAATAATAATAATAATAAATTTAAGACTAAACACCTAGTACACTGTCTCTTTTCCCTGCAGAGCTAGGTGCCCAGGCTAGTGCATTCCCCATATCACAAGCCCAAGACACCGACACTCTGCTCCCCCACATCCTTTCATTTCTGTCACTCTAACTTTTGATTTCACCACCACAATTTAATTCTGCAGTTACTTACTTCCCCTAGAAAGCTTCTTTGTTCTCAGCGTGCATCAAATTCCTCCTATGAAAACAGTGCAGAGGAAACACTAACGCAATGGAAGCGGGCAGCTCTTGAACACCTACCAGGTACCTACTTACCAGCTCTCACTAGAAGACACGAAGAATCGCATTTTCAGTCTCTTGTTAGAAGGAATCTTTCGGCTTACACTACCCCCCAGGGTGTACAGTCCTTACTTTTCTTCAAAACCTCACATATGCCAACCACAAGTGAATCTATTTCTTAAGGTCTTTTGCTCCTAGAAGAGAAGATGATTTGGCTTCTCTCAACTACTGGATCGGGGCAAGCCCCTGCACAGGGAGGTTAATGTTTACATCCCATACCTGGACCGTATTCATAAGGACAATGCACCAGAGGCTGTTTTCCAGGGCTTATGTATTCCTCTGAACAGAAAGTTTCCTGGACGTATGTCACATTGAGTCTCTTAGCTTGTTCACTACCAAGAATCTGACACTGAACTTGGCAGCAGAAGCTTTTATTTCACATTATTATGAAATTTTGCAACATGTGTGTAGAATAACAGTAAAACATATTACCCATTTTACTGCATAGGCCAAAAAATATGTAAAGAAATTCCATTTTAAAAAATATTATAATTTCCCCCTTTGCAGTTCGATTTGAAAGCACAGTCGTCAGAGGCCCTCTGAAAAGACCCACAACTGCTGAACCATGTGCATCAGGACAACTTCTGGTACATTAGTTTGTTACATCCATGGAATATCCAAATAACAGAGCATCTCAGTCCTTCTAACTTCAATTTGTGCTAGTGATGTACAATTAATAGTTATTTTAACTTAGTTCGTCCCAAAGACGATGTCAAGAAGCAACAGTTGGAAGTGCTAGTATCATCAGCAGCATCGCTGTTTCTGTGGCCACAGCTCGCCTATTAATCCCTAAGTATTCCTACCTAGATTGAAGTCTTTCATAATCACGCACTCCAGTCTATAAGTGCATACAGTCAAGAGACCTCCTGCCAGTACTACAGCTACCACCACAGCCAAATAAAATAAACTCCAGAAAAATTGCTTCAAAAAGTCAAGTCTGAAAGCCTTTTTTTTTTTCCTTCTGCTAAAAACAGCTCTTTGAAATGACAGCAAATAATTCACGTTTTTAACCTTTTGGTATTCTACTGTGTTTCAGAAGCTAAAATATCTCAAGAGCTTAGCTGTTATTCAGCCATTATTCTTGTTTTATTTCATCTAAGGAATAAAGACAGCACCATTTCAGTAAACTGTTCTTTCAAGAAAGAAAATCCATAGACTGACCATCACTTCATCTTGAAAAGCTTTCTCTCTGAAGATAGGCAATGCTACCTGACGGATGTCGTTTAAGAAAATCATGCTTACTAAGCAGAGGCTCAGGGTGTTCCCAGTAGGGCCTCTGTACAAAAGAGCAACAATAAAAGACGCTTCCAGTTATACAGTTTGATAGTATTAACAGCAGATCTTTTTTCTTCTTTTTTCTTCCCTAAATTTCCCACATCCTCCATGGACTACATGAGGCTCCAATACATCCTTCATATATTCTGCACCACTAGCAAGTCACGAAGCATCTGGCAGATAATTCCTCTTGCGTGCAGTGCGCCACTAAAGGTTGCCCTGTGGCACAGAGCCAGGAAAGCAGATGTACTTGCTCTCAAGACACTAGGAGTCAGCATGGTTACACTGAACCTAGTCTCAGAAAAGCACTCCCCTCCTCCTACTGCTATTTTTTTTTTTTTTTTTTTTTGAAAAAAGAAACCAGAAATTGAAATTTTTACATACAGCACCATTCTACGGTCATAGAGTTCATGCTATAAAGAAAAGCCCCCTCTGCTTTACTAAGCTTGATACATAAGTAGCCTTTTACTATTAAAGTCTTTGTGAACTGTATCTGTAGAGCGTGGAATACAAAATGACAGAAGTTCAGAAGCAGACCCTTTTCTTCAACTTTCTTTTAGTATTAGCCACAGCATGTGGTCAAACACACTTCTGAATTTTATACACAGCATTTATGACACGGTTGCATATAAATTCTTCATTGTACAAATAGCTCATTGCTGCAATTACCCAATATACTCAATTTTCCTGGAAAATGCACACAGCAGTGAGTTAAATGATTGTTCAGTAAATCCAATCCCGACTTTCCTGCTTTTTACTTGCAGAGAATGAGTTCTGTTCTCCGTATGTATAAAAACATTTTCTCACAAATGGCTTTGTGTTCCTGCAAATTACAGGAATTCCTGTACAGTTCATCTGGAGAGCCCGACACCCACATATCAAGTTTTAAAAAGAAAAAAATCTTCTCCAGACGCTTGTATATTAAAGCAAACAATAACAGTGTAAGAAGAAAGTGAAAACAGGCTGCAGTAAATAATGCAAAGTGAAGTCCCCATTGGGAAACTAGCAACAAAGTAGGACAACATAAAATATTTCAGCAAAGATTACACATGCTAACATTAAAATTAAAGGTAGCTATTATATATAGTCTATTCAAGTCATGTTCATCTTTTCATCATCCATCAAATACCAAGATATCACTTACTGCAACTCGCTTACAGCAAAGGGTTACTAAGTCCAGAGGTTTCAGCAATGCTGCTAGTACCAACTCTGTGAGAGATCGCGATTCGTTGCTAGGAGAGGATGAACTCTGGCGAGAAGACCATTAAAATAAAAATTCTGCTTTATTACCTTTACTACTACGTGCTTTTAAACTGACGAGTAAAAAAAAACAAATACTGTACAATCCTAAAGTTCTTTGATTTTTCCACTGAGAAACTGTTTTTAACTTCTAACTCTTGCTCCATCCTGGTCGCCACTGCACACATGGGAAGCGGGGGCTGGATCTCTAACTCTTCCCACACTCCCAAGACACTGCCACCAGAGATACGAGAAGTTATTTGTGGGAAATTTAGCAACAGAGAAACAAAAACATCCCTCTGTGTGACGGCGGCTTTTACCAGGCACGTGAGCAGGGCCGTTTCAACGCTCGGCCTGGTCAAGGCAGGCAGGAAGCCTCCCGGCAGCAGTACCTGCACAGAGGCGGTGGGGCGAAGCACGCCCAGGTACACGCGAGCAGGTCATCCCACAAGCTTGAAAACTCAATCCTTACGCCACTGGTAGCCCACTAGCATCCTGGCCCAGGAAGAAGCAAGCAACATTTAATCCTTCACTTGGTTTCACTACAGATCCTTAACAGCAGAGTAGCTCCCAGCGTTATTTAAAAGCAGGGACAGACTTCAATCGTGAACACAGGACTCGGGCCGAAGCTTTTGAAGCGTCCCAGATTTGATGCAACAACTACATATGTGAACAACCAAACAAGCCAGAGATTAGCGTATTAAAGACTCCAAACTGTTCTAAGCTTCTCAGCATTTTGCTCTTTAAACCGTTAATGACAATTAAAATGCCAGAATTTTGCTAGATACCAGAACTTCCTCGCAACCGATTACTGTTAGAAAATGAAAGCGGTCACACAGATGGAAGACAACTGCCATTTCTTATAGCATCTTCTGTCTGTTAAAGGGAACATTTAAGTATATGATATCCCACACTATTTCTCTGTAAAATACTTAGGTATTTCTTCCCCCACCATTTTCCTGAGGTCAAAGCTCCTCTGTAACTACTATAATGTGGTGCTTCATATCTGTAGATCAAGCATCAGGCTTCGTTATCTCATGCTCAGATCCTCGCGGTGTACACAAATGTATTTAATCTTATGCCCTGGGAGTCATTCCATCAAAATCAAAGCCTCCATAGAACAGAAATAAAATGTGTGTGACTTGCCTCTGATAACACAGTAAGCCTGTGGCAAAATTAAGAACATAGGCTCATGGCTCCCACTCCACATACCACAGGATTACTCAGCTTCCTTCCTCTGTTCACAGTTGGGGGTATCCCCCTAACAAACATGTTTATGTATTCCAACCACTGTACTATTTAAATACCTCTTCAAAGCCCAAGACCTAATTGAAACCATCCCCAAAAAACATGTCCCACAGCCATGCAATCCAGCTGGGCAGAGCTGCACTAAAAGCCAGGCTGTTCACAGCCTTCTGCTGTGTAGCTCCCACCCTGCCTCCCACCCAGTGCAGCAGGGGCTCACAGACCTACCAGCACCTTCTCATTCCAAACAAAGAACTCGGGTGCTGACCTAAGACAAAAGATAGAATAGACATGAAATTATGTAAAAAGCCATGGTTGCTTAACAACCTGTCTTTCATAACCTCAGATACTCTTAGTGCACTTAAACACCTGTCACTGCAGTTTAGCTTTCTAAAATGCCAAATTTTAAATTATTCTGGAAAAAATACACTTTAAGTTAGACTCAGTAAAAAGTAATTATTACGCACATCATTTTCTAAGACTTTTCATCCAGGTTGTGCACTAAAAATGTTCTCAAGATTAAAAAGAATAAATTTATTACATCTTCAGGCCAAAAATTTAGGATTTTAGAGGCAGGTCCAATGCCTACTGATGTCAATGCAAGTCCTGTCACCACCAGCACTCTTCATTACTATACTCAGGTTTAAAAAAAAAAAAAAGAAAAGAAAAAATACAGTGTCAAAACTTTTCAACAAATAAAAAATGTCATTGTTCCTAGTGATATACACACAATCACAGAATGGTGATTGGAAGTTGGAAGGGACCTCTGGAGATCATCTAGTCCAACCCCCTGCTCAAGCAGGGTCACCTGGAGCATGTCACCCAGGATTGTGTCCAGAAGCTTCTGAGTATCTCCAAGGATGGAGACTACAACTTCTCTGGGCAACCTGTTCTAGTGCTCTGCTGCCCTCGCAGTGAAGAAGTTCTCATGTTCAGATGGAACTTCCCGTGTTTCAGTTCATGCCCATTGCGTCTTGTCCATCGCTGGACACCACTGAAGTGGTGGCTCCATCCTCTCTACATCTTCCCTTCAGATCCTTATACACATGGATAAGATCCCCCAGAGCCTTCTTTTCCCAAGGCTAAACAGTCCCAGCTCTTCCAGCCTTTCCTCATGAGAGATACTCCAGTCCCTTTATCATCTTAGTAGCCATATAAATGTTTCCTCGTATTTAACAAGGCATTTTGTCTTCTCTTCTATAATAACGCCTTGTTTTGACACATCCACACTAAATTGAGCATCTTGAACAACTAACTCTGATTTTATCTCCCACTTCCCTAAATGGCGGGTTGCCACACCAGTTATAGCAACTCTAAAACACCAGCCAACACAGTGCCATCACTATCATTGAACTACACAACTTCAGTTACTCTAATGTTAAGCTACTACACACTTTTCTGCAATGATATCCATTCTACAAAGATCAAATTACAGGGGTACGTTTTGCCCTAACAATGCCCAAGCTAATAATGGGAATTTTCTTCAAAACTGTGAAATAAAGGAGAACTATAAACTGAGACAAGAAATTAATACAGAAACTTCAGAATTTCTAAACCATAACAAAAGAATGAAATTACAGTATCATTTTACTTAACTGTGACATATTTAATCAGAATATCTGTTCTACCGAGATCCTTCACAGGAAAATGGATTCAGCCAGACACTGAATAGCAGCAATTTAGTCAGGAAAGAACAGTCTAAACAAAAATTATGCTTAACAGAGACAGTGTCAACCGGTGCTATGAGAAATGTGATGTTTAACAGGTATATTACAAACATGAATATATATAACACGGCTCTTTGCAATACAGATACTGCTTAAAAGAATGAAAGGCATGGTGCTGCTCCCAGCTGTGCCAATGTGAATTAGATGCAAACTCAGGTCAGTGAAATTACACCAAGGACTTCACAGTTATAGAAGAGAATCTAGTATTTTTTTTCCTTTTTTTTTTTTTTTTTTAAAGGAACATCTTAGGTTTTTTTTGTCTTCAGCATCTCATTTAAATTCATTTCACATCTTAGATTTTGATTCTAACAGATGAAAAACTGGCCGGTACTTTTTCTAGTACTATTCTCTAGTCATCTAAGGCTTTAAAATTTTTGAAAAAAAAGCATGGAAATGGAATGTTATTACAATACCTTGTGCATTTGCTGCAGACTAAATGTAAAATAACAAACTATGCCAGAAATTAACAACAGCAATTGTTGATCTGTATTTTTAACCTGAATCTTAAGAGCTTTGTTACTTAAAATTCAGGTAACAATGCCATTTCTTACATTAAAAAATTCTCTTACAATGCAGGCAAAACAGGAGAACTTATTTTGAAAACTCATGATGAAAATTCATAAGTCTGTTGTTTTCCTTTAAAACAGTTTCATCTCTTAATAAAACTGGTCCATTCTCTCCTTTAAATAAAAAAGGAACCTCTGTCCTCCAGGATTCCAAAACTATGAAGGAAAAAATACTTCACGCCAAAAACTTACCTAAAAGCTGAACCCTCTATTTTCTTTTACAGAAAAACAATTACTTGTAGAACAATAGAATATTATGTAACAGACTGACTCTATAAAACTCTATTTTTCTGCAGATATTAAGGGATTTCCTGAGCTTAGCAAATTTGGTATTAGACAAGTATAAAACACTTGTGAGAAAACAATATTTCAAATTTACATGAACTGAATTTGACCACAGTAGCTTCCTCAATCAATGAATACTGTATTAAGCTAGGACTCTCTGAAGGAGGCTTGATGAGAACTTCAGTAAAATTAATGCAATTTTGTGTCTGAACACAACTGCATAAGTTTTTGGACATGTTTCTCTAGCTCAATGTTTATAGCAAAGATGGCTAAGAATCATAAAACTTAAAATGCAGAAAATTGTAGCTTGAACAGCACTGGCATTTAGCAGCATGCAGGACCACCTTATGGTTCTGGTAATTGTGAGCCACCTAGACCTGCCTGCTGCTACGCAGTACATTCAGACAGGCTGAGAACCACACTGCGATACAGCTACCATCACAAACACCGTGGTAGGCAGTCAAGGGCAGCTACACTATATTGTCCCTCAAAACCCAGTAATGTATTTAACACAGAAGTTATTTTAATTGGTACTTTATATTCCCAAATAAAACAGCAAAGACACAAGCTAACCCTGCACATCAGGGCCCTTCAGATTAAAAAGGAAACTTTCAATCTCAAAAAGACCACGGAGAAGTCAGTGCGTCTCAAATATGCTACCAAAAAGAAACCCCATATCCCCAAACAATTATGATTCAGAGTTTTGTTAAAGCTGCTCTGGATCTTCTTTTTCTGAAGTTCCATCAATTCACAGCCTTTGGGGCTCCCAGTATCAGTAGGTTGCCGAGAATAGTAGATAATCTCACTAAGAGCTGCAAATTAATCTAGACCTTTCCACTAATTTAAGATACAGTTATGATTCTGTGTTCCCAGTAACTAGGTGATTGTACTACTGATGCTGGCCAAAAATACATAAACTATATACCTAAAAAAAAAAAAAAAGGAGCCTGAAAAGCCTTCAGAATGGCTTAAAATTCACATGATTTTAAATATAATGGATAATGATAGAGAAACATAACTCTTAGGGATAAGTGTCTCATTTATAAATGATAATTTACTTTAAAAATAAACAAAATAAACCAAACAAAAACGATAAAAACTTCCCAAGATTCTCATGCAATACTACAATTCCAGAAACAGCAGCAACAGGTAAAAACAGTACCACCAAATGCTGTGCTAATTAAACAATGCATCACAGAAAATTCTCTATTTATTAAATGTTTTAATTCCTAGGAATCATTTGCATTTACAAAGAAAAGAGCATTAGCAGTTTTCTCCACATCTTACACCATTTTAAAACAGGTTAAAATTACCTCCTTCATCAGATTTGCATGCTCAAAGTGGCACAAACCACTGATGAACAAGTGGCAATTTTTTCTTGAGCTTTCTTACTGTTATCCCTAACTCTCTAAAGATGCTCTCCAACTTCAGCACACAGTTACATTTGTAACTTAATTCATAGCACTACAATATTCCCATATTAAATAAAATAGCTAAAAATCCAATTTTCTCTTGGTCTTAGGACTGTCATGATCCCTGGAAAATCTTTTCTTTGTAGATTTTCACCTACTCCTGACTTTTTTACACTTTCTCTACTTCTAATTCTCCTGGACAGCTCTGCTGCAGAAGCCCAGGTACTACAAGGTGTAACAGAAAAGAAGTAGTAGTTCTCTTCTGTTGAGTTGGTACTGAGCCACCATAATCATGAGAGATATAATACTGCAGAATGTACAAATATAAAAAATAGTAATAACAAAGTTCGACTCCTACATTATTTTGAAAAAAGTTTATGTACATTCAAACCTACACCATTTCTAGGATTCAGAGGTACTGGTATCTCAAGTAACAATAAAACGTTAAAATCAAAAGTGACCTAAGCTTTGGTATTTCTAAATTTCCTCAAGGCTATTACCAGTAGAGTTGTATATATCTCAGGCAGAAATTCCTTTATAAATATGATTTAGCTAAACCTCTTCAAAATACAGGACGGACATGTATTTCAATGCAAATCAAACATCTGCATTAGGTGTTAATTAAAGTCTGAGAAATAAGACATTTGGAGAGGTTTATTCTACTAGGTTTAGTGTCAGCTTAACCAAAGAAGTAGGATACATTCTATAGGTGTAATATTTTCATTTTTACCTTTGGGTGTTAATTAAGTAGCAACTTTTTAGTCTTTTATACAAAAATTCTAGTCCCTAAGACAAAGGTGACTTGCCAGCATATTTTTGCCACCTTTGCTCTGAAGCTTTGGAGGTAACTAGGGTTTCTTTCTTTTCTTTGGTTAGTGTTGGTGCCCCAGCCAAGATCTCTTTTAGATGAAATTTCACCTACATAATTCAGTTTGCATTTTCAGTTTTGCATGTACTGAAGAAAACCATACTAGTATGCACTGTCACAATGCATTTTATATCTTTTATTCCATGTAACATTTTCACCTTTCCATTCTCAACCTGTGGCTCAGCCCTCCACCTTTCTCTTTAACAAAAGCAGACACATATTTCAGTAAAGAATAAAAACAAAAATCACACACAAAAAAAAAAAAAAAAAGAAAAAAAAGAAAAGCCCACAAACAGGGGCCTCCTTTCACTTCTTTACTGGTAGTTGTGTTGTTAGTTTAAAGGCTGAACAGCAATTGTTAACCAGACCCAATAGCAGAGGTATCAGAACTAAAGTCAACTGGTCAAATTCTCTTCAGGTATAATCACACCTCAACTCGTACAGCACCCTGAAGCCACAAATACAATTTACAGTAAGCTACTTCATGAATTGCATTCAGTCTCTAAATTACATTTCTCCCCTTATTCTTTTTCTCCCCAGCATTAAGCCTGTTTCCAGAAGTGAAGCCATTTAACTATGCACATCCCTCTCCTAAGGCTTGTTGATTAGATAACTGGCTATTCAGGAAAAAAAAAAAAAAAAAAAAAAAAAAAAGTGCTTATCTTTGATCTCCAAAAATCTACAGTTTTTTTTAGCTTTGCTTATTTCACCAGCCTTAAAAGAACAGTTTTGCACAACGCACAGGTTACAACAGATTCCTAAACAAGCTAGGTTCAGAAAGCATCCTTTCTGTAAGCACCACACACTAAAGCTATCTTTCTCATGTATTTGCTTGAACTAGTATATTTGGTTAAAGAAATTAGATGACTATTAATCTGCATTTCTTTAGAAGTTCTAAGTGAGAATCATACCTCCATTCTACTCATGTTTTGATGGACCAAGTATTATCTAAATGTACAGCTGGAATTACTATTCTTTGGGGAAAACTTTTTTCCACAAATCATTCTACATTTTAAATTCTAAAATTGCAGACTATTTACAGTACCCTCTACAGTAATAATCAAAAACATTACCTCTAGCTGAGAAAATTCTCTTTAAAAGGAGAAAAGCTACAGGTATTAAAAGCTGGTATGAGTCACGTAGCAATAAGCCAGTACAAATTAAAGTACTGATACTAATTTTCCCAGGTGCTAATATACATTAAAAATAACAGTAGGGATAAAATACAGCATTATTTAAGGAGCAGAAAAAAGGATCAACCAGCTGAGAAAGCTGAATATAGGCATTTAGGGATACACAGGAGAATGATCAATAGTCAAGGTGAGCTTAACACTGAACTTGTAAACATAATTGGCAAATGGTTCATTAACTTTCAAATAAACTTCCCAAAATTAAAAAAAAAAAATAGAGATGCATTCTACAATGTGATCAGAACAGATTAAAATGCAAAACTAAATGAATGCTTTGTCACAGTTTTCACTATGGATGACAATAAAGGACATGGAGCAGAGGATGGAAAGCCAAGGAGCAGAGGATGGAAAGCCAAAGGAAGTAACTGTCTAGAAAGCCAAATTCTAGTCACTCCATGTTCTCCATTGGAAGGGGGCAAAGACAGACCCCAGGCCATTTCCAAACAGCAAATCTCCAAAGAGTAGATTGTGTTATTAACTATTCTTTCATAATGGGAATGTCACGATATGAATCAAAAACAATATATTAAACATAATCAAAATAAAAGCTGGTGTGCCCAAAAGCAGGTCTAGTATTTGCAACTGTATCATCGAGGAACATGTTGTATTAGCTCTTCCTACAGATTCACTTTACTAAATACGTTATGAGCCATAGCATTCCTACTGTTCTAATGGCAAAAGCTAAAAAAGTTTTAGGTAATAAACTTTTTTAAAAAAAAATCAATATGACACAGTAGCATGGGAAACATTCACCAAACAATGATGGCCAAACTCTTATTAGAGGAAATACATTTGTTTATTAAACAAAGATCAAGCCAGATTAGTTTTAAAAATTTTCCTTTATTAAGAGAACTGATTGCCCAGCTTTTATCTTTTGGACTTCAGTAAAGCATTTGATATAGTGCCACTTCAGAAATTAATCAGTTGGAAAGAAACTATAGAGATAGTTGGAAAGAAATACAGAGATTAACAGACTGGCTAATCAGGAAATGGTAAGGTTGAAATAGCAGAGTTCCCCAAGACTCAGTCTTAAGCCTAATCTTCTTTCATATTTTCACTGACAACTATGGCAAAAATTGTAGGAGCTTTATCATGAAAATGTAGATGGTAGAATCTATATAGAGCAAAACTGGAATGTGAGACAGTAGAATTACACATGGAGGATTTGAGTAAGAGAAAAATACTAAGCACAAGTCAATGTTTTCAGTTCTGCAAGCTGGAAGCACATTAGTTCAGAATTAGAATTAGTTCAGCAGAAAGACTTATGCGTACTACTAATAAGCAGTCTGAGCCATCAGCAACTTTGAAAAATGCAAATATACTTTTCAGATACATCAAGAAAGGTTTCTCCACTTTACTCACAATACTGCATACATCTGCCATTCATACTCAAGAAATAGGATTAGGATGATAATAAGAATAGAGAACCTATTTTAGTTAAGAAGGCTAGTTCAAACTTATTTAGCATCAGAAAACAAAAGCTCACAGAAGGGCTGATCATTCCAGATGAATGCAACTGTGCATTAACATCAAAGGAAGAAGAAGAGCTGCTAAGGCAGTACTCCTCAGGCTTTTAAACCCAGCGCTGCTTGAAGACAGACAGGCAAGGGCAATGGACTTTCCAATTTTATGTTCTCACTGATTTGACAAAAGATGTTCTCAGCACACTCAGATAAAATCAGTAAAAATCCCTACCTGGACACTGCACAATGCCAAAGTCATTCAGATAGCTCAACCTCTGACTCAGCATAACTCTTATAGAAAGGTGTTAAGTTTTATCTTAATTCCTCTCAGGAAGGCTGTATTTTGAATGCAACTGAGAAGTAGTACCTCTCCTCTGAGTTTTACTCCTCTTGAACTCTTTCCGGCTCTGTTGACTGCAGAGCTGTTCCACTCGCGTTGGCCCTGAGGGCCACAGCAGCTAGTTGGGGCCACCATGCAGCCTGCGTCATTTTTATCACGCAGACTGGAAAGACCCAGTTCAGTAGGACATTTGGTAACAGATTCGTCCAAACCCAAATTACAGTTTGGTTCCTAGGTCCAAGAATATGAATGGGTATTCTCCCGCCCGGAAAAGTTAGAGTATTGTGCTAATTATACACATCCATATGAGCTAGAGGACCAATAGTCTATTCCCCTCAGTTTTCCCATTTCCTCTTTTAAACCTATTCTCCCTAATTACTTTAAAAATATATATATATAATAATACATGCTCAATGTATTTAAAGAAAATATCCATGAGTATGTACATTTACACTGTCATAATTAGAAATTTATGCATCAACATCCCCGTGTACTGGGAGAGATTAGTTCTAAATCTTTGAACGCTTAGCCTGAAGCCCGTTTATAAGTGTAACCTAAAAAACCCAGAGAATTTATAAAGGAAATGCTGACAGACTTGAACTTCGCATTGACGTAATAAACATGTCTGATTTCCTTTATCCAGTGGCTCCGTGTAACGAAAGATCTAGGTGCGTGAGATCACGTCCCTCACAGAGGGACTCTTCTGTGACTCCACGAACAGGAGTAACAAAGACATTGCAACTCACCTCACAAGTTTTACTGCTAAGTCATTCATTGATATTCAAAAAAACAAGGACACAGGTTGAAGCTGAATTTACTAGTTACCTTAACACTTTTTGTTTATCAGAAATTTCCTTGGTTATATATTTGCTATTGCTCCACCTTTTTTAAATGAAAACCCGCACTCCTTTGAAAAGACAACTGAAAACTCATTCAGATTCAGTGGACCATTATCCTTGTTCTTGCCAGTCAGTTTCAGTTAAATTTTAAAGATGTTTTTTAACCCATTTAAATAATCCACATTAATCACCATCCCTTCTAGAAAAACAAAACAGAAGTTAAACATGGCCTGGATCAACAAATTCTGCACAGCATAAGAAAAAAAGGGCAGGCTCTTGAACTGAACAGCCTGTTCACAAAATACAGAAGACTATGTAACAGCTGTGAAATCAGAACCGAAGTGCACACTACACTTCTCTATAGCCATATAAAGGCGAAATTGTATTACAGTAACTATGTTTGTTAAAGTACAAAGAAAGGTAAAGAGAATTTTATAAGGAATGAGGCCAGATGCAATGATACCTACTTCAGCTTTCCAATGGAAATATGAGGAAAATAGCATATAACATTAGTAATGATTTAAATAGTAAATATTTCAGTATAAGTAAAGCAGCTTTTTTCTGAAGATAATTTCTATTGATGCCATGTGGCTTACTGCCTATAAACACATCTGGTACAACTCTAGAAAAATCTGGCCTTCCTCTGCTTTTTTTTCCAGGATATACCAGCCATATAACTAAACTTCAACTCCCTGCAGTACTGGAAAACAAGCAGCAAGTTGCCAAGGGTTGGCAACGCCTAGACAGTCACTTGGGCAAGGCCACATCACATAAGCACTGCAGTGGAAACAGTATGCCCAAAGGTTCCCTGAAGATACATACTACTGGGTAGGCCAATATATGCCCCTATTTGCATGTGGAAGAGCTATATTCTTTTTTCCCAGAAAAGGCAGATGAAGAGTAGGCTTGAGGAGCAGCTCGATGGGCCATGCTCATTCCCCAAACCACTGCTGGTCAGGTACCTCATCTTCAAATTTAAGGAACATACTGCTTTTGTGTTGGCATGCGATCATCTATAGCTTTACAGAGAGGTTGTAGTGGGTACTAACCTGGACATAATAGGGTCAGATTTTTTCAAATTTACTTAGATTCTTAAAAAAGGTACAGACAGACTCCTTCGGGGAGCTTTAGAGGTGCCTAAGTAGTAGAGGGGGGACTAGAAGTGCCCAAAGTAGGTAAAAACGGGACCTAAGTCCCTCTGAGCCAAAGAAAATTGGCTGTTAGAATCCCTACAGCAGCTCACCAGCATCATTAGGTGTCTAAATACCTCAAATCCAAATATCTTCATAAATTCAACTCATAATCCTTAAAATCTTCAGTTAAAGTGAAAGTTCTAATACAGACACATATATATACATACACCAACCAAAAAAAATCCCCTCACAAATGCATATCTGATTCCTTGAAAGCACCTTAGTTGATCTGGTATCACCCTGGACCTTCCTTTCTTTTCTAGTCCAGTGTATAAACCACGATTTCCTCTACTACTACTATAGTATGTGAATAGCAACAGTCCATTGAGTGCATGACTTCTATTCTCTATCCATTAAGGTAGTATCACTATCTTATCAGGAAACTAGCAATTTTTGCACTGATACAGTATGTCTCTGCTAAAACATAAAACCTAATAAATAAAGTGACATGAAACGGAGTCTGCCACAAATTACATATGGCCAACACCACAGATAAATGAAATTAAATAAGAAAAATCTCTCTCCATCTTTTCAGTTGCCATCTGAACAAACAAAGCTCAATAAAAACCACACCAAACAGTTCTCTTTTATTCCAGCTAATGTGTTTTCTGCTTTAAAAGACAACCTTACAAGGTAACACCAGGAAATAGAGGCTGCCACAAACTATAAAGCCACTAAAAGGTGGGAAAAAATGTTATTTTTAAAGTGCTTTTCAGAAAACTAGACATTTGCCAACAGACCAAACAAAGCTGACTACAATCCTTTTGTAAACATTTTAGTTTCTTTGCCAAGTCTTTAGAGCTGCTTCCAACCTTGTGCTAGGCTGGCTGCCCCCGCATAAGCTCTGCTAGTCCACCTGGCCCTTCCACCACCAGCAGGTGCTGGGGCTGTCCAGGTAAACCTGGTATTTAACTAGCTCTCTAAAATTTCCATAATTCAAAGGTAGGCTTTTCAACAAACATGAACACAAGAAAGGTTCATTTGGGAATTCAACAATTTCCATAGAGATCTGTTAGGCATCCATTCTTCCTTTTTTCTTCTCCTCTCTTTCAGTAAATTTCCTTTTATTTCCAAATGAGGTCAGACTACTGATTAAGCATACAGTTATTTATGAAAGTACTGCATTCAAATATTATTTCTGGAGATATCACTACATAAATTTTCACAGTACAGAAACTTTTCATTAAAAAGCAATTTTCTGAGTTAAACTGTACAGAGGGTTCAATCCAGACCCTACAAAAATTCTAACTACTCTAGGAGGGGAAGTACTGCTTGTACCAACATACAGTAAACATGCCATTTTGCCTAGTAAAAGCTATTGTAATTAATACTATATTGTATTTAAGATTGCCAAAAGAATTCAATTCATGAGAACGCAATTGTTCGTTCTGGAGCTGTCTTACTTCATGCATCCATGCTCTTTGGGACAATTTACTCCCCAAATAGGAGTCCTATCTATGTTCTGGCCATATTCTTGATTTGACTAGCTATAACCTGCCTGTCAAAAGCCTCCCAGTAGCTTCAGCGAGGTATTTCTTCAGATCTTATCTTCAAGTACCATGCAGTGTTGCCATCTCTTAGTCAAACAGTTGTTAACTCCAGAGATGAGTGCATTTAACTTCATCCTAAGCATGCCTGATACCTCTCTTCTTCTCTCTTGCTATATAGAGACTATAAACACATCAGCCCACTTCTTTCATTCTCTTTCAGCACACATTTTGCGCAGGGATTTATGCAGAAATGAGTACCGACCACTTGCCATCAGGAGATGGAGACTGTATAGTAGGCAATACACTGCAACAGTGCGTGTGTGTACATACATATCATACAATGTAGTAAAAGTCATATATATATTTATCTTTGTACCATATATACATATATATATATATATATATATATATGATACAAACCACAGTTCAACTACCTTCTAAGATAACTAACCGTAATATTTTCAGACATCAAGATAATTGCACACTGCCAAGAGACTTTCATCTCAAGAGCAGAAAGGCTACAGACGTGGGATTCTTCAGACTAACAGAGCAGTTGCTAGCATTCCCTGTGCAAACATTTATCAGCAGCTGCGCGTTACTTTTCAGCACCAAAAGATTCCAAGCACAGCACCGCTTGCACAGACGCCCAGAAGACACGAGCAGTAGCACCCAGGAGGTGCTGCAAACACCGCCGCGTTCAAACTAACCTCACCACAAAAGTACTGAAGTCACGTGCCACCTCCCAGTTCAGATACAGAGATCGGAGAAAGGGGCTGATAGCAGAAATAGTGAAATTTAACTCAATCTGAGCCTTACCAACTCTTTTATCAATGAATAGCCCACTTCCTCAGTTTTCCTCTCAAAAACGCTAATGAGAGCCAGTCATTGCTTACAAAAGAGCACTCAGGCTTGAAAATAAAAAGGAACTACCTAAATAAATAAAAAGATACCTTTGAAAAGCAACAATTTTTCTAAAATACTGCAAAAAAAGTAAGTATGTGTATGCAAGTTCCTTACATGTACAAAAACCATCCTACTATGTATTTATGATACTACTCAGAACTTTAACATGTACTGTTTTCATTTTTCTTAACATTTTATTATTATTTACCAACAATATACTGGAAAAAAGTCAGAAAAACACTCACACTCAACAGCACACATTGCCCTTTTAGATCACAGGGAGCCAAACTCTTGTCTTTTGACCCTGCTTATAAAATAGTTAAGTGCAATCCTCCCCATGAAATAAAAATTGGGGGAAGTAGTAGGAGGAGATTAAAAAAGTAACAAACTTAAAGTCTCTCATAAAAGTGAATAAAACACCTGCCACAAATACCTACAGCTTCGAGGATGTTAGCTTTCTCTCTTGGAAATGTTGCAACCGCTCAGCTACTACCACGTATTCCTGGCCCCAGGCATCTCCCCACCCTCAGATTCCCTGCCAGTCCCAATCTCCAGAAATTATGCTGTATGGAAACTATGACTCACCCAAGTAAGCAAGACCTGACAAGCATCGAAGTATCATCAGGCCAAAGAGCTTACAAGAATTGTACCTATCCCCCTTCCCCACACACATATGCAACCCCCCTCCCCAAACCAATATTCTTGGTCTTATTTGTCAAATCCTTGAAGGCTGCCTCCTTTAATATCACGTTTTACATTGGGTTTTATTTCATGGAAGACATGAATATAACCTACCTTTAAAAAAACCAAAGTCAAAAACAAGTGTTTCAAGAAATAGAATATATTCTCGGGGAAGATGAGGAGATATTTTAAGAGAATGGCCTGGTAACAGTAACACAGGCCAATTTAGGAGAAAACATCTATCTCCTTAAAATAACTGCCAATGACATAACATTATTGCATTAATTCAATAGCAATTAAAATATTTCCCTCTTATGAAAAAAAGCAGCTTAAAATATTTCACCAAAAATTATATGGCATTAATAAATTTTTCTCATAGTTTTAAACAATTCTATAATTCTGCATGAGCCATGAGTAAAATCACATAAATGAGAAACCACAAATAAAACTACCTGAAACTACCACTTTGGTGTAGGTAGGCAAACTATAATTCAGTATTCTCTGAATATGTTAATTTTTTTGAAGACAGTAAGAAACATCTCATCATATTGTGCTTACTAATAATACTAAATACATAATAAATGACGCTTTATGCAGTACATTAGTAACGACCACAACAGTAAGTTCTGCATTTTATAGAGGCTGAAGCCAACTTCTTTTCCCTGCCTCCCAAATCCTTTCAAACACAATATGGCATTTAAAAAATATGTATTAGAGTCAACGTTAATATATTAAAGACCTTGGGAAGAAATGAAGCTAATACTACTGCTTAACCTAGAAGCCTTTGGCAGGGAAGACAAGAGCGTGCAGGTACACAGTGTGATTACACAAACACTGCAGTAGTAACGCAGCTCTAGGGAAATAGCTGGTCTCCTTAATTTTACCCAAGTTTCATACTTCTACCTGGTAACTTTTTATTGTTTGTCCTAGGCAGTCAGGTTTCATCTACGTCTGCGCTTTGCGCTACGAACCCGGAGACAGAGCCGTAGCGTCCCGCGACGCCCCAGCCCTGACGTTATTCCTCCCACAGCGTCTCGCGTGTGCCGCCAGCTCATCCCAGAGGGACCGGGACCCGCGGCCCCCCTCAGGGAGCCCGCTCTGCGCGAGCGGCGGCAGCGCTACCATTACCTGCAGAGAGCAGCACCCCGAGGCCCCGCTCGGGGAAGGGGGTGGGTTATCAAGCTGTCAGTTCGGGCACACCTTCCCCTCCAATCTCTCCATCTCGACCCTCCTTGCACTTCCCCGCGGCCCGGCCGCTCTTTGGGTGGATCGAGAGCGCGTTGCGGCTGCTCGGAGGTGCGTGCGCGCTGCCTGGCCAGCCCGGCAGCTTGAACAGGCCCGTGATTTTGCCTGGCCAACTTACTGCCATCTCTCATCCATCCATTGCCCAAATCAAATTCTCAGCAGTCGAGAAACAGGACAGCCAAACAAGCGACTGCAGCATGCAACGGTATCTAAGACAGCAGTGATGGGACTATCTCACCACGCAGTATTAGATCACACCTAACAGAAAAAATACCCTAAAATACACCTCAACTGAGGTCCAGGGATACTTCCCAGTATCTGCATCCCAATAAGCAGATGGGATAAGATCCAAATATCCCCATTTTGTAACGGGATGTTAGCTAGACACACATCACATCCCAGATTCCATAGTTGGATACAAATAGAGGACGGTAGCATGTTACTGCAAAGCATATCCACTCCAGTCTAGAGGCTAGAGGCTACCTCAGTTTATTTTCAAAATAAAGCTTAATTATTTCTTGGTAAAATTCTTGTACTCTGTTATCTTGGTGAGAAAAGTGATATAGAAAAGCACCCATATGCTTAGAAACACAAACTTATTTTTATTCTCTGTCAGGATTCACAAAAAAATTCAAAACCATCTTAAAATACATATTTATTTGACCTTACAATACACACAAATTAATTACCTTCTGTTCTGAAAGCCCATGCTCTTTCCTCTAACAAAGCTATGGAATCTGTCTCTAACTGAGAGCTTCTTCCTGATTACTACATCCACACTGAACTAGCAGCCTTTACTACATAAGTCATCTATGGCATCTGATTTCAGGCAGAGAAGCCTCAGCTGTGGGAAGTGCCAGGCAGTGAGGACACAAAACACCTAGCCCTCAACAGTCAGAGCCCGCAACACTGAGAGCTCCAGAAGGCAGAATCAACAACTTGCTTTCTAATCAGAAGTGAAATGTGCAGGTTGACTTGCATTGCCTCACTGAACTGCTATAAATCACAGTTACTAGCTAAACAAGCAAAGAATTTATTGCCCCTTTGGTTAGTAATAAGTAGTTCAAACACATTGATGATTACAACCTAATGAAAACGAGCATCTAAACTATCCAGTTCAGTAAGTTTCAACTAGGACTGTATCACAGAGGTAAGTACAGTAAATACAAATCTGATGATAGCCAAGAAAGAGTGAAAAAGGGCTGATTGAAACAAGACCAAAGAAACTACCTCCCCTTGACTTTCTCCACCGTGTTCAGAGAAAACTGGCTCCGCGTTCATCCTGCACAAATGACCAGATTACTTTGACAATTTGTCTTAGGAGGAGCCAATCCAGAAAGTCTCCTGACATTACTTTAGCAAGGTATTCAGATCACAAGCAGTATTAGCTATTCTGCATTGATAATCCAAGTTTCTAATTTTCTGTAAAAGAAAAATTATTCATATTCAACAGTTTTTCAGTGGATGTGTCCAGTATTTCTAGCTAATGATAACGATATGTGTAACTACAGAAATGATACCTCTCAACAAAGCAGGGTCCACCTGCCTACACTTTCATTTACACTGTCAGGATAGTCTTTTCTTCTGTCATATCCAAGCCTAAAAGCCATTTGGGCAAAGGTAATTATTCAGAAAGTTCTGTCATAGCGGTGATGTTATTTCAAAACAGAGTAGCAATAATTGGGCAGTAACTGTCCAGAGCTTCAACATTCAAAGATAATTTTCTGAGCGAGAGCCTTGCAATTACTTCTTTTTGAAGAGCTGCCAAGTTATTCCCAGGAACAGAGGCATGAGAATCTCTAGCTGTAACAAATCATGAACCTCCATGCTAGATTTCACTACAGCAGCTGCGTGTCAAACTCCAAGCCTCCCAAGCATCTCAAGGACGGGCTGATTGCCACCTACTACAGGAAATAAATCACATTTGTCCAACATGACACAGTTCTGTCTGGGAAGCAGACAATCCAGTCTGAAGTAAGCTCAGAGATGTAATTTTCCCTCCCCCTGTATTTTTGAATCTTCATTTCAAGACAAAATGGATCCAAACAGCTGCTCTTGATGCAGATGCACTGCCATCAAACAAATTGGCTTTCACTTCTTAAAACAGAGAGAGGAGAAAAACCTAGTACTGCTGGCTGCTTCTGACACTCCCAGCCAGACTTCTGAAGGGCAAGGCAGGAAACATAAGACCGAGCAGCTGAGTCCCAGTCCTGCTCCCAGATTCTGGTGGAAGAAATACAGACATAAACTTGCTACTTAGTACCATCTGCAAAAGCTTGTGCTAACAGAGCCCAAAGAGATGCTGCACAACATCCTGCTCTTACTTCCACTCCACCAGTACCGTTGTTCTTCGGTATCGCCAAACAACCATGCAGAGACAAAAGCCCAGGCTCCCGTGATGCAATGAAAAACCAGAGCAACGCAGGCAACTGTATGTAACAGTGAGATATACAACATGAGAAGACTTCAGCCTCCATCAGATATGATTGCATATATCAAGCCAGATAGATATTATTCACTCCTCCTGAAAAATAAACTTCTTTCTGCACAACAATACATTAGCTAGAATTGGTGCAAATGTACAATTTCTTACTGCAAGTCTGTTCATCAGATTTCAGATAAACCACACATCTCTGATCACAGCACCTGACCTTTTTTTCCCCTGTGAATTCAATGGGACCTCTGAATTTCACTTAAAAATGGCTGAGGCATAAGGTGTACAGTCAAAACTGATAGCACAGTCTTTGCTAAGGGGGTACACTTGTCTTAGCTATATGAACTACTACAATGGTTATGCATTAAATGCTGTGCCTTACCAAAAAAATGCCTAAATCTACACTGAAAGCTAGGGGAGAAAAACAAAACTCAAAGGGAACTATACTCTTACAAATCCTCTACAATTCAAACGAAATTAAAAAAGATTTTTTTTTTTTTCCGATTCAGAGTAGGGAAACTTTAGAAAGTCTTTTGGATAATTATGACTTGCATCTTTTTCATTTCACATTAGTGATACTGCATATAAGATAAAAAATTTAAGGATAAGATTGCAAGAACTGACATCAACAGCTGCATGGTACTATAAAAAAAATCTTCAGCTCTGCCTACTTTAAGAATACTATTATTGTGGTGAAGAGAAATCAGGAAAAACAAAAAAGCTCCACAAATTCTCAACACACCAGAATGCTGAAGAAAGCACTAGAAAGACTAAATATAACTGTATTTTGCCCATATCCATATAATTTCATTCTATTTGAAAAAAATAATAAAATCCAAAAGGCAGGAAACATGGATTTTTTTTTCTTCCCTGTGACACAAATAGAATAAAACATGGCTAGATTTACTTCCGCTTTTTTGTTCATCTTCTGTTCCATACGCCCGGGAAGATGTCCAAAACAAATTCTTTCTAAATCTATTGTTTTTGATGCATTACACGTTCTCACTGGGCGTCCTGGGCGCCAGAATTCGGTGCCGACCTCCTTTCCCCAGGTGCTGCGCTGGCGGGCCCAGGAATCCCCTCTGACGGGAGGGCTGTCCCCCCAGGCACCCCCAAAGCCCCCCCCGACTCTGGAGCCCCGGCTCCTCCGCCCGCACGTTTGTCGGCGCGCCCGGCACCCGCACCCCAGCGCCCGCTGCGCCCCCGGGCCGGGCCCGCGGCCTCGGCGGTCCCGCCTGCTCCGCCGCGTGCCTGCCGCTCCCGGGCGCCGCGCCGCCTCCCGCGCGCCCTCGCCGCGCCGCCAGCTCTGAGCTGATCCGTAGGCTCAGCAAATTCCGCGCTGAGCTACGCGCCGCGGCTCTCCGTTTGCTGGCGGTCGCACCACCTCCCGCCGGCCTCGGGCTGCTTGGTGAGAGCCGTTACTCCAACGGGCCTTTTGGGAAGCAAGCTAAGGCCGCTCCTGGCCCGCCAATAATCTCAGCTACGCGCTTGAGGGGCGGCAGGAATGGGAAAGGGCACGTCGGAGGAAAAGCCTCTCTCGCTACGCTTGCTCGTGGCTGTGGCTGCAGTGACATGTTACTACCTTTACTTGGCTATTTTTGGAAGCTTTCCACACAGGCGGAGGCTACCCCAAGGAAAACCGTTAGCATGTGCAGTGGCTCTATGGTAATGAGCCATGATCTCAGCCAGGAATAAATTCAAGGCAATGGTGGGCAGCTCACCCCTCTCCCATATACATAAAGTGCCATAACAGACACTGGAAAGCAGCTGATGCCCAGCTCCACGTGGTAACTGCTTTGTGCACCGAAGCCTTGAGCTCAGTCGTATCCGATTTATGCTGTGCGGACTTTTAGCTCCCCTTCTTCTTCTCCCTAAGAATTTGGGTAAGACAACCCCTACGAGAGAGCTGAGCAAACGAACTTTTGACTTCACTATGGACTATGCTCTTTCTTCTTCCTTCTCCTGGCTTTATAAACATCACTCCAAACTGCAAACAATTTGTTAAAACCTGCAGGTTAGGAAGCGGAAGGAGATTGCTTCCCCACTTCTGTTCACTGTGGATTGTGAACACAACGAAACGACGCACATGGAAACAAAAAGCTCTCGCTCCCGGCACGAAGGCAGGCAAGCACGGAGAATTTCAGCCACGGGGCAATCTCCTTAGGTAACGCATTGTATAGAGACCACATAAGGACGCTTTGATTAGCGTAAAATTCAGTGCAGTGGAATTCCTAGACGATTACACCAGCTTTCACGTTTAGTCATCAAATATTTAGAACACCATACGATACAAAACATTTAACTAATTTACTCTGAGAGCAATTTACCATGTTCTTCTACCAAAAAATTGGTTGGAAGAAGCAAGAAAACAACAGCTCATGTTATAGCCAGTGCACATGATTCTTTCTTGAATTTTAAACAGAAAGATTTGCCCAGCTTTACCGTAATAGCACAAAATTTCTGCTACTAGCATGTTCATAACTGAAGAACTGTAGATAATAATATTGCGAGATGCATGGTAAGGGGAGGAAAATCTGTTCTAATAGATCGAGTTTGCTCTGTTTTTAATTTCCCGAACTTCAT
Organism: Rhea pennata; assembly: GCF_028389875.1. Taxonomy (NCBI): domain Eukaryota; kingdom Metazoa; phylum Chordata; class Aves; order Rheiformes; family Rheidae; genus Rhea; species Rhea pennata. The sequence goes on along the minus strand of NC_084666.1, from coordinate 51,038,801 downwards.
GCACCCAAACTTCAAAAGACAAAGCTCTGCTCTGCCTGCTTTCACCTGCCTGCTTTCATAACACAAAAGCAAGAGCAAACTTACTACTGTTCCCTATGCATTTATTTTCATCTTTTCAATCCTTTTCATATCTAAACATATTTAATATCGTGCAGTTTTTTTTTTGCCAGTGAAGAACAAGATTAAGTATACTGTACCTTCTATTTTACCCCAATATTTGTGCTAAGTGCCTTTTTTCTATGGCGGCAGATGTTTGAGAAAATCAGAGTAGCAACTTGAAAATAGTAGTTTCACTTTTGAAGAAAATAAAAAATTAAGACAATAAATATCAAAGAAAGAAAAAGACAGCATTTAATAGAAATTATTCAGTTATTTCCATTAGCCCTGAATTTGACTTTGAGAATAACGGAAATGCCCTAGTGAGGAATAAGGGGCAGAGGCAGCACTGTAACATGCTGCAATTGGCCTGGGGGCTTCTGGTTTTCACTTCTAACTGAATTGCCTGTTAATTCATTTCTATTAACAAATAATTTTTGGCTGCAAGTAAAGAAGGACATTTCCTCCCTGTATAAAGCCAATTACCTGTAATAGAAATAGTATTCCAAAGTCTTACTTGAAAATGAAACAGAAAGAGCTCATGGATGTGATTTTCCAAGGAGTCCAGTGCACCTGCTTAAAGTGAGAAGTGCTTCAACAGCAACAAGAGGGGCATCCATTCGAGGGACTAATCTTCAGGCAAAGTAACTACCAAAGGTGACTTCAATGGGCAAAAAAATGGAGCTTTCCATAATGGGAAAACATCTTTAAGTGTTCTTTCCACTTTTTTACCTGCAGAGTGTCCCTCATGTATAACTATCCAAAGCTACAAATAAATACGGCTACTGCATGCATGATCATTACAGGGAGCTAGAGCTAATGGCAAACATACCACTGTTTTTCTGAAAGTGTTTTCCTCTTTTGTACTGCAGTGAGATCTTCAGACCATTCACTTGACAAAAGCAAGCAAATCACCAGGAGCCCAGGAGACGATGCTAAGAACAGACACAAATCTTGTTCTCTGAGCCATCAAACTCTTCTGATGTTGCTGCACTGAGCATAAGGGAACCCCATGTGCTCGTAACGTCAAGGCTGCAGGGGGCAGGTGCCCGTCCAACCTGGCGAGCGCCCGCTGGCCACCCAGGGCGCAGGCGCCAAGGAGAAGCTGATGATGATCCCTTCGAAGGGGCAGAAGCAAACGCCTCAGCCTGAACTCACGTCTCTGCAGTTAGATTGCCCCAAACTGACTGCAGAAATACCGTGCCACAGTTTTCTCCCTCTGCTCACAGCAGTGTGCACATTCAGAGCAAAACGTCCCAGCCTTCTGTGTTAGGCAGAAAAAGTGCCCAAGCCCAGAAGCTGCCAAGGGAAATGAAGGGATGGGGCAACAACTCATGCGGGGTTGTCTGACTACGCTGGTTTGGCCTGCGCTGCTCCGTGAGTGAAGGATAGCTGTAAAAATGCACATGCAAAGCACTTATGGGGAAAAAATGATACATTTGTAAGCCTTTTGGACAGTGCTCTAAAGATTAGAATAACCATGACTATGTTACAAAAATCCCTAGCTAGATAAGATAAAACCTACAAGAAAAGGTTATCACTTACTATTCATTTCCCTCGTTTTAAAGTAATTTCCAAGGCAACCTTTCACATTTTGCAAAATACAATTGGTCTCATCACCATATAGTTTTACAACAGTTTTCCATGAGTTAGGTCTTAGAGAAAACCTTTCCCTGATGTGAGGCAGCAGTTAAATTTGATTGCTCAAGTAGGTAGAAAAGAAAAAGGGAAAATTACAGAAGAAAGCAGATCACAAGTTTCCCTAAAGACACAGGTATAGGGAGGAGTCTGCCTCAACTAGGAAGAGATATAAAGAGGTAGGAAAAAAAAAAAAAAAAAAAAAAGTGTGAGACACATTCAAATAAATGGATTTTTGCAAAGCCAAATCCTCCTATTGAATTTTTAAGGGCTAGGTGCAAAGAGCAGTCCATCTACAAATGAACTGCTAAGTTAAACATACCTGTAACATTCCTGGTCTTGACATTTATCCTCAATTCTCCTATAGATTCACTAAAATAAGACAAACCTTATCTTATACCATCAGCCACTTCAAAGACAGACTTTATTTCAATCTAAAACTAAATGAAACTCAGTAGTTTGATTTTCCCTTTATGTATCCAGATCTTTTCTTTTCTTCATATTTTTAATAACAGCATTTGGGGGTTTTTAAATTTATTTTTATATATATAAAAAAAAATATATTTATATATAAAATATATTTTATATATATATTCTGAAGCAAAACAAAAATTAAGTGTATCATCAACATAATCAACAAAAAATATTCAGTTACTTTGAAAAAAATGTGAAAATTCAAAGCTTTGTTGCATGTATTTCTGTAGATCAGACAGTGGTTCTGTACAGTACTGCTCTATTAAAAAGAAAGAGTAAAATTTTCTAGTTTAAGGCAGTATTTCTCTACAAATCCTTCAGAGATATACATAAACAGGAAGGGCACATATTCATATTTAGAGGAATGTTAAAAATATTCCATCCAGAATTAGCATTTCCAAGGTATGCTTTATGTAGTATAAAATTAGGAGGGAGAACCTTTAAGTACAAATAATTTACATATAATTGAAAGAAAGGAAAATTAAGTCTTTTTTCTTTAAATAAAGAAGGACATTCTCAACACTACTTCAAGCTTAAAAGAAAGAAGAAAACTCAGAGTTTTAACACTCACAGGAGTGAGGAACTGCAAGCATTTGCTACAGCAGGGAGGCAGGCAATGTGCAAGCTTGCCCATTTATCTCTGCTAATGCATTTCACATACTGCTCAGCAGCATCTCCAACATTCAAGTCGTGGGTCCCTGTAGCAGAGAGGGCAGAGCATGCTGAAACACGCGGTGGTTCTGCGATACAGAGCAGCGCCTACCCGGGAACACGGAACGCTCTCGCTGCAGATTTGCCTTCAAGGTTGATTTCCTAAAATGCCACCCATACGACAGAAGCTCTTCACGTCCACTCTCCCCAGTGCGATTCAATTTTAATGGGGATACTTGGAATACCAAGAAACTGAATGGTAACAAATGAAGACCAACCTTTTGTGCATTTTCACTCATTGTGTCAGAATTTAACATAATATTCAAACCTGAACAGTTAAAAGAAGAGTATTGTGAAGCCTAAATATTCCAAAATCTGTCACATTATCATATACAATCCCAAATCCAAAACTCTATTTCTATCTATACCACTCTTAAAATTGTTTACGAAAATGTTCTAATTTTGTTCTCAGTTAAGAGAAAATTTGGAAAATAAAGAAAGGCAATACTAGAGAGCAGACCGTGTAGTATCTTAATTGCCTGGTATGTGTCACATTTCTCCTTGCTGTAGGGAGATAGCGTTAGGATGGTTGTCTGTATTTTGAACGCCACATGTGAATGCCAGTGGCTATATCTATCCAAAGGAGATTATATTTACCTGCAGCTATTTAAGCAGGAAAATCATTAGTTAAGTCCATAATCCTAAGTGTACATAAATTTCTGCTTTTGAAGCTTACTCTCAAGCTTCCTGGTTTCCATCTCTTCCTAAAGTGAAGGCACCTCTGCTCATGCAGGTAAGAGGCAGGGACCTGATTTATCGCAGGTCACACCACAACTTTAGAACAGCCTTTATCCTAAAATCTCACCACATCAAACAAAACAAATTCCTATCACACTAGACAAGAACATTTTCAAGCCCACTTTACAGATAAAAAAGCCTGCATGGGAAGAATTTAAGCTCTGGGTTAACTGCATTGACCTAACACAAGTCAGATGGAGGTGTGCAAGTGAAGAATCCACCGTAGAAAACCACCAAACAGAAGCCTGGTTGCTGATGAATGTTACAGCGCTCGCCCCAAAACGCAGTCCCGTTGTTCGACATGATGATGTTTGGAGCCCTTATGGTAGGGCACAAATCAATCTGTTTTCCAAGCACTGAATGTAAAGAGCACCGACTCATGCACGAGTCACGCTCCTTCCTCTTAATGTAGTACAGAGTAATCTATTCCATATTTTCTGCAGCTCCGTCTTGCAAGAGCACTACCTGATTCGTGCTGGACGGTATTTTCAAAGAGAATGAATCTCGCCTCAGCACTGAAACTTGCTAGACCAGGTTGGGCAAACGCACACGCTTACAGCAAACCTAACAGTATGTCTCTATAAAAGGAGCCCAGCTAATATTTTAGTAACGTGCATTATGAGCCTCTAATTCTCACTTTCTTGGACAATGATTTAAAGAACAGGTACAGCCTAAGCACAAAGAAAAAAAAAATCAACTATCAAACCTTAAAAATCATGCAACTTAAGTGAAACAAACAAAATAGCTTATGGCAATATATGAAGAAAATTTTTGTGATGTAGAAACATATTTCATTGCCCATTTTTCAGAATACAGCATTACCTACTGCTTTGTATGCACAGCTTCACTGGATAGATTTAAATAATATCATATTAACACATTATATTAACTTCTCTACTCCAGCCATATCAAAGTAAAATCAAAATAGTATAGTCTTTATTAAAGTTTGCATTTGCACGAAAATTTGCAATAACCAGAACAATCATCTTAACCTAGGCAGACTAGTCAGAGAAACCGAGACTGGGTTTCATTATACTTAAAAAGCCCCAATTACCAAAAAATGACACAAGATATAATTCTGACCAGCATAAGACAGACATGCATAAAAAGTGAAAAAAGTGCTGCTAGACCCTTCAGTGTGTTAAGTACAGTAAAAGTGATACCAGCTGCACAGTACTTAAATATAATTAAACTGCACTTCTTACATAAATGTGAGTTAAATGACAGGCAAGAGTGAAGTTAACTATCTGCCTCCCCATTCAGGATTACAGGCATCACAAGGTTATTTTTACATCTGTTTAAAAATAGCAACACAAATAGCATACCAGCAGTGCCAAAATCACTGTGCCTGTCCCTCACTGGGAAGCATCCCCTTTGACTGCAGGGCAACAACCTGGTGTGAGGCAGCTGAACAGCATCCAGTTACTGTGGGATTATGGCAGAAATCCCCAGGGTTTGAAAATGATGCCTAATTCTCTCATATAGACAGAAGCAGGTTTAAGCAAAATACAAGCAAATGCTTCATCCTGTGATCTACACCCTCACCCCAGCCCTTTCCCCATCTTCTCTACAGTCCTCTATTTGTGGTTGCAAGATCCTGCTCAGTTTAATTAATGTGCAGAATTCAATTCCTTCCATTTCATTTCAATTACAAGAGAAATAAGAAGAGAATAACTAAGTATGTATTTGAATCGCAGCATGAAGAGGGATTTCAGCTACTTTAAACTGGTAAGTCAAGCACTGGCAGCAGTGCAACTCTGGCATCATGGGAACTTAACTACCACAGCTTCTTACCCAACTTCTGCAAAATATTTTGCAGTCCAACACAAAGTCTGTGCTGCCAGAAACGTTGTGTTACCTATGTGCGTGACAAGCTCAGGCCCACTTGTGCGAGCTGGTGACAAATCTGGCTTGTCTGGAGCATAACCTGGGTAGCCTATGTAACAGCTTCGACCCCCCTCCACTCCCCCCCCCCAAGTGGGTTACCTGTTTGCTGTTGTTTGGAGGATGCTGGGGCTGTGTGCAGCAGGCCTAAGCTATAGCTATAGTCTGTGTGGACCAAGTAAGCTCACTGTTTGTAGCCTTACAGGTTATCCAATCTAAAGGCAATGAATCCACAGCCCTCTGAACAGGCTTGCTCCCAAAGGGACATCTCCAACTTCCTGGGTCGTAATGCCAGCCCTGGGATTTGTGCAATGACCACTGCAAGGGTCATGGTACCTAGCTAGCTTATTTAAAGTTGATTTTTGTGAAACAAAAACAAACAAACACACACACCTAGATTAACAGAAAACTGTGATGGCTTCCAACTATAGAAAGGAAAGTCAAGGCATTGGCTTTATCCTAGCTGATGTTCCGAGATGTAAACACAAGTCCAAACACTACTACAAATGAAGTCTCAGTGGGGGTGGCCTAGGATCATTCATACATGCTGCCATCACCCTTGACCAACACCTTAGAGTTTATTTTGTTCTTTCCTTACCTACATCCAGTGTGAAAAATGCTAAACATTAGAAAGGCTAAATACATGATGAGAATTGACATTTTCCCCCTACAGAAAGGTACTACAAATTATAGCTCTAGTATGTTTTACATAGCCACTGTATAACTGCTGTGACAATTAAGTGAAAAATGTTCTCTCCAGAGATTTATGAGCTATGTTAGCAGAATTCTCTGGGATAGACCATAGTGCTGCACAAAATTGTAAGGAACAGTTATAACAAGTTCTCAAAGTCTGCAAAAATTTATCAAATTACATTCATTTGCTAGGCTAGATCTTTTATTACAATTTGTCCTGCACCAGAGGCAGTATATAGATCTGCAACCAGAACAGCAGTGCAAGGATGGCTCTGTGAATTAAGGTCCCTGCTTTCCCTTACGGATAGCGTACTATTATCCATCATGCGCATCACAAGAACTTAAAAACTGGAAGGGAAAGGACAAAGTCAAACTCCTTTTGCCTCAATGCCTCTATCTGTCCAGGGGTGACACTTCTAGTGAGGAAACAAGCAGACCCTGTTTTAAGCCTCTGCAGTCTGAACCACAACCAAAAACCAACATACGCATTCTGAAAATGTATGCATGTGTATAAACATGCACATATACACACACACACACACACTTGTTCACTTTTGTGTGTGTCCATACACACAAATTCTAGGCTCTGTCATTATAACCTCTTATTCTATTAAATTATCGACTATTCTTAAATTAAACCGAAGACAGACTCCTTGGTGCATAAAATGGGAAAAAAAAATCCAGATTCTGTCTCAACTACTCCACTAATTCCCATTAAACACACAGTGGGAGTCAAAGGTCCAATCAGTTTGCTCACAAAGGCCCAAAATTTAAACAAGTGGACAACAACTACTTATTATCTTTTGGGGGGGGGGGGGGGGGCTTCTAAATGTCATATTATAACTTCACTAATATAAGCAGTTCAAATACGGCCTCAACACTCTTCTTCAGTTATACATTTAATTTTCTTATGGATAACAAACTCATATACAGTCATGACATCAAATCATAGAGTTCTTGATCATATTGGGGGCTGACTACAGATATAAAAAGAGCAATTCAGCTAATTAAACACAGGTGTCAAGGGCCATTTTGCATGTCCAACAGAAACATATAAGGTGGACTCTTGCTGCCATAGAAGAAAAATATAGATATCCCACAGGTCCTATCACATCTTCCAGCTGTGTAAAGCTCAGATCACCTGGAACATGTAAAACAGCACTCAAGGTCTCCATTTAGACACTCAAATCACTCACCAACAGTCCCACTGACCTCCACATATCATCTCATCTGAGTAACTGTTTCTCAACAAAGGAATCTGACCGTGCAACCAAAAATGTGTAATAGTGGAATCCAAGATGATTTGCCTTTAGCTGTCATACAGAAGCTCTTCAAATCCTTACAAATCAAAAATAGCACCAGCCATAGGAGAGTTACAGGTATCACCAGGTAAGAGATTAAAATAAAATACGACCACCACTTTCAAGCATCAAGTTACAGGCTTTATCAACATCATGGTTTTGACATAAGTAAAATATGATCAGTAACACATTTCTGAAAAATTATTCACAGTGTTATTATCTCAATCTATTCCATATGTTGTCTGCCATAAAAAGCACACAACAGTAACCTTTTATTTGCCAAGTGTATCTGTGCTGATTCACATAATGAATTAAACAATAGCATATGGCTAGTTTTAAGTACATGGTTCTCTTGCTCTATTTTCTAATACACTGACAAAGAAAAAAAATATTTTAAGCATAAAACAAAAAGCAAAGTCAATTCTACCTAGCCCTGTTTCCCCAATTTTCAACCTCCTACAGAGGGCCAAAGAACACCACTATGAGACACTTAATCTTCAATAAAATCTATGCAAGAAATGAAGCAAATCACTTACCGTGTCTTGAAATTTGTCTTTGACATCATAGACTGTTAGTTTTATTTTAGTCTCCTCATAGATAGGGTATTCCGGTGGGAACGTCACACCAGTCAAGAACAGCGGGTCTCTTGTTGCCTGTGCCACACAAGCAAACATTCAGTACGGTAGCAGCTGGGCAACACGCAGTATTCAATTACAGATGCATGTACAGAAACTATGGGCTTTTAAGAAGTTAGTTTTCTACAGCAGAGAGACAGACACGAACAGTTAACACAGTCAGAAACAAAACTGGACAGCATTAAAACTTAAACTCATTGAAGAGTCTAACAAAAATCCAGCTAGTTCAGCCAGCAGACATCAATATTTGGAAGAGTGGTCTGTAAAAAGCAATTCCCTTCCCTCACATTATACTTTCTTTCTAGAAGTACTTTAAGTTTCATATTAATTTAAATGAACTAAATACGTAATTTATGCAAAAAGAATGTAAGAGACCTTAGTTAATTAACAATAAAAATCCATTCAGAATTATTATGGCATGTGCATATAAATGCACATTTACATATGCACACATTTGTCTGTGTGTATATATATAAACAAAATATATATACACACACACACTCATACATATGCACACTTACATGTCAGTATGTATGAGTATCTTCCTTACAATTAACTCAGCATTTTAAGCAGTGAATTTTAGAATAAACGAAACCAAGCCAATCTCACTATTTTGACAGTTTTCATCAACTGGTATGTGTTCAGCTCCAGCTACAACCCAAGCTGAGTAGACTGATACCAGCAGTATAGTTCAAGGTAGCCAGTACAAGCTGTAAGTATTACATAAAAGGAGTGACTGACTCTGAGGATTACAATTCCTCTCTTTAAGCAATAATACATTGGTGCAGCACAATAACATCCTTTGCTTTGTAATATTATATCCATCTTTGTAATATTATATATACAAATATATTTAGATATAAAGCAGCAACTATATTACAGACACTTATACACATTATAGATACAGAAACATTTAAATGAACCATTTAATTTATTGCTTATACTTTCCTAATGTTTAATTGTACCAAAAAAGTTCACAAAGATTACTTGGCCAGTATCCTTAAATTTTCTGTTAAATAAAGGCTTTTGCATGACTACAAATTTTACTTGATGAAAATTACCTTTTAGTAAACCTGCCACCCCCTAAAAAAAAAAACCACATCATTCAAATATATCCTATTCAAATATAGGACATTGCATTAGAAAATGCATCTACTTCTTTCCATAAAAAAAAAGAAAAAAAGAAAAAGAAAGAACTATCTATTCCATCTTGTATACTATATCACTTCAGACAATCTGCAATGAAACATCCTCATCAGACAAACTATTTAAATTAAGCAGTTTCAGGATGGTTGATGGCTGAAACCATGACAATTAAATTAGTAGTCAGTTGAAACTAAGACAACACTAAGAGCTCATGAAATACTCTCATTGTGTTTAACAGTTAAAACAAGCCTTTGATAAAGTAAATTGGGGTCAGTATTTGCAATAGGACCCCTCTGTTCCTAATTAAACCCTTCAGTAAGTTGAACAAGACACACCTATGTTGTCTGCTCAAGCTTATAAATAATTTTCTTTGTAAGCGTAACTTTTCCTGTTTCTGACACGGGTGCTTACTGGAAAAAGTGAGGACTAGCAAAGCAGCCTCAAACATAACACATAACACAATTTACAGATTATTTTTATATAAAGTCACAGCTACTTCATACATACATGCTTTTTCTAATTGTAAAATCAGGCTAATGTTTTTGAAGTTGCAAAGATTTTACCTTTCTAATGGAAAAAAGAGGAAAAAAACAGAAAGGATAAAAAGTTACAATAAAGCAGCTATGTTCTTCTACATTTTAAAATACTTTCTAAAAATCTCTGTACTGTTTAATTTACACAGCCTTGTTCTTCCATGCAAACTACTATTCCATGTTTCATTCTAAATCCATGTCTAAAGAACTGGACTATTCTCTACGTCTCTTGGTTGGAAAAATAGACCTTTCATGAAAAGGCATGTTCAGTTCTAACTGTTTACGCTGGTTAAATGCCAAGAAGTACAGAACACACTCAGGTATGCTTTGCTAACAGCTACAGTGTGCTTGCTTTACCAAAGGCTATGCACTAACTTGCTTTAGTTCTCATTCACTTTCTGAAGAAAAACAAGCAATTAACTAATCAACATGTTAATTGACAAAGAGACACTCACCTCCACGATTTCAGTGCTCGAATACCTCGTCAGAACGTGCTCTGCCGGATGTACAACCGAGACTTGTATAAACGTATTCAGCTTCCGATCACGGGTAGCAGCCACTAGATCCTTGCATGCTGGAGACAGTACAAAAGAAAAATAAAATGCTAAAAAGAAAACTTTGGGAAAACTCTGCCCCAGGCACAGGACAAAGCAAGCAGCACTACAGCTCCAGATGAAACCTCTCGAGACGAGCCGATTTAACAGAGGAAGTCCCTTGGAAGTAACTTACAGAAATAGGAAGTCACATGCTGCAGAACTGAACTGAGATTTCGTTTCCACTAGACATATTTGCAGCTTCTGCAAAGCTCCCTGCCAGAGGCTCATCAGCTCCTGCATACGAATGCGTGCACACACGCTAACACACACACACTGCGAGCGCGGGAAGCTACATAAGCTCTCCTTTAATTGGCCACATCTCGCAGCAGCCTGACTTGGTCCCCTCTTGCGTGACAAACCTCTCAGTATTTGGCTGTTATAAAGACACTCTAAATCAGTTAAAAGCTATCACTGATTAGCTTGGCTTATACATTCTGGCACCACGGGAGGAACAAAAGTGCCGTAAGCTGCTCTGCAGAGAGGACCTGGACCAATGGGGCATGCGCTGGCTCGGAAGCAAAACCCATCTACCTCGTCACTGCTGAGGTTCCTTAGCGCTACACCAAATACTGCGACGGGATCTACCCAGTGCTTTCTGCAGCGCATCAAATCATGCAGGGATCTCAGATGCTCGAGGGTGGAAAGGAAAAGCCTCCAGCTTTGCAGAGGCCAAGGACAGCTTCCAGGAATCCCCGCCAACGGGGGGGCTTCCTCAGGTGCAGCCAACCTTTAACATTTTAAAGGTGAGCCAGATTATCCTCACAGCAAGCAAACGCAGCTCTGGTGAGAGGCCAAGGCAAGGAAACCTCTGGTGCGCACAAAAGGCCAGCTCAGCTTCATTTATACTTATCGTCTTTGGGTTTGGACTTACTCCTTGGGACACAATAAAAAGAAAACTGGCTGAAGCTTTGTTGCTATTCTTCCAAAACAGTTCAGAGGAAACAAGGAAACAATTAAATTTAACCTTCAAGGAATATCTTGAAGTTTCTGCCTGAACCTAGATTGCCAATGAAATCTCTCAGAAGACTGTCTCAAACTGATCCTATCATAATTCGGTGCTAAAGCGGGATAATAATAAAGCTTGTGCACATTGGAGTCCTTATGAACAGCTGACACTATAGCATCAAACTTGAACAGCAATTTGCCAACAACCCTTCGCTTCTACGGCTCACCACAGTATTGAAATTACTCTAAATATCAGAACTACCTGGTATGACCTGGACAATTATTTGAGTAAGTTTACAGAAAAGCAGTTACCAAAGCACAGAGAGCTGGACAGATGGCTGCCTAGCTGCCTCGCTAAGAGACAACAAGACCCTGAAACTATAAATCTGCCAGCAGCCACCATCAGTTTATGAAAACTTCCAGAAACAGTCATCTTCCCAAAACCATGACCTTGTGCCACCACCCAATCTGTAAATGGCTACTGCACCTTACAAACCTGTTTTTAGAATATCTCACTGGCATGCTGGAATATGCTCTTCTAGGGGGATGCCATGAGAGCTGGTCGCCTTCACTATCACTGGCAGAAGTGGTCTAATTTTTTACCCCTGCCCCCAAAGGCAAACTAACCATGGACAACTGCATGAACCACCAGAGATGACAGGAAGATACCAGAGGAGAAAGAGAGATAGAAACTGAGGGGAAAAAAAAGCCTGGGACTCTGGCCGGAACCCTACAGCTGAACTTTCAAAAAAGGACTGTCACATAATGAACAAGAGTAAATCCCTCCTTAAATTACAGTTTGATTTAATTGTGGGAAATCTCAAATACATTGACCACATGACTAAACAAGGATGCAGGCTTTTTTCCTGTTGATAAAACCTTTAACAATAGGAAAAAGACTGCATTAAGTGGCAGCCACCTTAGTGATATCTGAGCTAAGAAGATTATTCTTCTGTGCAATAGCAGGGAAATCCAGTCATTATATTGTTCTCCTGTTTAAAAAAAATAAAAAAAAATAAAAGCAGCAGCAGCTTAGCAACATGATCTCGAATTTCACTGGGTAGAGTTGACACGAAAATAATTCATGTGCACCTCTCCCATGGGGAATATCAGGATGAAGTATCCAAATTCTCCAGGAGCCCCCAGTGCAGAACAAAAAATAAAATAAAAATGAAATAAGATGAAACGTTCATCTAGTTTGATCAAAGTTATTTGTCTCTTTATCGTGACGTTCAGCTACTGCTATGCACAACTACCCAGACTTCAGTTAGAAAGGCTATTCAATAAGGTTGTCACTGGCAGGGGACAGAAGGTTTGGAGTAACACAGAATTTGTCAGTTTGGGCTACAGTAAATCACTTCCCTTAAACATGCACTGACTGAAACGTTTAACAAAAACTTAAAGACTTTTTTTTTTTTTAATCTAATAGCAAAGAATAGGAGAAGTATAGGAGAAGTTTGGTATATCCTGCTCACTGGAAAGTTCCACAATCCAACACTGCCTTACTGCTTTTTATTTCACCAGTAATATCTCTGAGATCTTCATAAAGAAACAGCCAACTCTCTTCAAAGGGAAATATTCCGTGGCTGTGAAACTGAGATACAAGCTATACATTGTACAAATACATCTGTTTAGCATCATTGACATAAATTATTCAAAAAAAATGATGCAAAACAAACATGAAATGCATGTTTCCTGTCTGCTTTCTTAATTGAAAGCATAGCACAGTGAGAGCAGGCAACATAAGATCAATACACTTTCCTTCAAAACTATGACCAAGCAAACTACATATATAGGTTGCATTACTCTTCAGTATTTCACTATGCTTGAATTAATTCTGGAAAAACTCACCAACAAAATTCAGTGGATTGAAGTGACAGCTTGGACTTGCATGCCAGAAGTGTATGAATCTACTCATTGTGACTGTTGACTCAGGGTGAAAAGCCTGAGTCATCCACTCCCCTGGTGATCCCATCTCCACTAAGTCTACCAGTGTACAATGAATGTTTAAGGAAGAACTGCATTAGGAATAATTTATGCTTTTACAGCAACAAAGAAAGTAAAAAAAAAAAAAAAAAAACTGCTATACATCAAGCAAATGAAAAGAAAGAAACCAAAGTAATCACTATGTGTAGGGCAGGATGAATGGCTTAAAGGAAACAGTGGGTCTAGAGTACATTTACAAATATATGTTTACAAGTTTTGCATAATGCTGCATTCTACATATAAAATTGCTTTACCATTGAAAATGCCTTAAAACAGAAAACACTTGCGTTTTTATCCTTCAATACTGATTTTCAAAAGAATAAAAGCATAGAGGGAATATTTTAATTGTTGTTTTATTTCCCTGACTGTTGCTGTTCCACTATAATATAGCAATATTATTCTTACACAAGTCACAGTAAAGTGCTCCTAGTCATGCATCAACTATTACAAGCACTTTGCGTACAATTTCTACCAAACTGTCTGAAGCAGATCTTTGATTCTTCAGTCAGGCTGCGCTCCATATGACACTGATCTCTCCGCAGCACTAACGAGTGGCCTGTTCTCTTCATCTTTCTCTGTGTGCGCGCAGGGGCAACAGAAAAGATCGATTACTGTTTGTTCAAAACTGCCTTATGCTGCAAACACCACAGAGGTTTGCTTCATATTTTCAGTGACGGAGTAACAGGATCAGGGAAGATGCGTCCAAAATATTACCAGTAAGGACAAACAGAGCACAAAGAAACACCAAAAATAAATTCAAAAAGCCCAATGACTATGTAACAACTAAAGAAAAGTAGAAAAAAATCTGGAAATTCATCATCTGCCTTCCCTGAAACTACAACAATTCTGACAATTCTGAGCTTCAACACAGCTCTGAGCACGAAGCCCAATGGAACCAGAAGAGATTAATCTGATAAAGAAACAGAGGAAACACAGCAGCTCCCAAACTCAGAAAAGATCCAGCAGCTAGTACAGACTACATGGGCAGAGGGACTGAAAGGCATCCTCTACTCAGCGTTCACAGAGTTGTTTGGGAAGGATGCCAAGGACTGGACTGAAAATTGGGAAGTGGCACTGACATTGCAATGCTTGTTTGTTTTTGCTAGATGAGAAGATTACAGTACATTTGCTAAGGTCTCAGAGTCAATGGATTCACAGAATTTGTGTATTAACCTACATGGCAATCTGTGAGGTAGCTTTTTCTCTAACCAGTGACAGAAACCATGTAGTTTCTCAGGATTTAATTCCAGGATTTCCTTCCCTTTTCCAAACCAAGATAGATTCCAAGTGACTGTCAGGGGACAGGAATTAACCCTCATAATCCTGTTTTCTCCAAAGGACACTGTTTTGTATGCATTCAGAACAGAAGATCAATAATACACGAAGACAAGGAGCACAGACGAAGCAACAACAGTGTGTATCTCACACACATGCATACACACACACAACGTTCATTTTTGTTATTTCATTAACATTACAATAGCACTGTCATCCCAAAACAACTTAGTTTATATATCCTAAACATGTGGTCTCTCTTGAAAGGTTCTTGATGAACTCAGATACAACTATTCTTAACAGGCAGAAGGACACATTAAATAAAGACCACTACATTCAGACTGTGCTATACGCAGAACACTAAGTAGTATCCCTCCTGTGGAAGGAAAAAAAAGAAAGAAAAAGTATGCTTTGCCACTGCTTTTGCCTCTAATGAACAAACCGGCCTAACCAAGTTTGCTGGAAAGAATACTTTCAACCAGATTTCAAAAGAAGCCATATCTTGAACCACAAACAGATTAGGAATAATCCAACTTCAGGACACACAGGGAAAGCTTGGCCATATGTTTGACTTAGCAGTGTAAAGGCAACTGCGAGAGGGAAGATCTCTCCTCATGGCAGAACATGCCTGAGAGCAACTGAGGCAAGTGTTCTGGAACTGCTATTGCTTGATGATGGCTTAGCAGAGAATGGTGTTAATAAGCACCCCTCCAGCTAATGTCCCATCATAGATAAGTACTATGGTTCACCCACACGTGTCAGTAGTACTTCAATTTGCCATGTTGGTGGGCTAAGAACCCCTCTACCTACAGACTAGGAGAACAGACAAGTTATTCCCATGCCAACTTGTAGTGTGGACTCCCACTGAAACAATTCCTAGCACAACATTAAATATCAAAGGATGCAGGCGCAGCAATTCCAGTACCATGTTACCAGAACACGTGGGCACACTCACACAGCCGTGAAACAAGTATGTGTTACAGAAGGGACGCACATGACCAGTAACAGCTACCTCAGATGCTCAAACTCGGGTGAGCTCTGCAATGAAAAGAATCTCTAAAGAGAAGATTGCATTTGGACCACACATACAAGCTCAATGGATCGTTACCTCAGAAATTGCCAAAACCACAGTTTCTGCCCTTAGGGAGGAGGTGCTTGTATCAAAACAAACTAAATATGTCTACTCTCTGGAACATACAGCTGGTTGCTGAAGTAACCTAGTTGTATCTCAATGAAATGCACGTACATAATACAGTCAGTATCTTTCTGGGGTACCTGCAATTAGCAGTGGAAAGAAAATTTCTACTAGTAGTCCAACGAGCAATTACTGACAAAGAAGCTGTATCAGATGAAGTATAATGAAAGAGTTACGTACAACATCTTTAGAAATACAGGTTTGGTGGAGGAAAAAAAATAAATAAAGAAAGAAAACCAACCATTATCAGTACTCATTTTAAGTAACAATTAATACGCTTTCCAGGAAAAATGTCAATCAATCATTACCCACTTAATTTGCAACTAAAAAATTACAATTATTTTAGGTATCACTGAAATAAGAAAGAAATGAGGGTTGCTGGGAGAAAACGTATGCTGATGGAGGGTGGGCATAAGCACAGCGATCATGCTCAGGAATTGAAATGCCAGCTGCACTCACAATCCCATTTGCATATGAAATGACAAATCTGCTTCAAATTACTACTGTGAATATCAGAAATGATCTATTTCAGAACAAGCTCTGCCCACCCTGAATTTTGCAGTACTAGAAAAATTTCAGTTTGTTGCGTCTTTCTCGTTTTAGTGAAAGCCTCAAGCTGGACTAGAACATTAAGTACAGCACTTCCAAACTGTATCCTTCTTCTACTGTCTCAAGGAAGGTAAAATAAATACAAATGCTTAGTGCACTACCTGTGCACAGCAGTTACCACCAGCAGTAACAGCCACTTCCTCAGCACGGTTTTCAGTTCTTCTGACACACTACAGCAGGCCTATGTCGCACTGCTGCCTTGCTATTCAGCCTGCACAACTCCACTTATTTATACAGCTTAAGTATGATAGATGCAAGGGGCTCAGGAAAGTGCCCGACTGGATCAATGTACTTCTCACAGGCATCGTATTTCCACTGCAGAGCTAAGTGCATGATCACTCCTGCTAGCTATCCATTTAGGGCAATCCACATTTGGATACTGCATTAATCAATTTCTAACTTGTTAGATTACCTGTTCCAGCATGTTCATTGCTAAAGATCATGCTCCTCCAGCTCTATTTACCAGTTGTGCAAAGCTGACTTCCAGCACCTCTCCATTCGAGACTTGAGTTATATAGTGGCAATAAGGCCACCGAAGTGACTTCTTAGCTTTGCTCAGAATAGCTGGTTCCTGGCGTTATGACACAATATACTGCTCTTGTTCAACATTTCAAAATTCCTTTAACTTCTGAAATTACATTAGGGAACATCAGTGAATTTATTTTTAATAAACAAATACAAAACTATATGGAAAACAACACTTTCAGAAAACATTTCATTTACCTACTGAGCACTCTGTGCATGTATCAGCACAGGAGAACTGTATTTTTCTCATACGCTAGCCATCTAGTGATACCAAAGCATAACTTCTGCTGCTGCTTTAGATTTTTAATTATCCTCTTTACCTTCCGCCCAGAGCTATCCTGCTCATAGTACCCTTTATTAATGGCATTCATGCTCCGCCCTGGAGTTGACTTCATTTCTCTTGTGAAAGAAATGAGGAAAGGAAAGAAAGAAAAAAAAATGCTTGAAGGCTTACAAAAACTTGCTATACATTATTACACTATAAAATATATTCACATCAAAATAGATTTTGACACTGCTATTCTAAGGCTGTAATTTATTTTGGCATTGTTGGTATTTTAGAATACCACAGAAAGGTTTCTATCTCCTGGAAACAGAGAGAAATAGCATTTTCCCTTTCACCTTTTTCAATATTGTCATATCAAGTATCTACTGCAGTAAAGATCTAAACTTACTATAATGTCTTTCAAAGATTTGCCACAACACTGAAAATAGAGTGGTTACAAGTTTAAATAACAGGCAAAGAGTTTTAAAAAAATAGCAAGGAGTATACAAGATCTCCCTTTTTAACTACTTCAATTTCTTTATACTATCAGCTCACAGTGAACATCTAGAATCTGTAACAATTTCAGGTTTATAAATAAAATACATACTGCTGATTCTTAAATTTGTACATTTCTGCAGAAATAAAACACTTTTTTAAAAATTATCACCAACAGAAGATGGTTCACACAGTAGTGCACCCCGGTGCTCAAGGCCGCTCCAAAGGAGCTAGGCTGGATGCTGGCGAGAAGTCCAGCTGCAGGAGCCCAGAGCGCAGTACGGACTAACCCACCCACCTTCTCTAGCACGTCACAGTCTGTATGAGACTTCAGCATCCCACAGCCACGTTGCTATTAGCACCCAGGCTGGTTAATTTTATATTAACCTGGGTACACCTAAACCATGCTGCAAATTTTAGAAGCCGCTGCACGTCCTGTTCACAGAATTTCTCTGGAACCACCCCTACCATGATTTATAGGAGTACTCAGTTACGTAGCCGTAATGCCATTGCCCACGAGACACTACTAGTGAATGCAGCTATTCATTCAGACATGCTTAAAGAAAATTTTTTCCTTAAGTAATGGTGTTATATAAAAAAGCCAATCACAAAAAAGGTGACAGGACAACAAGACGCAGTAGTGAGCTACATTAACATTAGTAACCCATGAACAAAAATATTGACATCAGTTAGTTACTACTCGAGTACATAACTGAATATTCTTCAAGATTCATTTAGCTGAAAAGATTTGTCTATCTTTCCTTTTATATGCTACAAGGATGCAGCCTGCAGTGGAGCCAGGAATCAACCTCATTTTGATCAATATTATAGTTTCCCCCCCCCCAAAAAAAAAAAAAAAAGACATCCAGAATATTGAGCACTGGGGCTTTCTCCTTCACGAGCAGCACTCAAAAATGGGCAGACAACTATCTGTAGAAAATAAGCAGGTTATTACCGAGCTGTACAATTGCATGTATTTGCGTTGTGATGCTATATGCAGGCCTCAGTCACAACTGGATCTCACCGCATAGGAGCCTCACTGCATAGGCAAGCAAAAAAGGATTCATGAGTCTCTCTAAAAACAGAGCGCTCTACAGAAAACTGAGAGGAAAGCTAAGCACTGGCCCCTCCAGTATGTCAGAGGTCATCCTTTACAGAGAAGGAACTATTCTTTGACATACCTAAATGGAAAGGAGACTAAAAAGTACTTCAAAGTCAAAGTAAACAAGACACCTTCAATCAAATGAGAAATTAGATTTCTGCAATCCAGAACAATCACTTCTAGCCCTTTAATAATTATACTTTCTAGCCAGGAAATCCATGATAAATGCCAAGTAATCTGCATGCAGGCCATAGTTAAAAGGAGAAGACATCCCAATATGAGTAAGACTTGTCTGAAAAGGTGGCAATTATGGATTAATAGCTCAATCAGAGATCCAAGCAAGAGACAATCCTCAGAGGAGTTAGAAACAACCACTGATAAATATTTTGAGATTATTTTAATAGCAGAGGACTTGTATGAGGTAGCAAAATATAACTCCTTTATAAAGGAGATTAAACAATGGGAGGGAACACGAATACAAATTCATATCTTTCCATACAAATGACATAAAAATCAAGAAATATTAAAAGCCCACAAGTGTCAGACTGGCATCAAAGGATGAGTTTCAAGGAATTCATCTCTTGCAAGCACTTTGGATTCACTCAGGGACCCTCATTCTGCATATCCTGAAAAAATAATCTTTACTCCTAAAACTTCTCCAAAAAATGTGCTTCATCCTAAGTGGGTACCCACAGAGCCTCGAAAAAAACTAGAGCACAGCAGCACATACAGGGTGACAAGCACCATTCTGATCATAGATGTCGTGACACTCTTACACATCATTTCAAAGGAACCTACCCTCAAGCAGCATACGCATCGATATTTCTCAAATCTTCAAAATCAACACTACGCTTCTCTGCTCAAAGATGCTGATCCACAGCTATTACTCTAAGCTATCTCACAAATTTATCAAAGATCAGTAGCTTGTATTTTAAGGGTTAGATGTTAGTTGTCGCACTGTTATTTCCAGCAAGAATTTCTTCAAGAACGAAAATCTGCTATTTACATATGTTGCAACACTTTGTTTGAAACTGAGTTATTTTTGACATGCTTAAAAACAAACAAAAATCTGCCTTTTCTTCCCAGAGAAATTAAATTTTAAATCATCAACTCATTTGTACAAAAAAAAAAAAAAAAGGAAAAGAAAAAAAAGCACCACACACACACATAGTGAAGGATTAGCTAAGGGTTTTCTTTTTTTTTCTTTTTTTTTTTTTTAAAAAAAAAAAGCCCTTCATTTCTCTCTTCAGAGACACCTCCTGGTGGATTTGAGGTTTAAACGTGGACTAAAGTAGGTATTGCTGCTCTTCATCTCTATGGGAGCACATTCAGATCTCAAAGTTGAAAACACTGTTAGCCCATTTACCATACGGTTCTCAAATTTTAGTCTTTAAAAGCATTTCAGTTACAATCTTTACCAGCAATACCAGCAATTCTCAGCTTGCTATACATGAAGAATTCTGGTCTTCAAAGGCTGCTAAAACCAAATTCTTCTTAATTTATCATAATGATATTGCATGCTCATTCAATCCCTCAGAAGTCAATGGAATATCTTAAGTACAACAAAAGAGGTTTCAGGTTAAAGTGTCAGCTTTAACTTGTTTTGAACATTCAAGCATATTCCACAAAATATTCAAGGTTTTTTTTATAATTGACTTAAATTTGTTTCTTTTCAGTTTCAGATGCCACACAACCATATTTTTAGTGCAGTTCGCTTCCACAGGAAAAGGAGTTAAAATGTCTGTAATTATGCTAGAAACTATTATCAACAGGAGATACAGGAAAACTATTTTTTGAAGATTTTGTTCGTTTTGAGTAAAAACATTCCCAGCACCTCAGATAAGGCTGGCTGCAACAGCCACAGTGGCCATGCTGGACGTTTCAAGTGTCACCTGGATTTCATGGCTGTTCCGGGAATGAAAACGCCAGCTCTTTCGGGGCCTGCAGGGCAACCTCATTTTCAAGGCAAATCTCACCACAGGATACACATTTCAAAACTTCCAAAAGTAAGTGTATCTGTAACTAATGCCTGCAAAAGGGGAGAATGACTTCAGTCTTCCATTAATTAGATGTTTTTCTTTTTATAGGATTTCTGTGCCCACATATGAGGATTAAAAAGAAGTCTGTTGGGAGATATTTTATAACGTGAAAGCACTACTGCAATTATTTCTATAGGCATATTTAGAGATGTATTTAATGACTGCCATTTGGAAGACAAATGTTCAGTTAACATAGGGCAGTGCCATTAGTGCCAAAGAAGCTGTCAAGAGCTATCATCCTCTGAACAACTTGAAAAATGTTTCTCTTAATATATTATTGGCCTACCAAAAGAGAATGGTACCACGGCTGTTTAGTCATGACCATGCTACACAAAAGCCACGAACTACACAATTACTGTGATCTGTAAATAATTTGCTTGCTTTGTCTCCCAAATCACCTGCATCTTTTCCGGACTGAGAAGAGGAGGCTGCCTCCAAGGAGGAAGGCATGCAGGAGAAGCGCTGGGACCAGTTCTCCAGACGGTGCCTTGCCAAGGGTTTCACAGACAGGGCTGAAGGTTATAACAGATCAACTGCAATAAGTGACAGTAAGAAGACAGCAAAAACTCTCACAGAAAGACAGAAATGCTCAAAGTGAGATTTAAATAGAATACTCTAAGCCTCTCAACATACCTGCTGCCTAGTTCTGGAGGCATCCAAGTCTCCGCATTTAAGCTTTCAACTGTAAGAGGTCCCCGCATGGCCAGGGGTCTGCTTCTAGGCATGTACCAAAGGCCTCAGCCTGCCAGCACCGAGCAGCTCGGTGCCTGTCAGCGGGTGCCCGCCACATGCCAGCCCTGGCAGGGGCCCAGCCCCACCGCCCAGCCAGGCTCTGCAAACACATCACCCCTCATTTCCTTCACTACACTCCCAGAGGGAGGACTGGAGAAGGAATGGGGGCAGTTCCCCCCTTCAACTCAACTGGGCACTGAACCAGAAAGAGGTCAGATGCAGGCTGGATCCAGGTTTATCCTTTTGCCTTCCTCTACCTGAAGACCTACAAACCACAGAAAGTCACCAGGTTTCACACCCAAGGGAAGACATCCAAGCAGACATTCAAATCCTCCTCTTGAAGCTGTCCCATCTTGATGAAAATATTTATTTTATATACCTTGGCAGTAAGGGAAGAGGTGACAAAATTAGCATTCTGAAAGGTAATTCTGTATTTTACATGAAATTGTCACTGAATTTTGTTCAAGGACACTGTCACTGTCCTCCAAAGAAACTCTACATCGCAGGTGCTCCCTGCCACAGGAAAGGGCCCTAGTCACTGAACAGTCATCCTCAATTTATTCTGTCTCTGCCCAAGGTCATACCCAACTCTTTCACAAATGGAGAAAGGGAAGATTTTCAAATTGGGTTAAAAAAAGTGGCCATCTGAATTTTATTCCTGGCCAACAACAAAGCTTTAAATGCTATTCAGTAAATATTCTACCTTAAGTCTGCATTTTGCAACCATTCCTACTAGAAGAAACAGAATATAAACATAAAGGGACAAACGTGCAAAACACATACAGTAGAATCAGCACTAATCAGATATTATCTCAGGCCAAGACCATTCACAAAACTTTTATCTGACATTTGCTCAGCTCTCCCCAAACCCGACTTGCTCACTGTCCAAAAAATAAGGCAATTCCAGCTGCTGGCACAGCCTTATCTGAGGCACACTAAATATACCATAAAGCACTACATTAGAAAGCAAGAGTGGAAGTTCCCTAAAACTTCTTATGTTCAGATTGATGGCAACAATTTTAAATAGTCCAATTTCAACATAATTATGTGGAAATACAGATTCTCAAGAATTCCTAGGTCAAAGTAACAGATGTCTTAGTACCACCATTTAAGGTCATTACAAGAGTCACTTGCAAACCAGGCAGTAACAGCAATGTCTGAGACGCCCTAAAAATCCTGCTAGCAAGTTATATGGCAAGTCCTTCACATAGAGCTCATATTATATGTATGTATGTATATGTACACACACACATGATACATATAATCATATATAACACAGATCACTTGGCTTCCTAATAGGCTCTGTCCCATTTTTCAAAATATTGCATTTCTTGTATCTGCCTAGGAGAACTCCCAGGACTACAAGGACTGGACAGCAGAGAAAACTTCACAGGTTTCAGCCACTGAAACACAGCAATCCACACACTAAAAATACCTCTTAAGCAGCCTCAGCGGTATATACAAGTTCTTTTTTAAGTAGAAATAGAGTTTAACAATTTAATACTCCCAAATATTGTGATTTGATGCAAAAAGCCTTTCAGTTAGAAAGAGCTGTGATGTTGTAAAGAATCCATAAAAGTGCAACTTCTTCTTACCACCATGGAGCAGACTAGCTTCTAGCATTGCTAAGAGGGGAGGCAGGAGAGAATCAATCATATCCTGAATAGTCAAAATGGCAATTGCCTGGGAGGTAGAACACACTTAGCAGAAAATAGCAGTGCCAGAACTCTCATCTAAATCTCTGTCGTAGGTAAGAAAACATTACAGTCTTCTGTAAGAACAAAGGAGTAATTCATCCTGATTTGCCTTGCCGCTATCTCTGTGTAAAACTCTCAGTAAGGATCTTAATACTTCTCTCCATTCAGACCAGCTTCCTACACCCACAAAGCAATCAACCACACGTATCAAGTCATGGACATCTCACTCATCGGATATCAACTACATGATCATCAAGTTATGCAAACAGCTGTACTCGTGGACATGCAGGACACATGATGGGAGAGCGGGCTGAAAGCCAGACTCACCCTGGAAGATGCTGCCTACCAATGCTCATTGCAGAGCAGAGAGCTGCTAGGTCAGTCATGGTTACCCCTCTTGCCAGCTCAGCCACCCAGCTGCAGAGTCCTCTCCTTCCCCTTAACCTTCTTTGACTATCCCAGCACCCTATATGCTAAAGGTATAACAAGCCACACACAAAAAAACAAGTTACAGTGCATGAGATTTAAGAGGTTCACTCTAAAGGTATACCAGGGGATATGAAGACAGTCACTTGAAAAAGTAAGTTTCAGAAATTGAAGAGTACCTAGATTGGAAAAACAAACAGGAGAAAGTATGCACAGTAGGAGGTATATGAGTCAAACTGGGAAAAGCAGGAAGGGGAGGGGGAAACAAGAGAGTAGCATGTGCCAAAAATAACTTCTCTTTAGCTTAAAGAAATTATCTTTAATCCTACGTTCCCATGAACTAGAAAAAAATACCCTGGAAACACAAGTTTCCAATTACATCAAAGTAATTTCAAAGTTAAATCTTAAACTCTTTTCCTAGAGTAATTTTCAAGAAGCCTTACAAGTTAACATAAAGGTTTAAGTGCTTTAAATATTTTAGCTCAGAAACCAGAAGTAGTTCAGGAATAGCAACACAAGTATCCTTATAAACTAGGAGTAGGATAGATTAACCCATGCTAAAATCTGTGCTGCTGTAAGTAGTTGGGGCCGCTCCACCTTTCATTATCATTTTCAGCACCAACATAACCTTTTCCTTTGGAAGTTTTCAACATAAGAGTTTTTGAAAATGTGAATCAACATTTATGAATTGTGAGAAAAATGTGAAGTATGTACTGAACTATCATCTTCAGTGTCAAGAGGAAAGTGATATTACTGAGGAGCATATCAATCTTATTTATTTAAAGATTTGAAAAAGAAATCTTTCTTGTCCTTCTCCTCCTTGTTCCCTTGCCATGCAGATGTATCAATTTGTCACCTCTTCCCAAGATTTCAGAATCTGTACATTTCTCAAAGAACTCAATCCCATTATCTGTTGTATCACACCAGAACTATTCTGATAAAACTGTCTCTCAGAATGCTTAAATCCCACAAAACCCTTTCAACTGTTAAACAGCTTTTCAAACTCAGATATCTACAAACTCCTCTCTACACAGATTACCTCTAGCTATTCCAAATTTATCCCTAGACATCCATTTATATCAAAATATGAGTGAGTCATTGCTGTAAAGTCCTTATTCTATTGGATTAAAAGTAAAAGTTTCCCTTATTCACATCTCTGATTTATACTTATTTGTCATCATTACAAGATCATAATCTAGTTTCTCCTGGTATTTCAAAGAAAAGCATTCATAAAAGCAAGAGCTTCCAGGGAGAAGGCACTTTAACTTCATAGAATAGAACAGAAGAAAACTGCCTGGAGAAAAAAAGAGAGAGAGCGAAAAAAACACCCGAGTTCACTAATGTTGAGACCCCAAAACTTCTTCATGCTATTCATTACTGGTATTACCATACCTATGCTTTCTCTACTCCATCAGAGTAGAATATGCTGAAGCAGTATGATCTACTCCATCCTACTGATTCAGCGTATCCGCCAACCCACTCCAGAGCAAACAAACTCCTGCACTCAATAAAAAGCCTACCCTGGTGAAAAACTGCTAAACAGCAAGGTGTAACATAGAATTTTAATCTCGATAACCTATTGGGAATTTGAATTTGCACAAATCATAGCTGCTTAAATGCCTATCGTTAAGTAGCAATGGATGCTGACACATTGAAAGTACTTTTCTGAACTACTCCTATCAATAATTACTCCTTACTTGACACAGATCCTAAGACAAGACATACTTAATAGAAGAGTCATGCTATACTAGCCATAAAACGGGTTATCAAAGGAAATTTTACATATAAATATGTGTATATATATATATGCACACATACACACACTTCTATTTCAGATGTGAACATGCCAGTAATATTTCAGCATCAGCATCATTTTGGATTAGACCTCTTTGGTCAGACTCTCTCATCATGCAAGGAGCAGGCGGCACACTAACTGAATAGTTTCCAAAGTCTCATTACTAAGGACTTTTGAATCCTTGCATACTCAGCATAAACTTAGAACAGATTACTATTTAAGGATTGACAGCATGCTCCTCTCTGGCTCCAGTGCAAATGAAGACAATTCCTACTCTAAAATTATCAAAGGATAGACTTCTGAAAGACACAGATTTGAAAATCTAGTCTAATTTTCCAGTACTTAGAAATCAAGAAGGCAGGATACCCAGCAGAACTGAAGGAGAATATAAATTTTTGAAAGGATTCTTTTTCTTTCTTTTTTTTTAATACTGAGTTTTTTTCTATTATTTGTATAGAGAACACAGTCTTAGAAGAAAATTTAAGTATAATGAATACTGCAGGTTAGTGAATCAAGATGATAAAATTCACTATGTTTAAAGCGAGGGAAAAAAAATATAATGAAAGAGATGATATGAAAGGCAACAAGTAGAGGATGCAGATTGGCCCTGTCAAATGAATTCACAAGAAACTAGAAGGGCATTGGGATGGGATAACCTTCCACAAAAGTGAGAATGAAAATGCTCATTACAGAAGAGCTATGCAAGACTCCGATCGGAAGGTAAGATTTTTAAGGGAAACCACATCAATACATTTCCTTAGCTTTTATTTCTTCAGCAGTAGCTTTATGATTACCTTATAATATCAAAATGGCCTAAAATAACCAAGTCATACTGAAGAACCTGGTAAGATTCAGATAGTTTCGGCCACGCCACTGAGGCGAGCAAATCCTTTTCTCTGGTAACGTGTGCAGCACACAATTCAGGAGGTTGCTTTTCTTCGGAAAATATGCGCAATGATGGAGGAGCAGAGCTTCAGAAAGTACCTTTAAAAAAAGTAGTTACTTTCAATTTGGCAATGGCTAAGACAAAACCCCCAAAGCCTTCTCAAAAGCTATGCATGTCAGAAGTATGATGGGAGGAGAGGAGGACAAAAGAAGGATGTGGAGTCTCAGCAGATCCATCCTAAAAATCACTTCTTTGTGGTTTTTACTCACAATGTGGCCAACATTTAATTTTCAAGAAGGATAAATATCACAAGGCACAAAACAACACTTCCAATTTGATTCACAGACGGAGAAGTAATCACTTTTTTTTAATTTACTCAGAAGAGTAATTTTTTATATTTGTTAATTCACCTAAAACAAAAAAAAAAAAAAAAATCAAATGTTAACTCATCTCTTAACATGATGAGGCAGAAGAAAAAAGTTAGATAGCAAAGCTCTGCTAAAATTGGGTCTCTGACTCCAACTTTTTAGTGCAGTTAAAAACAGTATTTTTGCTTATCACTTTTACAGTTGATACTGAAAAAGCTCCAAATTATGTTTCAAAATTGGAAAAATCACTTAGTCAAGGTCTTTGAGCAACATCAGTGTATCATTTAGACTTCACGTGCAGTTAAATCTGCTTCATGACCTCTCCAAGAAGCTCTATCACAAAATTATTCTGTAAAGAATATGACTGTGAAAAAAACAAAATTTTCTGCATTTACAGGTAGACAGTTGTTGCATCAACCCACTACTTGGCAAAATGGAAAAATAAGTGGCCCAGAACTCTTAAGTTTTAAGCCTATCACCTCCTCACTCATTAAGAGCATTATGATTGTGTGCTATTCAATAAAATTTTGGGAAAGGATATAACTATGCACAATTTACATTATTCTATCCTTGGAAAAGCAACTAGAGGTTCTGCAACAATAAGACAGCCTATCTAATTGCACTGCCCTCATATACCTTCCAAGAGACTGGAAATTTTCAGAGATGCTAGATAGGTACTCTCACTAATACAAGTGAGTATTTGAGTATGTCTATAACATGTGGCAAGGCGTTACTTCCTATATATCTAGATTATCACACTACACACAAACTGTGATGTCTTTTACTCTCAGCATAGCATCTTCATGCCTCTAATGATTAGAGATATTCAAAGACACTGAAATGAACCAAAATGAATTCCACTGGATATTAAAGGGGTAACAAACTTTCCTTTTAGACTGTATTTTTGAAATGTATTCCTGCATGTTAACATCACATTTACTACTGAGCTCACCTCTCAGCACTTTCATTGCCTATGGAGCCTTCTGCCCTAATGTCCTCATTTTTCCAGTTGAGTTTTCTTACGTTGCTTTATCCGTTCACCTTCAAGTAAATGCAAACAGCTTTCAAGATTCAACCTCTTGAAAACTTCATTTTGAAGTTCACCTCTAAGCATAACGTAATTTATTTCCCTTAACTGTTAAACAATACTTCAGCAAAATTCATATGTCACAAGCCAGTTACACTGAAATAAAGGAAGTCAGGAACCTAAACCAAATTTAGTCAGCTCTGGGAGTCGGAGCCTAGGGCAACCAAATATAGCAGATATTCCAAAAGAAACATCTCTAGGAGAGTTGACCCTGTGGATTTCAAAGTCATGGGAAAGATTCTTATCAGCTTCAGGGTTTGTTGGATCAGTCTGCTATTTAGGTCCAGGGTCTGTTTACTCTCTCTCTGCTCTGTTCCTCCCCTCCACTCATCACCCTGCAGAACAGCACGTGCTACTATTTCTCTGCCTCCTGGTGCTTTCTAAAGAGCTCACAGAATGGAAGAGAATGACCTGAAAAGCCAAGCAAGAGAATGAAGTTCGAAAAAATAGAACTTCCCAACAGTTATAAGCTTCAAAAACAGGCTTATTTCCATAGAGTCCTCAGGAATATAAAAACCAGAAGACTGAGTCTAAAGGAATCTCTGACTCAAAAGACAGGAACATTAATAAAATCAAGTTCACTCCAGAGAATGCTGACTGTATTGTGGTGGAAAGCTATGATTCACTATAAATAATATGTTTATTACTAAGGTTTTTTTTGAATTGTCAAAAACTTTGACCTTCTAAAGTCAAAGAAGAGTTTTTATCAAGGTAAGTATCTCCACACTTTATTAAAAAAAAAAAAAAAGAAAACTATTTCCAGAGTGTTATGGATATAAAATACAGCAAGTTAACTACCATACCAGAACACAAATCCCAAATAGGACTTTTATTATTTCAAAAAGTAGCTATCAAAACTTCAAACACATGAGACAAGTATTTAGGTATACTGTTCCTAAATAAGTCTGGTGAATTAGGCCGTACCCAAATAATACTAAAAAGCTATATCGTATTTTAGTTACTGGTGAATTTCATTTATGAAAATTTATTGTCCAACTAAACACTAGTGATAAAAGAGCCCTGAAGCATAATTACACGGTAACAGCTGCAGAGTAAATTTTTACAGTTAAAAACGTGTATATATTAACTGATATAAACAAATGTTTATTTGCATATACAAATTTATAATACTGTTTTTGAGTTCAATTTCTAGTCAACTAACATACATCATACAAATAATATTATATGAACACAGTTACAGGTGTAAGCCATGATTCCTAGTCTACAGACCAGTTTTATAGCTTATTACAAATTCACTGTTGGATGTGACAAATCTAATCAAGCTAGACAGCACCTGCAGGTTTGGCAAGGTGGGGTAGGCAGGTCCACCTCGCAACAGCGCCCGCTCCCGCGGCAAACGTCCTCAGCACCCCGGCCGGCCAGGCCTTGGTTCGCTTCACGCAGAGCCCCTGAAGGGCACGAGCTGGGCCCTCTTCGGAGGCAACTAGACCAAACACGCGCCCCTACCCACGGGAAATAAAAGGCGGTTCAACTCCCTCGCACACCGCACTTGTGCGTTAACAGTTATTACAAGCTCTTGTTAGGGCTTATGTGTTAAGCCCTAAGTAATAATATAAAGTTGCTTATTTTTAATTATTTACTTATTGTTAAAATTAACACAACTTACACTGTTTTAGTATGGATATTGGACAAAATTGCTCCGAGTCTTACTTGATACAAGCCAAGCCTTCAAAAGGCAGCCTGCCGAGGGGCAGCCCCGCGGCTCCCCGGGCCCGCGAGGTGCTGCAGGCCTCCCGAACGGGCCGCCGGGCAGGACCAGCGCCCCTTCCCACCGCTGGGCAACCAGCCAGCGGCACCATTCCCGGCCCGCGGCAAGGTGGCTGCAGCGGGCGCGTGCGTTCGCACACGTATGAGCGGCGTAAGGGCCGTGAGCCGCTGGAGCTAGGAGACACTGGTACGGGAAGGATGGATTCCTCCTGGTGACATATTGAAGTCTTCTGTGGACCACTCACTCACTTAAGGGGGTTTCCTTGATGTCATTGGGTTTTTGCTTAATTTTAGGTGTGTGTTACTACAAATCAGCTTTGCAAGGCTACCTATCCTGTCAAATATCCCTGACATACAGCCCAGGCCAGGAAAACCAGTCAAAAACAAAAGGTTTACATTGTTACTTTTATTTGTTCCCTGGACAGCAGAGTTTAATTTATATGATTAGTCACAGAGCTGCAATGACTCAATCGATAATGCTGCAAAAAAGCCCGCAGAACATCAGTTCCCACTAGCAACAACAAAAATCACACCACAACTACGGACCCCACAGGCAAACACCTACCAGCGCTCTGCCCACGCAAGCCTGAACGCGGTTTCACAGCATCGTCACGCTTTTACCTACCGGGGCGCACCGATCACCAAGAGCGGCCGCCCCCGACACACGGCTCATCCAAATTGTAGTCGCCATCCAGAGCGGCCTCCTCCCTCTCTCGCCCGTCCCAGGGCCGGTCTGGGAGACTGGTGCCACGGCGGCACGGCAGTAGAGCAGCCATGCCCCAGCGCTACGGCCGCTTCGCCCCCAAAACGCCCGCAGAAAGGCGCAGGGAAGTTAGACTGGCCCCTAACCATTAGTGTATTTTGGTAAATGGAAATTTTATCTACTACTGACAGATATCTAGGCCATTTTGGGGGGGCAACTATTACAAAACTTAAGCATGAGTAGTCCCTACATAGACAGCTGTTCTTCAAAGTTGTTGCACTACTCAAACCATCTAATTTTAAAGACACTCAGGTAAGGCAACCCTGATACAGTTAGAGTAATCTTAAAAAAAAAATGATTGTATCAGATATGCTTGCATCTGCCCCCAAGGACCTAGCTTTAGGGTATCAACTTCTAAAGCAGCCCAATTACAGCAGCGCAAGAGCCAGCTGGAGCCCAGTTCAAAGCAGCAGGTGAGGAGACTGGCTCCCCCAACAGCCGGGGCAGCGCAAGAGCCTGCGGCCAGGTCAACACAGACATTTTGTTGGCTGTATTTGCCAAAAAAAAAAAAAAAAAAAAAAACTTTCTTCTTGAACCTTTGCAATAGATATTTTAAAGCGTACTGACTGTATTGTTCATATCAGAGTAAATATACTAAGAATTTCTCACTGTATAGCTATATAACATGAGATGCACAATAACAGGTCATTTGAATGCAGAAATCACATCAAATTAATTATTTTAGAACACATACAACATACAGCTTCAGCAATTTCAAGATACATTACTTGCAACTGTAAAATTTTACTGTACGCAGTCATAGGGAATGAACAACCAAACCTAAATAGTATTTTAATTTCTGATATGAAATTAGTTACCACTCCTAAAGCAAACAATAATTTCATTTAATCTTTAGAAAAATTCAAATAAAAAGTTTTTACACAAGAAGTGCAATGGCAATCGACATTTTTCCTTTCTAAATGACACACTGTTTAGGTTGCAAATACTGCGCATCTTATTTAACTTCAATAAACTAGCTGATTCTCTTTTGTCTTTAACAATTTTCTCCTCTGGAAAAATGAAGAGGTAATGAAAAAAAACAAAACATGAAAATATCAACCAAAAAGCTAATTTAATAAGTTGGTTCTACTAGATTCCACAACAGGGAGAAGGGAAAAAAAGTAATTTAGACACCTTCTTTTACCACATATCTAGTTAATTGTACGGCAAGAAATTAGTTTTTCAGTTCATCTTTACCTCGAATAACAAAAACCACGATCACTCAGATTAGCTTGCTTGACCTACTGAGCAATCGTAATCGTGCCGTATATACCTCTGAATAGAGGGTGGCCTGAAGTGATAGAGCATCTCCTGAAACACAGGTCTCTGGTGAACACAGTGCAACAGAATAAAGTCAGGTGAACATTTATATCAACTTTTCTCTACAAAGTGATAATCAACCCTTATATACATTCATACTCTACTAGACTGACAGTACTTCTCTCTGGGTAAGATATATGGCTTCTAAAAAGTTACTTTAAGTCTCTTGGCCCCCAAACCGATAACATTTCATGAACAATGTCCACATAAAGCTAATGGGCAGGTTTCCAGTGTGGCAAAGCAGCATAGCATTACAGAACTCAACGGATGTTTAGCAGTTTCAACTAGTCAAGAATCTAAAGCCAGTATTACAAAGATAAATACAGTGTTTGCTACACAAAAGCATCAGGTATTTTTTTCATTTTTAATAGGTGTTATGTTAAATTGTGTAGTATTACATGCACAAACTCTTTATCCCCATTACAATTCTAAAGAGAAGTCAAAGTTTTATCTTACCAAGACTGAACTCCAGCTTTGGCTCATTTGCAATTCTCTGAATACCTTTTAACATTAAGAAAAAAAAGCTAATTAGAAATAATTTGATTTCAGCATCTAGTTTTTTAATATGCACTAAAAATTTAACATGTCTAATTCATACATCAATAACTACCTGCCATTACTGGTGAAGTATCATTTTACATTAAAAACTCAGTGAAAGAGATCTTTTCACAAAATACTTATCTCAAAAGGAACCAGCTTTGAAGATGACCTTCAAAAAAAAAAACTAGAAAGGAAACTAAGAAAAAAAAAGAAACTCTCATGGATGTGTACACTTTAAGATTTTCAATCAGAACAACAATCTACTTGTCTGCAACAAAAATACTAACTCTAACAACACATTTTAAATGGATATATCATCATGTTAAAAAGGGAACAAAAATTATGCTTTGTGAAAATATATATAGAGTTAATATAGTAAAATATATCACTGTGTTGTTGATATGCATACAAATCAAATCACAACAGTTTTTTAATTAGAAAAAGCACATTGGAAATTCTTTTTCTCATGTACTCAGGAGAACATGTAGCCTGTAACTCTTTCCATTTCTGAATTATGCTCCAGTAGTGAATATTTTACTGCAAAGGGCATTATACTGTTATTGCGCTAGGGTACAGGAGTGAAACAGAACTGCAAGAATAGCCAATAAGAGAAACACAGGAAGGGCAGTTAAATAAATACTGAGTTGTTCAACCTTCACAGGAAGTAATTGTATAACAACGGCAATAAGAATAAACCTTTTAAAAATGAAATTTTCTTATGTTGATGCTTATGTATTGCCTCCAGTGAACATTACTACCAAGTATCTGCTAGTATGGAAGAAATTGGCCAAAAAAGACTAAGCTGGTACCTAAACTAAAAGCCAAGATTTTTGTTACAAATTCAAAAAATAATTTATAGCTGTCATGCTCCAAAAAACATGCTGTGGCAGAATAGGTCTAGTTTCACATTGTTCTCGTTACTGTAATTAATAATTCAAATCTGACCTGAAAAATTACAGCTTAGAAAGGCCTTGGTCAGTAGAAAATAACAAATGAGATTTTTTTCTTTTTCATTAGAGTTACAGAAATTTCTCTGACCACAAATTTCTCAGAGTTGAATCTTGCCACTAACCATATCAGCGTATTGGGATGCAACATGTTTACCGGTTTTATGAGTACGCTGGATAGAGACTTGATTAAGTAACCGGGCAACGGAAGTGCAGTGCATAACCATCCAGCAAAGCTCAGATGCCAGTGCACCAAACATGACTCAACATACGGTTAGGTGCTTTCAAATTCCCAGAGGGCTTTCATATCACAAAGAATAACCCTGTGATACTAACTCAGGTATCACTAAAGCTTTCTTCATAAACTTATCAGTTATCAGGTTATATTTTAAGCAGTAGCCTGTGTGTTCATATCAGTCACAGAAGAAAAGGATACTTAGAACTGACCAAATTCTAAAGATCACGAAAAAACAGATGAGGGGGAAAAAAAAAAAACAAACAAAGTCAGAAATGTCACAATCACAGGTTTGCTCCCCAAAGGGGAGTATTTGCATAAATCTAAATATATCAAGTAATGATATTTAAAGATAACCTTCAGCAGTTTGCTGCTTCTACTACAGCGCATTCTCAGTCAACAATTTGAACTGCATTATATAGCCTGTTTGTGACAACACCTGTGCTGCTAGAGATTCTGGGGCATTTTTATTGCACAGCACAATAACAAGAGTACACACACTTACTTGTAAACTGTGGCTCTCCTAGGCTGTCTACTTGTGAGGAAGGGACAAACTGCTGTGCTTCGTCTGATGATCTCTCCTCTTTGATTTCCATGATCAGCTTCCGGAGCTGCTGAATTTTATTCCGCAAACCTTCCGAGTTTGCTTCTCCAAGTGCCACAGCCCAAGATTCGCAATCTGGCTTAGACGCAGCTTCCAGGTAAAGATCTGGCTCTCCACTCTGAAACTCTGCACTCAGAGAACATTAATACACTTTTTAGGAACTTGGATACAGAGGGAAGATTCATGACAAGACTGATGTCACATACAACTTAAACCATCATATTTCTATTTCTTCTGTCAAGGAACCAGCACTGTCCTTTCCCGTTCAGTGCACTACTACAGCAGACCTCAAAGCAATAAACGTATTGCTAAACTAGGTGGCAGAATCACACTGAAATGGGAAATCTTTTGTTAGTGCAGATTGCGCAGCTTAGCAGGTAGCTATCAGACCTGCTAACTTAAACAGGAATTTGATTTAGCAGGGGCAGCCGACACGTTTCCAACAGAGAGACAGTGAGATTCACCAAAATGAACGTGTCCGTCATTTCTCCCATTAGCCCTGCCCTTCATGCTCAGCCTCTCATTCATCCTTGCCAGAATAGCACTGATCAGTACGTGGAGATAATTTAGCATGACACAGCTCCTCCGTGAACACCAAACAGGTTGTACGTGGGAGCTTCTGACCTCATTACTATCCATGGCTCTTTTGCTGTTCTGTCTAATGAAAGCCTAGCTGCTCAATGATCAAATTAAAAAAAAAAGACAGACCTGAGGTTCCCAGGGAAATGTAGGTAGTAGAAAGGCATTTAAAATTCTGTGGTATAGACAGCACCAGAGTTGCAAATTCAGTGTGACATTTAGTGAGATACACACAATGAATAACAAACTGGGAAAGAAAAAAAAATCGATGATTCTTTGAAAAAAGTTACTGACTTATTCAGAAACGGCAAATTCCCTAAACACCTGTATTCTATTAATAATGTGGGAAATACCTGGTTGGACATCAAAAATCATTTTGACCCTAAAAAAAAAATGTAGATCATATTGCTGGATAGAACATTTAAATGCTTTCATGTTTACTTTAAAAATCCAAACAACAAAGGAAAGCTTTTTTCAAAACAAAGTAAATTTAAACTCCCTTTTCCTGGCTGGAGTATCTAACCTTGGGCACTTATCCACATATGTTATTCTGAACTAGTTTGCACTTCATAAACTGAGCATCTGCCACTTGCAATTAACACTGCTTTTATTGTTCTGAGGAACAGAAGTGCTAAACGAAGTCTGGAAGTCTCCTAAAACAGCACTGGCACAGACGCCAGCAGAGGTGGGACAGAGTTTCCTGTCTGGGGTGGATCTAAGGGAATCCAAACACATGGCTGCAGCTGCTAACACCAATTCTGACTAAGATTTCACAGAGCAGCTGGACTTTCAAATTGGGGAGGAATAAGGGCAAAGAGCAGAAAGTGGGGCAACATCCTTCTGACTTCACAGGTAATTTATGAAGTGCTAATAAGGATTCCAACTCTTGCCTCTGACCCTGGCTCGGTTTGAAAAAGAAGGTATTCAGCTACCTGGTGACAAGAATGTTTGGAATCTCAGGGAGCCGAGGGAGTTCATCAGAGCCATATATACACACAAAATAGGTACTTACCTTGTGGGACCAAAACTGAACAAACTGGCCTTTATTGTTTGTGACAGATTAATATATAGTCATAGAAATTTTAGCTATAAGTTCTCTTGTGATCTACAGTTGCAGCTGAGCCATAAGGGCAGTAACTTCAATAGGATTCATAATTATAAGACTTGACAACTTCATGACTTGATAACTTCATAACTTGAACTTCATAACTTGAAGCTTCAGTAAGAGCACATTTGTATACTCCCTTCTGTCACTGACCTTGATTCAGAATTTTTTTTTTTTAACCACTATTCATATTAAAAAAAGGTGGGGGGAAAGGTATGCAGTCAGCCAATATTAAGCATCAGAATTAACCACTGAAAACAGGTTAAATATTTCTATATATGCAAGAGCCCATAAGAAATTAATTCTGTCTTTAGAAATACAGAGAATTTTAATAGAAGTAGTTTTGATATCCAAAATACCTTTGCTAGGTAAAGACTACAAGAAAAACAAAACAACATTTTACAACCAAAAGGTAAACTTATCAAAATATTCTTTTTTTTCTTTTTTTTTTTCATGTAAACAAGAATAGTGATCCTACCTTGAAATATTCTACTACTAGCTGGATTTAAAAAAACAAAAAACAAACAAAAAGGCAGACATTTGCTTCACGAGGAAACCAGTGTTTTGCAATTGAAATCATGCTATTTATATTTACCTCTTAGCTGTGGAAATCAGACTGTCAAGCACAAAAAGCATACTGAATCACTTAGTACGCACGAAGCCTGAAACAGGTAGTGAAATTCAGTAAGAGTGGGCATAATTCAGCGTATTCTGGTCTAACAGGTGCCAGTATTGAGATCTGGAAATTCATTCTAAACTATCACTTCAAAACACTACAGTATGCTATACTGAGACCTTGGAGTACTCAGACAAGCGACTTAAAATTCCAAAAAGCATCTGAAAATATCTGGAAAATATTCATCACTGCAAATAGAAAAAAGTTTTATTCCACAGGCTGAACAACTGGTTAAGCTATATATTTCACATACTGTTTTCAACGTTTAGATACAACAAATTCACATACTAAAAGAAATTCAGATTCTTTGTTAACCATTTTAAGAATGAAATCTTTAAGTATGAGTTACAGCAAAGTTGCACAACAGCAAAAATATCTGTTGCAATAAATGAGCGCCATTTATAAAACAATCATCTTTACTTTCTTCTCTCAAACAGGTCATATTGACTATTATTTTAACTCACAGGTAAATAATAAGCCTATCACACTCAGATACTTAATTTTGAGTTTCGGTTCAAAGATAAACCTTAGCTGAGCTGAATCTTCCTGAAAACAAACTGTATATTGACAAATCCTT
Organism: Rhea pennata; assembly: GCF_028389875.1. NCBI lineage: Eukaryota > Metazoa > Chordata > Aves > Rheiformes > Rheidae > Rhea > Rhea pennata. The sequence goes on along the minus strand of NC_084666.1, from coordinate 51,001,855 downwards.
AGATGCAGTCAAGCCCTCAAATGAGTAGTTAGCGTATTAGCAGAATTATATTTGCATCGTAATGTCCTAAACTTGGGAGTATTTCATGAGCGAGCAAAAATACTTCATACTTTACAATTACGGAGTTACTCTATTAACTAGAAGTACATAGGCATCTTGCACTATGCTTTCTTATTGCCAACATAAGCTAGCATAAGCTTTGGACAGAATCCTGGCCTTCTGAAAACAGGTACTATTTACTTCAGTGAGACCAGTTGTTCACCCAGTACATATTCCTAGTTTTAATGTTATGACACAATCTTTGACTAAGATGACATGTAAGTTTTAAGAACATAGAATATTGCTATGAGAATTTTCCATCTACTTGAAAATCTACAATAGCAGAGCAGGAATTTTAAACTCTGTGTTGGACATCCCCTGTGATCCCAGATGTCCAAGTTCAGTGGCATAAACCCAAGGAAGAAGCTTTCCTCCACACAACTAAACACAATGGTTCTCCCTCAGAACTCATTTTTCTTCAGCAAAACAAAAGAATAACCCTCAAAACAAATGTTTAACTTACTAAGGTCAAAGCAAAGTGTTATGCAATTCTATATTTATCTTTCTTCTTGATTTGTGAAAGGTCTGCCTGGCTACAGGAATCAATCCAGGACCTTTTGAAAGCTTTCATAAACTCAAAAAAAAAAAAAAAAAAAAAAAAAAAAAAAAAAAAAAAAAAAGAAAAAGAAAGAAAGAAGAAAGGGACAGATTCTGAGGTCAGATACTAGGATATTGATGTTACCTACAGTAATCTAGTAGTGCTCACCTGACAGGTGACTTGCACATATTTAATCAAAATCACAATCTAACTCAAGATTATAAGCAGCTTTGTCCTCAGCTTTTCCCAGGATACCCAGTCAATTCCTGGAATTTAACAAGAGTTCTTAAAAGCAAGAGTATTGCTACTATACCAGTTATATTACTACCAGAGCAAATCTAAAAATGTGTGAAGACACATGCATTCCTCATGTTTGTCACTACAGAGATTGCATTTACCACGAGAATCACACACTGGCCCACAACTGCAATAATTAGCCAGATATCCAAGTGCTTCTCACCATCTCTGCACTGTTAGACTGAGCTGAGCTGTTTCAATGGGGAGGGGGGAGGGGGAATCACAACTACCAGCCTCAGGAGAAGGAAACGAGGGAGAAGTGAGAAGAGACAGACAAACAAAAAAAAAATATTAATTCTAGTGCACAGAGTGGTCTCTGAAGGGTAGCACTGATACTCTGGCAATGCAGTGAAAGCAAGCTAGCAGTGAGGCACCATCAGCGAAGTCTGCGGGAACACCTCCTGTGTTCACACTACAGCGCGTGGATGCACTGCTTTGGACTATATGGACTCCCACTAATTCTATCAGTTGCTCTGCTAAACATATATTTTTAAGGATAGTTTGTAGCTCAGGAACCACCCAGCTTCCACAGTATGATACCACATTCAACTAAATTCCCTCGGCTCTGTTCAGGAAGTGCACAGTAACAGAAGCATCTCTCACACTGCCACTACAGAAAGCTAATGTGGTCCAGTGGCTGCACTGCCTCAACCACCTTCTTAAATGCAGATACCCCACTACTCAGTGTTTTGCTTCCCTTTCAAACTGGTTGCCAACTTCTTTTCTGTATTTCAGTATTAGAGACTCCCACTAGGGGCAAGGGTGGAGGGAGCAGACACTGGAAAGCTCATATGCCTGCTAATAACGTCTTTCGGATTACTATCGACTGGGATTACGCTATCCTGATTAAGATTTCACTCACCAGCAACTTTTTTGAGCAAAGTTTGACCTCAGGTTTCCTCCTAGGGAAGCCAGCATATAAACGTGCAGTCCCGCAGGACTTCTGCAGTCCAAATAAAGAACTCGCAATCCCTGCTCTGACAGAATCGCTGTCAAATATGGGAACAGCACAACGTGGAGACACCCCCAGCAGCACTGGGCAGCCTCTTCCACTGTAACCCAGCTATCTGAAGCACGCAAATGTCTCTTGGTGTTAGTTCTAACACCCCCAAATAATTGTTCTTTTTTCCAAGGCTTTTGTAATAACACTTATTTTCTCTACCAGTTCAACAGTAACAGCTGTCTCTCTTCTCTACAACTAATTTTAATAACTGAAATAAAGAGGAACATCACTAAAAGCTTCTAACAACAATTTTATTTTTAAATCTGCACCTGATTTTAAGTTTAAAAATACTATCTTACAGAGACTCTTGTGTTGCATCTAGACAGGAGGAAGGGGAAAGGAAACGTTATTTGGATTTAAAGGTCTTTGGTATTAACTTTTTTCTTAAAATGGCTTTATTGCTTTATTTTTACCAGACGCGTAAAAGCGACAGGAAGGCTGATAAGCTGTGTCAGGCATTTGGTTTGCTTTATTTTCATTAGAGTTATAAGTATAAAAACATGCTGAACAAAGTTAAAAAAAGAAAAAAGAAAAAGAAAATCTTTGACAGTATTTAAATAAAAAACCCACACAAAGCATGTGCTCAATGTCTACAATTTCCTGTGACAACCACTCCTTTCCTGGAGGATCACTTTCCCCCTCCATGCCAATACATGAAGTATGAGAGTTCACAGCAGTTAAAGGTTCTCTCTCTCCCCTTTCACACTTACTAGCAAACAGTAATCCCAAATTGCTACCTCAGCAGTGGAAAATGGTTGGGAATATCAATGAGGCACTGTCACTCCAAAATAAAAAGCACCATCACAGCTAACCACCATATGCTGTAACAAAAGTAGAATGAAAGCTTTGATACGTAAATTATATCCGCAGGATATTTCTAATACAGACATCAGAGGCTTTTAATTCACAAAGCTGACTGAATTCTATATGCTGATGCATTTCATGTTCAAATTAGTAGTGATGAAATCATCCCATAGTTACTGATGATGCTGTGCTAATCTTCCTTTGAAAGTTAAATTTTCAATCAAAGATAAAGAATTTAATTAAAAAAAATTATCTTCAGTGGGATTTTTTTTTCCCCAATACTAGAATGAACTATAATAGAGACTACAATGGCAACTTATGTAAGTCCCTACGGAAGCTCACAAAGAGCTGGAGGTATCTGAAAAGAATATAGCAGGATAGGTAACTTTGTTCTGGCTGATTACCGCAGCATAATATGTTGTTTCTTTAAATACCAGCAGGCTTTCATACATGCCAGGTACCTTCTCCATCTTCATTAAATAAAATACCACACCAAAGCCAGAAGCCAGGCAGACCTTACAAATACCTAAAAACCACAATATCATCTCAAAAGACATTAAAAAAAAGAAAAAAGAAAAAAGAAAGGAAGGAAGGAAGGAAGAGTATCACACTACTGGCATGATCACTGCCTTCTGAAAAGGGAAAGATTCAGGTATCTTGAGTTTCTATCTAGCTCTGCATGAGTAACCTCAGTGTATGGGCTCCATTTTTCCAACTTAATTAGAACAGGGAACGATACCAACCTGCCTTTCCCAGCTGCTGCTATTGGGGGACGGTAGGGGGCACCCTCCAAAGCACGTGGCTTACGTACTACTACAAACAGCAAAAGGGAACACTTGCCTTCTCACGGGTACTCCTGTATGCCGGCCTCTTGCCCGACACCCTGTAACTGCCACGCTAGCTGACTGGCACCTACCACCAAAGCCTGGCCGCTTTCCTCTGTCTGCTTCCGTCCCCCCTGTGCCTCACCATCCCTACTCAGATATCAAAGCTCATTTTCCTGATTCTCAGATCATGCAAAATAATACAGTAACACAGTCTTAAAGGAATTTTGTATCTCCAGGCACAAGACCTGAAAAACAGAAGAGATTTACAGATAAAGAGAATGCGGTCCTCCAATGTAGACTCTCAGATCTGATTTCATTTCATTGCCCGAGTCCTGGGTTCGTTCCCAGTCTGTGTTGTTGCATATAGTATCACGTGGAGCCATGGAGATCAACCGAGTTAGCTCTTCACTCTCTCACCTACGTGACACATGTAACATGAGACTGCACAACACAAGGGTCAACTCCAGACGGCTCTCGGGAGTTTCAAATATTCAACCAACAGAGCTCTAGTCATCCTGCTCCAGAGAAATGTAACAGTGACCAATATCTACCAACATTAACACAAATTTCTGTTCCTGGCTGCCCATTCTTTTGCATGTCATTCTTCACATCTTCCGTTCAAACACAGACACCTCTGGTAGGGGACAAAACATTCACACAAAAAAATACCTGGAAAAAAAATATGACAAAGTAATCACCTCAGAGAGAGGTTCCAAGATCCAGAGGCAACAGTTATTTAAGTATCTACAATAACCTATAATATGCTTCAGTGCTTGCTTGGAGTAAGTTGCCTGACCCTACAGTATGAGCCGCAAGCTTAGCTGCCGCCAGCACTGGTTGTGCAGTAGCACAATTTGAGCCAAGGAAGTTGCACTGCTCAGACATTTCAACGTGCTGCGGTAGTTTCCAGGGGTAAGATCTTCTCAGACAAAATGGCTGAAATACTCTCTTCACACATTTTTGGATTTGGAAAATGAATCCTATTCATAAAAATTGTCATATTCAGTCATCTGATCTGTTCTATTAATAACAAGTAGCAGATGTTGTGAAGGTGTACAAGTAACTAGGTATATACAGAGCAATATTTGCCCTAATAAATCTATCCAGTTTCCTTTAATGGACAGCTCAAACTTTGAGCTGGACTGCTTTAGGACCACTGCGCTTAACAGCCACCTACAGAACTGTCCTCTGACTGTGTGATCTCTTTTGCACTACATATATGATTTTAGTCTCCACAATATCCCAAGGCAATGAGCTCACAATATAATTAAATGCTGCATGAAAAAATCCTTATCTTGCTCCATACACGCACCACTGTCTTTTCTTAATTCTCTTCCTAGGTATCCTAGCTGTTCTCATTTTCTCACTATTACTCACATTCCCTAGGACTCAAACCATTGCTCAGAGAAAATGGAGACCAGCTGGCAAGAAGCTCCTTCCAAAGTTGCAAGCCCTAACCCACCAGCTGATTCTCTGGATTTTGCTCTCTGCTCCCTCCCTGCCACACCACCAGTAAAATCTCAGATCAACTCACTCTCCTTTGCTTAGTGCTTTTGTCCTGGAATAGCTGCTCCTGGGCTGCCTCAAAAGCAACTTGACAAGTGGATCAGAAATCCTTTCCTGCTTCTGTATGAATCCTTTAAAGCCCCAGACACACATTTTAGTGTTTGGGGGTTTTTTTGGCTTCTAACAGCAATTCTGGATTATTCTAGGCATGATGGAGCCATTTTTCATGATAGACATGATAGAAATCCCCAAAGAGATCTCTCCTTAATTTTCACATCCTTTTTTTCCCTTTTGTCCTCCGAATTTTGTTCTTTCCCACAGTACATCAAGTATTATTTCACTTTTGCTATACTATCCTCACTCTGCACTGCATATTATCTTAAATCCTCTTCAGTTTTGTTCTTATCCTTTACACTAGTAGTCTGGCTTTCTTTCTCTTCTCCTGTCCAACAAATTTTCTGCCAGCTTTTGTCCTTGTTCTCCACCAAAGGAAACTTGTCAAATTTGAAATCCATTTCTCATCTTCTTGTCCGTCTCTTCCACTATCTTCTGCTGCATTCCTTTGGTCACCCTCCAGGTATTCTCCATCATCTTGTCAGGCCCACATATCTCGAGTTCTCTACTGTTTTTCTCCTTCTACCATTAATACATTTTTAACTGTTTCTCAGAACACCATCACACAGATCTGAAAGCCTTATTTTAGGAAGCCTGTCTCTCCAGCTCCTGTTCCTAACTATGTAAGCGTATTTTTTTTCCTCCAGAAACATTCACAGTCTTTCTCCACAGGCAGCCTGAAGTGCTTACTCAGTACTTGTTGTTGACTATTTTGCCTGCTTTTGCACTTAATCTGCCTATCTCACTGCCACAAAAACTGTCTTGCTTGCAGGCTTCAAAGCTGAGAGAATCCCATCAACTATCACAACTGAATTCTTGAAATAGCAGTACTATGTAACAACACCATCACCTCATAAAGCCAGTAATCACAATTAATGAATTAGAATCGAGTGCATAATTAGAAAAAATCTCACAATTCAATAGTCAACAGCAGTCATCTAGCTATTACATTGTTAGGTGAAGTGATGCTTCCAAATTGAGAGATAAGTCCTTTTTGATGCAGTGCCTTAACCTCTGGTCCAAGATGTGGCATTTAAAGCCACTACTGAAGATGCAGGACTTACTGTGAGAAACAGCTCGAGACCCAGATAAGGACAAAACCCACAGCAAATAACTTTTCAATCACTGCCTTTTCTAATGCAACCAAACACCAAGAATCATTTCAGCAGTTGACAGCAAAAAGTCAATACAGTTAATGCAGCGCTTTTCCTGAAGTGAACTGGGAATTTTGGCGCTTATAAAAGTATGAAGGTAGGAACTGCTAATAATTGTAGCTAAACCTAGCCATCAAGCCCACAAAGATCGCAAGTTTTTTCCTCACAGCTAGCATTACTAACCAAAACTCCTCTCAAACTTGTCTTGAGAACAGACTCAAACAGCTCTTAACTACACCATGCATGACCAAATTTAGACAAATGTCCTCCAAGAACCAAGACCAAAAGATGTGTTTCATTTAATGTGTGCCTTTTTTATGTTATATCTTGAACTAAGATATTCTGAAATGAAATATTTATGATTGAATCTCCCTGCATCATCAGATAGATATTTCAGGGTATGCAATAAATTAGTTAACACTGTAGGCACAAAGGGAAAAAAATCTTGACTTCTCAAATTTAGTTAGGCAAAACTTTTTGGTTTTTTTAAACCCTAGGACAATAAAAGCTAACAGAAAATTGCAAATTGATCTGAAGACTATGAAACTCAGCCATGGTATCAGACAGACTAAGTCATAAGCAGTTTCTAATAAAACATGGCTAACTGAGTTGTTCCTGCAGAAAATAAGTGGTTATTGGCATTCTCTGCAAATGAAAATCTTTCCACTAAAATAATTATTCCAATTTCTATGAAACAGTATTTTTTTCTATTGTTAATGCATGAATGAAGAGTTGATAGAAGGCTAAAAAACAAAAAGATGGCTTTTAGCACTATTTTCAGGCATGGACACAAAGATGAGCAGGATTTAGATGCAGGCATCTTGAACAGACAATATTTTAGGTAAAAAAAAGTGTTGAATAAATTGTTTAACAAAGTTTCAAAGTGGGGGATTCTGCTGCTTTTGTTTGACAGGAATACAAAATTCATGTTGAACATACTAAACTGTATCTTACTTACTGAGGACTATAGACACATCTGTTTTAGTCCTGAACTCCACAATCCAGCACCGCTCCAGGATTACCACTTCAGAGGCTTCAGAAGTCTGCGAGAGATAAAGATGACAAAACGTTAGGATCTGGAGTCTGACTGGGAAGTCCGTCTGTTAGCCTGCTCGCAGCCAACGCAGCCTACAGACAGAAAGGCACTGAAGTGGAAGAGTCACTATGCAGATGGATACCAGCGTTCTTTAATCACTGATCTGTGCCATCCTACCTCAGCTCAATGAGCTATAATACAAATAAACTGTTGGAAAAGATTATATAAGAAATTAAGAAAAAAGGGAAAACTTTTTTTTTTTTTCATATTGCAGGTATTCAAAGTTATGTGCCAGCTTCATTTCTAAACAACTCAGGCAAGCCTATCTCATTCTAATTGCTATATCTACTGATAATTGAATTGAGTAGGATATTTTCAAGTAAGCAAGGCAAATACCTAAAGTATACAGACTTCCAATAGGCATTTCTATTTAATTTTCATTTAAAAGGCAATTCTTTACCATCTTTACCATCACTTGAAACTCTGAATGTTGTCTCTGGCTATACAGTTCAAGTAATAACAAGTGGTACAAACCTACTGCAGAGTGCAATTATGATATGAGTTACCTGTATCATTCCTTTTGTGAATGCTCTGCAGACAAGACGCAGACTCTTCTTTTAGCTTAATAGATGCGACTCATTTTTCAGAAGAGTGAAGCTATCAATCACTCCCTCACCATTAATCTCTTGTTTTCTTGAAACTTTTAACAGCCACTTTTTACCCCTAACATCTGGCAATAAATAACCATAAAACACCCTCCCATACACTTCCTCATCGGGAGTAGTGCAACGTGTCTCTACTGCAGCGCAGTTCTAGAAGGTCTAATAATAAATTTTTGCTTTAATGTTCCTTTCCCTAGTACTTCTTTATTTCCAAAACCTTGAGCCTTAGTTGCACATACTTGATGCTTAACAAATGACAAGGTTTTCTTGCTTGTTTTTAAAGTTTATACCTTTAAAAGCTGCTTGTCTGCTTCCTTCTCTACTTTTATGCAGAATTAATAGAGGACTGTTATTTGGCCTGCCAGAAGTGGGCGCAAATTTTTACCAACAGTTTCAAGACTGTCTTTAAGTGGAAGACTGCATTTTCTCATAAAAGGACCTTCTGCTCATCTAATATTATCATAGCCTTTCACCAGCAAGAAAGCAAGAAAAAAAATGATAGAATAAGCTCTAATGTTCAAAGTAGGCATTTTTGAACTGCTTTTGAACTTGCTGAAGAGCAACAAAAAGGAACTGTTTTAGAAAGCCACGCAAGGATTTCCTCAAAAATGTCTACCTTGATTCTTCCCCCTCCACAAAAAATTTTCCATTTTCTTACATAAACACTCCAAACACATTCAAGTTGTCTGAAAAAGAAGTATTCTTTTATGGTTTAAGAAAACTACCAACAGATTGTTTAAAAAGAAAAAAAGATGAAATTACTGGAGCAGAGCAGTGAGTTTTGGGAGGGGCACAGCAAATGTTGTGCTGGGAATTTATTTATCAAATACAGCAAACTGGGCATACATGATAAACCACCTATCAGGTGATTTCAAGTGAGGTTCTGTAAAGAGATTCCTATAAGGGAAAGAGATGCAGAAAGATTTGTATCTTTTCTTTTGTGCGCGTGTGTTTCTTCACAAGAAGCAAGGAAAGACAGCTTGGGGAAATGAGCAATAACTGTTCAAAACCAAACAAAGCCAGCGATACTAATTCAAGAGCATTCCTCAACAGCAACAAGGCTGACGACTGTTAATTCTTTAGATTTTGAAGCAAGATGTTAACACCTACATTAAAGTCTCCCAGAAAATCCTCATTTGAAGATGTTGCTAATGCAGGCAAATTCCTTCAAGAGATGACAACCTTTCAGAGAAGACATGACCAAAAGGTTTTATTTCAGAAGTTAACAAAGGTCTGAGACAATTTAACACTTAACTGCAAATACAAGAAATCCTTAATTGTGAAACATTTTTCTGTAAGGAAGTGTTTTTTGTTTTTGTTCTTTAAAGCAGTAGTCTGTGCTAGCTGATGAAGAATGGGATTTTCCTTCACCAACATGCCCCAGAGTTTCTATTATGTCATCGTAACAGCAGTGCAGATTAAGAGGCACAGGAGCCCAGCAAAGCTAGAAGTCTGTCTATGTTACCAAAATTAATGTTATTTCCATAACTCTGGGAAGAGGCAATTAAGAAAGAAGAAAGTAAAAGAGGCAGCGTGAAATATGACCGAAAAGAAGAAGAGTTTTAGCTAGCAAACAGCTAATTAGAAGGAGTAGAGAAGGTCCTCCTAACTGAAAACTCTGGCTGGCTTCTCTCCCAAGTGTTCTGCATTTCAGACAATACCGAGGTTGTACTTTATCCCTTTCCTTCAACACTGCAGTTTTTACTTGGCTACTTCTATTCCCATCAGTTTTTGAATACAGAAAAGCAAGTGTTGCTTTCTACAAACCCAAAGGTTTCAGCAAAGAGAAGGGACAAGGCATATGCTCTACTCTGTGCTATCAGTGCAAATACTCTTAGAAAAGCAGTATATTGCCATTTTTAATGCACAATTAGCCCACAGAATGAGCTAAAAGCTATGAAAAAAGGGATGAAAGAACAGTTGTGGCACCTCACTAGGTAGGTCAGCAATATGACGCTTTCAAGGAGTTTAATCAATTAATGTTGAACTTAAGGAACTCTGATCAAAACAGTAAAGGTGAGATGCTTACAGCTGTGGGCTTTGCTCTCAACAATGCTATTTGCATGGCCATGCACATTTTAACCAAGGTGCCTGTAAAATGCTATTTATGCTTTGATTTCTGATTTGAGTGGATTACACCCAAAATATGCAAGTTTAAAGTGACCACTGAAGACGCAAGGCACTGAGGAAAAAGGCCTCTAACTTGCAATCTGGACTAACCTTATCAGCACTGCTGAGGCAGTTCCTTCAAGAGGCAGGTTCATAAGAGACATGAGCACAAGGTGGCAGCTTATGTTGGCACTACTGCAATAGTAGAAGTTTTATAGATGGAAGATAATTTTATAGATGCAAGAAGCTTGTAGCAAACAAGCAAAACAACTCTGGAACAGAGTTTGAGGATTGTGAACCATGCTAAATAGGAGGCTTTAGATATGGTTTCTTTTCAGAGATGCAGTTTAATTCAAGCCTTCTTATAAAATAGTAAAGCCATCTCAGCCAAACAAGAAGGTTATTATAGTCAGTATCAGCTTGGTTTCAAAGATGCTGCGCCCTACAAACCGATTGTGTGTTAACAGATTTATTTGTTAATAGATTTGCTTAAAATGATTTCTTTGCCCTAATGACTGCCTAAGCAAGAGGGCAGAAGAGCAGTAAGGAACTGATGTTTTTCCTTGAGAGAAATGGAGAATAGGAAAAGCCTGATACCAACACCACCGTAGGCTCTTCTATTGCCACCTCGAGCATGCATGTGAACAGTTAAGCACCCAAGGAAACAATTTTCAAAAACTCACCATCTGAGCAGAAGAGTTGTCTGGTAACACAGCAATCAATACCAGCAGGATTGTTTCAGCCATTTAAGCTTTCCTGGTGCTTCTAGCTTGCAGCTAGAGATCAGCACTCCTTTTCTGTTCAGGGCTCTTCAGCCACAGGCCTTCTCTTTAGGCATTTAAGTTCAACTGTAGAAGCAATGCTCATGTTCTTGCGACTTAAGTCATCCCCGTTCCTCCTCACTGTTTTTCCCTCCTGCTCACTCTACCTTACTGTTCTGCAGAACCTACTGTCTTGTACGTGCAATGTGCTACTATCAGTTCACACTATCTTTTTGGGGATCAGTATATTAACTTGCACATCATTCTGACTACTAGTGATTCAAAAATTCAGCAATATAGTAACAAAATTATACACATAATTTTAAAACTAATGTCTTCCATTATATTTTCTTTGGGAAGGAAGGAGTACATAAAAGCGTGAACTCCAGCACTATTTACACTAACACATAAAAATAATCCACATAGGAACTGGGAGTCTCAAGGCTACCATGTAGAGGAATCCTATGGTACTACAATTAATCATCTTTATGTGCAAAAACAGCAGCTCAAGAATTTGACTCTGCTAAGGTGTTTCATAAACACTTTAGACCCAGTATTCTACTGCTTGAGATATCCCAGAGTGTTAAACACCAAAGTTACTCCAATCAAAAAAAAGACTTTATCCATCATCTGTCCAAAAAGCATTCAATGAACCATGCCAACTTGGCCCCTTTCTTATCACTATGGAAGAAAAGGTCTTCTTCAAACATCCATAACCCACAGATGAAACGGCCAGACATGGCAACTCCACAGGCTTAGCTTTTTCTCCAAATCCTAGAGCTGCAGGAAATAGAAACCTGTCACTATATAAAGAGAAGCTGCATTATTTCCAAGGACAGACAGCCGGACACGCCATGCAGCTCCCAGACAGTGCAACACAGCTGCTGAGCTGCAAAGGCTTGATGGTTTGCATTCTTGTGTGAAAGGCATACAGGGAAGGGAAACAAATTAGCACATAGTTAGCAAAAGATAATTATCAAATAATTAACAGGAACTTGTATTCATGAATGCTTGTCTTAGGAAGCAATGCAGATTGATGGTTCACTTGACATACCGGAATACAAACCTCATAGAGAAAGGTTCAGGATATTTCAAGTTTTCTACATTTTAAAATGGTGGATGCTACAGTACAAAACTCTCTTTTTGCAACAAATTACCTCGCTCTCTACATCAGTGGAAGTTAGAATGAAACAGCACTGCAACTTCAAACGAATTTACATGCTTTTCCAAGATTCACGGTCAGGTACAAGGTATGTTCAGAGGACAGGCAGTCACATTTTGTATATGTGGGAACAAGAAGGGAAACAAAAAAAAGATGAAAGAGCGTAAGGTTGCCAGAATAGAAAATACTTGTTGCTGCAAAGTGGCATATATGCTCCTCAACATCCTGGCACAAAACTGAAGGGAAAGAGCTTCAAATTCCTACCATTGCAGATTTCTCAGCATTTAGAAGAGCTATGCTCTCTCTAGCACACAAAAAGCTAATGAGAAATTTATTTGCAAATGAAATGACAAAATTGTAATCAAGGAACCTACTATGCATATCTGATTGAGTTCGACTTTTTTATCAGTATCTAAAGGCACCCAAAATTGTTCTCTTAAGTACATATTATGAGTTTATTTGGACTAGGAATTATTTTATTTCATTTTTCTAGGTTTCCTTTTAATAAGAGGGTAACTTATAATGACCTCGTCTTCATGCACATAAATAGGATCAAAATCAAGCCTATAATAATGTTCAATATATTGTTTTCCATTATTAAATAATTCTGAAAAAAATATCAATAGCTTACTGGATCAATGCAAATGCTGAACAACATTTAGGCCTTCAACTATTTCATCTTACTTGGAAGATGGACAAATCCTGCAAATAGCAGAAAAAACAGCAGATTGTTTTAAAAGATTGATTTGATGAAGAAAATAAATGATAAGTCTAACCAAAACATCCTAAGAATACTGCTCAAATAGAAAAAATGATTGGCCAAGCTTTACTATCAGTAGGCAGCTGTAAATCACAAGTAGTATCACTACTATCAAGCATATTGCCTTGAGTTTCAAATCAGGCTAGTGAAGACCTTATCTTTTCTGTGGAACTCATGCCAAGAACTGTAATAAAAGACAGGAGACACCTGCTCATCTGCTTTGCTATGATAAACTACTTACTCATACGTACGTAACTGTACACAGCTCTTATTGTAAAGGAAGCTTAGTGGCATTAAACTGGCAACCATCGTTCAACTATTTAGATTTACAAGCAATCTAAAGTGAAATGAGTGGAAGAGAAGCACTTACACAAGTTTTCTGATAAAGTAAAATAAAGCATTATTGCAGTTTGCAAAAGTATAAAGTGCCAACACATTCAAAAGTAGTGGGAGAACCACACCTTAGCTCAAGTTACAACAGTAACAGCTAGGGATTGTTTCTAAAGGGTCTGCACTGAATGTTTAAGCTATGTTGTACCCTAAATTGGTAACTATATTACTGCAATTCCAGCCTGCTTTTTAGGGGGAGGTGCATAGGTTAAAAAAAAAAACTTAATAAATTTTTAAAGCACTAACAGGGACTTCTAAAATGGTCAGAGTAGAAAGTTTGAGTGATTGCATTCTTGTAGCTCTGCCCTGATGTACCATGACCAAAAAGAATAAAGGTGTTTTGATGTGAAAAGGTTTTACAGCAGGAGTTTTATTGGGGAGGATGTGGAAATCTACTGTTAGCTATATCCAGTAGAGAGCTAAACTTGACACAGTTAAAAACAGAAATGCAGTTCCAAGCAATTGTTACAACAGTAAGTAGAGAAGTAATACTACAGCATTGCAGAAAAAAAACAAATACTATACATAGTAAAAACTCTTCCGTTAAAGTGGTATTTAAAAAAAAAAAAAACCCTATCCATGGAAAAGAATTAGCTATCAGAAATACAAGGAATCCTAGTTAGTGAAGAATTTCACTGATTATTTTTAAAAGCTTTTTTTTTTTTTTTTTTTTTTTTTTGCTACATACACCAATTTCTGCACCACATTTTTTCTAAACAGGTATTTTCTACTCTTGTTTATGAATATTCCTATGGCAAGAACAGGTTAAATGAAAAAAGTTATGGAAAAGCGTAACACTTAAAATTGACACAGATTTAGTCCCACAGAAGTAACAGAAGAAACACCGTTAGGGAACAAAAGCTGAAAATAATACTCCTAAAATACAAATGCAGAGAATTGGTTTTAGTTCTTGCTCGCTATTAAAGAAAACACTTGCAAGAGAATGTTTTGCCTGGGGGCCTGCTAAGGGCAGCAGAAGCGTCTCCGCCCAGGCTGTAGGCTTCGCAGGGCTTTGCGGGTGAAGCGCATCCCTTCCAGGAAGGGGAGCGGGCTGAAGCTGAGCGCCTGCTCCGGGCCGGGGACTCCGGCTGCTTCCAGCGGCCCCGGCGCCTCCGGGAGCCTCGAGGAGGCCGGCTTACCCGGAGCGGCTCCCCGTCTGGCGAGGGCTGCGAGCGAGCAAGCTGGCACCGACAGCCCAGCGAGAGGCCCGCGCGATGGCACGAGTGACTGAGCACTGGTGACGCTGGCGGCAATGCTGCAACAGCATTAAAAATGAAGCAAGCTGCACAACTTGCCTATGATCCTGCCCTAACCCCATGTGATTAATCCATCACGAAACGCTGTTAGACACCAACTTCACGCTGGCAGCATAATACCTCTAGTCTGCACGGACTCGGGAGCGTTGCTGACTTACAATGTCACTAAACAAATCTTGCAGAACAGACAAGTACTGTTAACACACTATTACCTTTAACAAATGTGACTGCTTAGCCAATAGTAATTTTCTTTTCATTTTTGAAATGCATTAGTAGTAATAATAATAATGTACAAACACATTCTCTTAATTCACATTCCACATTCCCTCATTTTATTATGCACAAGCATAATTAAAAAGGAAAATTAAACTGCTTCTACATTTTATACACAGCTTGAAACAATCTCAAATTATCTTTTCTACCTAAAAGGTAACTACATACAGTTCAGATACAAATTAGTCAAGTTTTTCAAAGTTGTATTTTGGTGCAAGATCTAGGGCCGTACAACGCACACCACGGGTAACAGACTTTTAAAATGTTTTCTCCCCCCCTTGTGTTTTCCACTTTCTGGCTGTCTTTTAAACAGCAAAACAAAACAACTATGTATAAATCTGTAGCACAATTCCCAACTTACTGTCTTTCACTTCAAAACCAGCTTGAAATAAGACTACCACCTATATTTTAAAATAAGGTGTTGACAGCTTAATTACAGCTTCTAACAGTTTCAGCAGTAACAGGGACCGGAGGAAGGCACCAAACCAAAACAATCCTGCTGCAAGGATTGCACCTTTGCATCCACTGCACCACAGCGAAGCATGTTTCTTCCCACATCTGCCAACACTCACTATTTTGTTGCACGTCTCGCGGTATCTGGTATTCTCCTAAACTTTCAGCTCCTGAAGCCACAATATCACAAGCTTTTATTTTAAATATCAGCCTTCATTCAAGAAAAAGGGGGGAGGGGGAAGAAAGCAGCAGGGTGAGAGGCGGGGGAAGAATTCTAAGGATTCAGAAAGATAAAGTTTCCAAAATGTATTGCTCCTTTCGTTGCTTTTTAAACTTCACGCGTGATTTTAAGACAAACTCCTAATTTTTCAGGGTTGTAACTTCAACTCTTGAGTTTCATAATACTGCACTTAAAGAGACAACTAAAACTTGTCTGCTGAAGGTAGTTTGAGTCACAATAGCCTACATTCTTCCCATTAAAAAAAAAAGTTCAGATGAAACAGCTGATGAAATAAATTACTCTTTTTCCTGTAGGAAATCCAAGAAATGTGTGATGCGAATTCCTTGGGGACAAATTCTCTTCATAGTTCATTGCACCTCACTGATGCTAGGAGGTGCATACATTCCTGCAGGGTACAATCTAGCTTGCAGAGATATTTGAAAAGAATTTTATTTTTTTTGCTAGAGGAAAAAAAAAATCACTGAGCCATTTGGGAAACTTTTTACTGGTTTTGGTACAGTTGACTACAACAGGAGACAAGGAGTCTTTCTTGGTACTTAGCACACATGCGGTAAGTTTCCTAACTTTACATGTAGGAAATGTCAAATTTATTGGTAGCCACACTATTATGATTATATCCTTAGATTATAATTCCAGCTCTGAATAAACCAAACCAACCAAAAAAGAAAGTCAATAGTCGGATGTATTCATCGACTCCTTGCACACCTTAGATGGGATGAAAAGTCCCACCTGAACAGCTTAACAAGCTTTATTTGGTCATTTCTATTTCAGGATCAATTTCAATCCAAGCAATACTTTGCTGACAAGGTATGGCTGAGAGGAATGTTATGCTTAACCTAGGACAGTCCTGGCTGTTGGCCTCCTCTGTGACAAAGTGCAAAAATAGAGACTGTTTCGAGCATCAGTAGCCAGCCCAGAGTGATCTCCAGAGAATAAGGACATACACATACATCTCTGGCTCCTTCTCTGGCAAAGTCCACAGAGAGATCTAAACCAGCTCAGACTGCCAAAGGCCTGAAGTGCCCCAGGTGACCACCACTGCTGCCCTCCGTTGTCGCGATGCTCCCCTCGGTACGGACAGGCAAGAACGTGACGCAGGATTCCCAGCGTGAGGGCAGACAACTCAGTCACGAGGACAAGAACCTGCACAAAACTCTAGGAGACATGTGGACAACTAGGAACAAGGGCACCCTGTGCCCAGGGGTGAGCACCGGCTGTACGCCCCTGCAACCAAGAGGGAGAAGCAAGAAACATGCTCTGTAGGTTGCGGCGAGGGCTGTGCTGTGCCAGCACACCTGTGCTGAAATTAATTTAGCTACAGCAGTGTCTAGAAGAGACTCCCAGCAAGCAGAAGGTTTCTACACCTTTGTTTCAGGAACTGGAAGCAGAAGAGTGATACAGGGAGCCTGAGAGCAAGAAGGAGAAGAAAGGAAGGAGTGCCTGCCACGTAAAACACATTCAGCCCACAGCCATGCAACCTCCTCGGCTCCCTCTAGCAGCGCCAGCCCAAACTAGAGGAGTGCAAAGCCTCGATGCTTTTGAACCTGCTTGCTGAAAAGCTCGAGGGTGCTTGTGCCAGACTGAAGCGGGGAGGGGACAGAATCGCCCCGCGCGTCCGACCGAGGCACCCCGACCTGAAGAAAGGCAGCAGCCGCGGGCGCCAGGGCCCTTTGCCGCTCTCCTGGGGAGAGCCCGTCTTCAGCTCAGGGAACCAGCACAGCGCTCCAGATAAGCTCATGGAAAAGGGATGTTCTGAACAGCATGAATTGCAGAGATCAGTTTTGTGGATCTAAGCTAGTTTGTATTTTCCTGATAGGTCTGAAACCTTTTTACAATTCAGATGTTTAATTCCAACTTAATTCCAAGACACTTTACTGTCTGGCAGGAAGCTTTTGAACAGCAGATGACCCAAATGGATACACAAAACAAACAGTAAAAAATAAAAGAAACAAGAGAATGAGAAACATACTTGGAGTAATTTTATTTTGTAACTATTCCCCCTTGTAAAGCAATCATCCCTCAACTGCCATAATTTAATTAGATTATTCATTTCCCAGTTCATTCTGAGAGAGTCATTTCATGACATTTCATTACCTGCTCTTAATTCTGACTTTTGGCCACATGAAGAGCAGCAATATAAATGAACTCCATCCAACCATTCTTACCTGTGGTACTTACTGCTCTTGTGAAACACAGACCTTAAATAGGAACATTTTGCCATAATTCACATTTCAAGACTCAGACTAAGACTGCTCCTTCTGTCAGTCTTTGGCAGTCATAATACATCAAGACAAAAATAAACCATCAAGAACTTTATGAGGACATAACATTATAAGTGGCTCCAGCTGTCACTAGTCCTAACAAAAGCTTTGTACTTTTAGATGATGTGTCACCAACGTACAGATAACAGACCTTTCTGTTGAATCAGGCACTCAGTAACAATTTATCTTTATTATAGAAGATAAATAAGGGATTATTGTTTTCATTTACAATAACTCTCCTCATCTGAAAATCAACCAGAAAAAAAAAAAAAAAAAAAAAAAAAAAAAAAAAAAACACGCACAAATGACCATATACTCCAAAGCATCCATTTATAAACCATTACAGTCAGGTCCATATTCACTTGCTTTTTTAGTATTACAGAAAACTTACAGTCTGGATGATTTCATGTCTCATATGACTACTATGACTTTGTTCTGTTTTACGCAGAAGACTTCAATATTGCAAATGACCAAACTACCAGCAGTGTTGCATACATACCATTTCCTGGGTTTTTAGATCAAACACTTAACGTTTCATAATGCAATAAACGGGATTTATGGTAAAACACTGTTTTTAGCAGCATAATACTAGCTTAGTCAATATAGTGACTTAATAGCCTCTCTACCATGACATTAATTACATCACAGCTGCCGGCTACCATGAGTACGAATGAAGGGACCAGCAAAATATCCTCACCTCTGGTTTAATAGAGGCCCTGACCACAGATTTACCCCCAAAAGAACCATGGTAATGCTATGCATCAGGTATGTTTACATACATGACGTAAAATGCAGCAGTGAACGCTGTGTTAGACCAAAAGTCCGTTATTCCACCTACCAGGGCCATAAGCAGGTGCTCAGGGAAAACAAGCAGGGCAATCACATACAGCAACGTCAGCCCCCAACTGTTTTCACATCAAGATTTTTTGTCCAGATTTGTTACACTTGTTAACCCTCAATGATGCTTCTCTGTCCTGAAAGCATCCAGTCTCTTTTCAAAGGCATGTCTGCTTGCAGCGCCCACAGCTTCCACAAGGAACTCCAGTACATCCACTGTGTTTTGCAGAAAAAATACCTTTTGTTCTTATGGAACCCAGTTCCTATTGGTTTCATTTAATATCCCAAGTTCTTACACTGGAAGAGACCATGACCATCAACCATTACTACTTATCAACTTCAAATCTTCCATGATTTTTCAAGATTTCTATCAGAGCTTACCATAGCCTTCATCTTTTTTCCAAGCTGGAGTCTTACTCTTCTTCATTCCTTGCACTAATAACTCCAAAAGCCATCCTCTGAAGCTTCTCCATCTCTTACATATTTTCAAGATGAGAGGAACAGAACTGCATTGTGGATCTTTATGTAACAAAGCTCTCTGTTTTGTTCTTATTTCCTTTCCCAACAATTCCTAGTGCTGAATTTGCTTTTTGGTCACAACTGATCATTCAGTCATCCATCTGGTATTTTCATGCAACTACCAGTCTCTATAGATCTCATCCCCAAGCTCCAAGCCTATTGTTTCTAAAGGAAACTTTCATCATTTTTTTCCCCTCATGCATCACTTCACATCCATCCGCACCAAATTTCATCTGCCACTTTATCATCCAATGACTTAGACTAGAGTTCATCCTAAGATTACTCATACTTGGCCCCCACCCTATGTGCTAAGTCAGCAGCATCAGCAAACTTTCTCACCTCACTGCTTTACCTTCCTTTCTTCATCATTTCTGCACAGTACGAGTCTCAACACATAGCCCTGCTGATGTGCTCCCCTGCAACAACTGGCCAAGATGTCACAGCTTCTAGTCCCAACCTTTTACTCAACTAGTCACCCATGACAGCCTTCCCCTACTCCTTTCCAATGTAGCAGAGTCCACAGTTTGTAGTAGAGGGTAGAAAAGATCACTTAAATCCTTCACTTGCCCTTCAGTGTATATATAACGTAAACCAATATATTGGTTTAAATAAGCATTTCTCATGCAGCCTTGAAAGATTTTTTTTTCAGGAATCATACAGATTATTCCTTGATTTAAATGGTATACAGAAACTGCATATAGTTATTCAAGTATATATAAAACATGTGCATCTTGAATGACAACACACACAGTGTGGCAAAAACAAGGTATTTAAAAACAGTTCAAGTTTAGACAAAAAGAAGACTTAATTTAATTCCACTTCTTTGCTTTTAACAAGTAGTATGTTGTTCACATTACCTTTGCAGAGAAATATGTTTTATTCAGATTCTAGTTTCATGATCCACAAAACTCCAAAAAGATGGACTCAGGCCTCTAACCTCCAAAATACTTTTCTTTCCAGTTCCTTTCTTTCAATGTCAGTTCCATTTTTTCACTGCAGGCTTTTCTAAAGTCAAAAGCAATCCAAAATTCACTATATGCTATCAACTTAAAGGTCTGAAATAAAATCAATTGCAAAAAGGAAGTAACTTAACTATTTTGAATTACAAACTGTAACTGATAATATATCCAATGTACATGTTATAAAAACAACTCCTGTTCTTCTGATTCCTTGGACTGCCCACAGCAATGTTAAACTTTATTTTGAAGTTACACCATGATTTTCCACTCAAGTTTTAATCTCTCTGTACAGTATTTTTGGAAGAAGCAAACAAAATACTATGCAAGATGCTCTAGACTCACAGCAGTAAGGGATGTCTCTTGTGGGATCAGCTGGAGTCCCAAAGAGGGTCATAAGAACTTCTAGGAGACCCATACATAAATAAGCCTCCAAAACTGCCTCCAGGTAGCCCTTGCCCAAACTCAATAAATTCCAGCCCCTAATCGAAAAGCCAAACAAGACAAGTCTTAATTTTCTCGCAGAGTCTTTGTTTCAAATCTCCTCCCCACTCCACCCCCAGCATTTCTCCCCTCTCCTCTCTGCAGCAGCTGGAGGAAGGGCAGCCCTCCAGAGCCCCCCAAACGCCGGGGGTGCGACAAGGGGTGCCAGAGCACAGCCTCCACGCCAGCCCGTGCAGGAGGGGCATGAGGCCCCTGGCAGCCTATGCTTGGGCCTGCTGCACATAGCTTAAGCAAACTTGAGTGGGAAAACAAACAAACAAAAAAACCCACCTACACCACAGAAAGCCACCTCTGTTAAGGGCATGGGAAGAAAATGAACGTGTTTTTTCTCCCAAAGGGAGGACAAACTCCTCTTCTAATCTTCCCATACGACCCATCAGACCACCGGACATATGAACCAACGTGAGCAATTTGTGTGGGCATACAGAGACAACGTGTCCAGCTTACAAACTCCAGGTTTTAGAAAACTGTTACACCATGTACCATCAAATGAGAATGCCTTTCTAAACAGTATCAATTTTACCCTAAAAAAGAAAGAAAAACAAACAAAAACACACACGCTTTCCCTACTCATTAAAAACATCATTCTGTTTCAGAAGTGATACTGACTCTCTGATCTTCAGGATTGCCTTAGGAGCTCTCACTAAACAGGGACTACTAAAGTACTGACACAAAAGTATAAGAGTGAGATGCTTCGCTCTTAGAAGACAAACAGTAAGAATCATTTTTATTCAGTTAAATACCAAATTAAACGGTGGCATTTCATAAATATTGACCCAGTTTCACTTTATTCTCAATTTACAACAAAGTTCTCTTACCAATGATGGAAAATAACTATCTCAGTACACATTATTAAAAAAATAAATAGATCTCATCTTCCAAAGAGGTTTACTCTTTCTAATGCATCTTCACCAGAACATCTCATATTAATATTTAAGGATATTAGTAAGAACGGTAACTCCACAAAGACAAATAAGGGCTGGAGAGCCTGGGAGGAGGGAGAAAAGTCCATCCAGGCAGAGAGTTGATTCAGCACAAGAACAGCCAGATATCAGTGGAGAGACTTTTTTTCTGAACAGTCACTCCACCTCTAACCTCTCAGACCTTCCTCCATGGAGACCTACAAACCACTTTCCAAATACAAGTTTGGGAACTGAGGCTGCAGTTTTATAGGCTACCAAACTGACATAACAGTTAAAATCCATAACACTACTGGATGCCCAAAAATATCTAAAGTGAGCCATAAAATAAAAATCACGGGCTCAGTATCATCCCCCCTTCCATTTAGTGCCTTGAAGTACAACGCAAGTGAAGTTTCCCAAGCCACCTGCCAAAAAGGAGTGCTGAGCTCTTCTAAGCTATTCACCAAAAATTTCTTTTTCTACAGGTAAATACACTAAAGCAAGTTTTCATCTGTACTTATACCTAGCCACACTTCCTCTGCAAATACATACTATCTTTTTCATATTTTACAGAATCAAAGTCTACTATGAAATCCTAAAATCGGGTTTGCAGCCCATGCTAGTAAACTACAGCTGTGCAATCATTATCTACAGCCAAGAACAGGAAGCAGAGGTCCAGCTAACAGAGCTACTATCAAGCATCCAGATGCTCAAATATTCAAGTGCCACACTCTGCATTCAAAGTGGAAGCAAAAACAAATACAGGCATTGTAAGAATGATTTATACAAATGCAATTATGTAAAAACTGTCTGCTGATTAAAGGATCAATGGGCACTAAATATTTCCTTATTTATATCTAATACTATTTCCCATATGCTTTAGGTGTGTCAATTTAATAATGAAATTGGTCTACAGTACCGTCTGCTGAATACAAATAGCAAGCATAAAATGGTTTGTTAAAATTAACAGTAAATGACAACCTCAAATATGCCTTAAAACAAAAATCCTTCATGGATTCATAGTACAAATATTCAAATCATTGATTCAACATGTAAGTATTCATATTCTTAAAAACAATGAAATTCTTCTTGAAGTATTTAGTTTTACATGCACAAGCTTTGTTCAAAACCATCTACTATTAAAGTAATTCAGGGTTTCATACTTACAGGGAAAAGACAACTAGATGATTAGTAATTTTGCCTCCAATAGATGCAGTTAAGTTTGTGGCGTTGTAAATGACTGAGCAGGACATGAAACAATTCCCATGCAAGGTCATCCAGTGGTTCTTTTATAGTGCCACAAACAAATTTAAGTTGCAAGTTGCAAAGGATTACTACATTTCCCAAACTAAAACCGTAAAACTGCATAAAATGTTAAGGAAAAACACTAGGACTCCCACAGAACAAATGTGAAATCCTGGATTTTGAAAAAATGTAGTGAAACTAAGCAGAAAAAAAACAGTTCTTCCAGAAAATCTAGTAAAATGATTAATTCAACTTAAAACTGCCCATGCTTTCAGCTAAAAGTGTAATTTATCTCATTTTCAGACTACTGTTCTGAAATCAGAGACCTGAAAAGCAGTCATAAGGTTTCCTTAAAGAAATTTCCTTAATAACAATTTTTTTAAAAAAATGCTACTTGTGCACACTTGTGAAGTTTATGTTGGACAACTTCTAAGCACCAAGTTTTAAGCTGGTGATCTTAACTTCAAACATCACAGTATAACTTAAAATCATCCTGCGGGTAGGTAAAAACAGACAACTAATCTTCTCATAAGTTTGTTTTCAGGAGTCTGTTTAAAGACCACTTTTATCGGAAATTTTTCCACGAAAGTAGTCATTGGAGGGGAAAATCTCCCCAGTTAAAACACATGAAGGAAGAAACATGGAAAGCCATTGTAGAGAGGAAAAAAAAACACTACAACAAAGAATCAAAAGACAGATGCATGCTTGCTCTTCAGAAGTAGAGTCAGCTTTTTAGAAAGTTATATTAAAAGAAAAAATTTCTTTTGCCTCCACTCCATGTAGTAGGAGTCAAAGTCAAGAAGTTCTCCTAGTCCAGCTAGTTTTGGTTACTAAATACAGAATGAATGCCAGTTTCAACCATCATTAGAGAGATGCTTGTCTCAATCTGCTTCTATATTTGCCCAAACTGTATATATATATGCCGTACTAAAAATACTCTCTAGTAAAGAAAACAGGCAAGGATAGAAATATTTTGAAGTCTTAATGGTCTTCTAGCAGAACAATACTACTCATCATGGAAATATGTCAGTGTCTTATAGAAATCCCTGTTGTTAGTTTCCTAACTAGATTATTTTAATAAAAAAAAAAAATAAAAAGAACATTTCTATCAGAACTTGGAAAATTAAATGAAAAATGCTTAAATAAGTATTTCTTATGTAAATAAACAGGTGAACTGCATAATAGCTGTATCATAGCTGCACAAAGGCCCATCGAGCACAGGCTGCATCTTTGACAGTGAACCAAGGCAGGTAAGTAGGGAATTCTTTAAGAGCAGGGCAAACCTAGAGAAACACGTCCCCAAAACACCTCCAAACCTTCAACAGTCTTGTTCAGGGACTTTTCTGAACAGACGTGTAACTGCATTGAATGAATTTGTATCGATTCCCTAGGCATATTACATTTATCAATATGTCCACTCATTCTAAGTTTCATAACGATTTCCTCAATTTTTTTCTCCTGGCATTACATTTTATTTCATTTTAAATGATCTTCTACATAAAATATTCTTCCAACGCGCTCTATCCCCTCCACGACCACTTAAGAAAACAAAATGAAAGCCTCAGTAAAACTGCATTTGAAGACATCTGTAAATATGTAGGAAGTACACAGAACACAGGGATTTAAAATGCACAACAGTACAGCACGGATGAGACAACACTGTCTACAGAGAAAACAGATATTTTTCATTTTTACATTTTGAGCTTGGATACAAACCACAAATCAGAGTATTGCAATAATCCTATCCTAATGCATAATCAGTGTTTTAACCATGGGATGCACTTGCAAAATGCTTTCGTGCAATCTAATTAGTAGAGACTAATTCTAAGAGACTTCATGGCATATCATCAAGGAAAACAACTTTATTTACAAAATATTGATATGTAAACAATTTCAAAAAAAGTCTATGCATTTGAGCAGGCCAAGACAATAAACCATAGCTTACTTATAAAACTATGTATATGCAAACATCCACTGTAAATTTGATGACCTACTATGTAAAATTAGGTCAAAATTATCACAAATGATGATTGTTTCCAAAAATAATCAAGAACATACTTGTTTACTGGAGATGGGGTGGGGGAGCAGCAGTTTTAGCACTACGGCACAGCAGTCTTGCTAAAAAGAGGAGGAAATTCATTTTGCTTTGGCATTGTTTTGTTTGGTCGGTTGGTTTTTCATTTCTGTTGTTCATGTTGCACTTGCACATCTTGATGTAATGTATTTTTTAAAAGTTCACTGGCCTCCCAAAATGATTTTACTTCATGCTCATTGAGCAGATGTACAATGTAATAACCTTTATCTTGCCCTTTTACATTTCCACTCCTCTTTGGTTATAAGACAACAGTTTCAAGTTTCTGAAACAATTATTTCAAATACTCAGTTACAGATAACCACAACCAACTTCCCCAAAAGTATTTTCAGAATAAAATTAAAACACATTCATAGGTATTACTGAAAGAAAGGCACAGCTGAAAGCACTGGATTAAACATGATAAAATTGTACAGTGTTCTGGAAATGTCAATGCTTACTGGACTATAACAGCCTAGAAATTCCATTCAGAGACAAGTTCAACCTTAATCTAGTCTTCAGTCAGACTTGAAGCTGTAGCTGCAGATTTCAAAAAGCTGGGAAGGGATGGGGAGGGATGTTTTGTTTTTAGCACTAGTATCAATCATCAAATCAAATACCTTGATACACATTATAAATGCTTAAGTCTAATTTTTACCACTGTAGCCCCCAAACCTAAAGCCAAGCCACAGACAACACTCATGGATCCTGAAATAAGCAGTAATCCCATTTCAAAAGGTTGTGGTTAATCTGTTTTATATAAAGCATTCAACTGTGCAAACACAAGTAGATGTGTCCACAAAATGTAACAACTATGAATACAAGTATCCATCTGCAAGGGTAGACCTGTACAGCAGAACAGGCATCATTAACCATTCGCCCCTCTGTGGTTTTAACAACATGCCTTTTCCACACTGCCAAATCCTTCTAAACACATTTTTATCAGTAGCTCACCCACAAAGTAGAGACTGAGTAAGCAGCAAACTGCTACACACTCAAGGTAAAGAAAGATGTTTATGTTATTTTTTGTGTTGGCACTATACAGAGCAAAACTGGAAAATGTTCCCAAGAACATATCACAAACAGTTCTCTCACTTAATCACCCTCAGAAGCCATTTACTGCTTCATACATTCTCACTATAATTACTGTGCCTTGAACATTTAAGGAAGTATAAGGAAGTACTTGCTCTTCACAAAAGAAAACATATGCAATTAATGAAATTGTCATATTTTTTTCCTCCTACCTATACTTTATTACATTATAAGCTTGAAACAACCTGATAAAATAACATGGTACCCACAGCAGCACTGCTGCCCATGCATTCTCAGTTCTTTTGGTCAAGCGATGCTAACACTCCACCCAAAGTCCTCGATCCAAAAATCTTCTGGAAGCAACAGCTTTGATTGAGCTGATTCTTGTCCTTGTCAGGTTGCCATGGACCCAAATTCAAACAAAATCACTAAATAATTAGATAACCATGCTTGAAATTCTGAAACAATTTATGGGGGGGGGGGGGGAAACGAACAGAGATAACTAACTCTGTCTGAATGCTTTCATCTCTAACAGCCTTCCTCCTGCATGAATCTTGCCATTAGTATTTATTGCCTGTGACAAGCCAAAGAGAACAAACTTGACAGTCAGGCAAATCCTATCTTCCTACATAAGGAGGAGTTTAACATCACTCTGGGCAATTGCATAGAAAGTATAAATCAATGTATCAAGTGCTGTACATCTCCAGAAAGATGAGGTTATGTGACCAAGCAACCAGACTAGGCTCTGACCACCTCCGCACACGACAGCCCCAGGCAGCGAGCCGGGGCGTAGATGTCCAGGGAGAGAGCAGCTCAACAGGAAGGAACCCGACACTGCTGGTCTCAGAGAGAAGGCTCAGGAAAAACACTTCTGAACTGAGCTCTGGTGTTGTGCCTTGTAGCAGGATTTGTACTCAAAGGAGAGGTTTTGAGCCAGTCATTTCACTGTTAGCCACACTAACAGTTTAACTGAGATAGAAATGAAAGAAAAACCAACCTGTAAACATGAAATAATGCACAAAGAGAAAAGTCAAGCAACCCAGGACTTGAGAACATTTTACCATCTTACTTTCTTGCTCTTCCACAATCTGAATGAATCGCTACTAAATACACACCTTAAGACTAAGGGAAGAACCCCATATGCAGAACTCAGTTACACAGGATTAAAAATTCAAAGTTCTGGCCTTAACTGCTGCTTCCAGGGACCATAAAGCCAGATTCCTGTCAAAAGTCACAGCAGCACTTCAAGTACTTTCATTTGTTCTAAAAGTCAATAAACCAAAGAAAGGAAACTAAGTTTACAGTTTTATGCTTTTTTTTCCCCAGATTGTTCATACAGTCTACTCTAAGATCCTGCATAACTATCATAATTTCAGACAAAGACAGAATGAAATTAGACTCATTTCACGTAATCTCACTGCCAGGAACATGCATGATCACTCTTGGTTAATCCTTTACCAGAGAATCTCTCTTGCAATTAATTTCTCATACAAGCAAAAAGTCTTAAAGGAAAAACAAATTCAGCTCTCAAGAACGGCTTACGCTGTGCAATATTAAAGATGAGAACTACAGCTAACATTTAATCTCTTGTGCCATTTCTAAATTGACCCACACTAAGCAATTTCTTGAAATGCATCTGGAGTCTAATGCAAGGAAGAGGCTTGGAATACTAAACAGCAGTATCCTATCCATATGTTCTTCCACAAATTAACAAAATTAATCTTGACTTTCAAGCCTCTCGACTCCTTTGTGTTCTTTCCTCAGTAATGAGGTACAGCGTTGGTATCCCAATGTTGAAACAAAATAAAAATCAGTGGAACTGTGTTGTGTAGAAAACATGCACGTTTTAAAGGCCTACATTTTACTGTTGTACTGAAAAAAAATATATAGAAAAAAAAGAATATATTTTAGGAGAAAGTTTGTGCTCCCAGACCAAGCTTCCCCAAGCATCCCCCCCAGTGCAGTTATTCTCTGCTCTCTAGACAAGCACTGCAGCTCTACAAGCAAAACAGTAGAAAAAAAACCACTATTTCTTTTGGAGATGAGAACTAAATTTTAAAGGCACTTCTTTCACTAAGACATTTATCATTTTTCATAGCTATAAAATGTATATGTATACGAACTTTTCAGTAGTCACAACGTTATGAATTGCCTTTATTTTCTTTCTTAATTGGTCCCTCAAAAGCAATTACTGTCTTGTGTATACACTATTCAAAATATGTTTTGTTAGTACTTGCTGGCTAGGCTATAATAATTAACCCAAACACATTAATCTCAACTGAAAATACCATATTTCTTGTGCCACTATAGCTTTCTGCATTAGTTTTTAAACATACATTAACTGTAACTAAACTTACCCTATATTTTGATTCTACTTTATTACTGTTTAGGTATTTTTGTTCTTGGCTTTCTTTTCTTTTCTTTTCTTTCTTTTTTTTTTAAACAACACTTAGAACAACTTATTCCAACTTCTAACAATGTTGTTTTTACTATCAAAGTGGTACCCTACAAAGCAGTATCACAGTCTCTTACATTCAGGCTCTATCATCCATCACATCTTTGGATCCTCAATGCCCAACCTCTGTTACAGACTACAGGCAAGCCAGGCTTGAGGTCCCACCACCAGTGATGTTTGCAGCCGGTTTGCACGAGGGACTACCCCAGCCCCACCTCTCATGCTGACTGAGACTCGGGCACTAACTCAGGATTGCCATAAAAGCTTTATACACTCCACAAGTAAATGTTTCTCCAAATACGAATCACTATCACCAAATAACATTAATGCAATAGCATGACAGATTTTGAGGAAATAAAACATAGATTAAACCTTCACATCTCCTCCTCTATTTCCTGTTTGTATGTGGCTGTTGTTTCAGAAAATGAAAATACAGTAATTTCAATATATTCTCCCGCTGACATAGTATAATCATCACTAAATCAGTTTTCAGCAGGACCACCGTAGCAGGCAGAAACACAACAGCGCCAACCCCATCTTTCTCCCTCCTTCCGTTTTCTACTAAAAGCTAGCCTTTATCTACCTAGGAGGCTGATAATCCCTCACCCCACCATGCACTCCACAAGGCCCAGTAGAAGGCCCCCAAAGCCTCCAGACAGTTAGGGCTCCCGTCAGCTTCAGCCCCTACGCTCTGCTGAAGGGGCGCACGACAAGGCCGCGAGGATAGGGAACGGAGGGAAGCCGCTGCGTGGCGGTGCGTCCCAACGCTGCGCACGAGCAGGGCAGGTTTGGCACTGAACACACGCTTACTTTGAGAGCGGTAAACTAGCAGAAAGCCCAGTAGTTCGCGTATTATTAGTGGCTGCTGCTAATTTACCACATCACTGCTTAATGCTAATGCTACATTCATCTGAGCCTGATAGAGCTTAAAGGAATTATTTACCCAATATTGAGTTCCTGGCTCCCTTTACTAGCCACAGACAACAGTTATTCTTTAGCTACTCACCCCATTTGGCCTTGCTGTAGTGTTTAATGCAGGGCACAGATCTCACCACCTCAAGGTATCATCCTGGACAGTTAGCTTTGTAGGAAATGCAGATGTTGCAAACTGATTTCTGTAAAAGTTTATCAAGAAAGTACATCCCCATCCATAGCTGCAATTTAAGATTAAGACATCTGCTGTACAAGTATGGCAGCTGGAGGCAAGTGTTTTATCTCTGAGCTGCTTTAGGAGACTTTTAAACTGCTGAATAACACAGGCTATCGATCCTTTGGAGATAGTTGGAGAGAGGGCAGGAGGGGCAACCACAGTATTAGTTGCAACAAAATAACTGCAAAAGCCACAGCAACTTGCAGCACAATGCTAAAACATCATAACCAGATAATAAAGCCATATGGAAAATCCTGCTTCTGCCAGAACTGTGGAAACAGCAGCAGAGCCATTTTGCTAAGCCAACGAAGAGAACAGGCCTCTGCAACGTGGAGGCACCTCCTGTGTTCAGGAGGAACAACAGTGTCAAGCAGCAGCATCTGTGCAATGACACTAGAAAACAAGTAAGTGGCTAAGAAGGTGGCTAAACAGGCCTGAAAGTAAAGCTAAGGCAGCCCCTAGGCTTCCACCAGCACAACTAAGAAGGCCATGAGCACTAGCAAAGGGCAGGACCTCACTGGCAGTACTGCTTTGGAGGACAAGCGTGTACGGAACCATATCCTTAATGGCCTGCAAGAGGGGCAAACCACAGCACAAGCTTCAGTGCTTTCCTGGATTAGGGTCTAGTTTCACAGAAAGGTCCCCCAAGCAGCATGGCGGCAAAAACACCTTCTGCTACATTTGACCCTCTACAACACTACTGTATTCTCTATTACAACTTCTTGCCAGCAGGTCAGTACCTAAATGCCTGCAATTCTCCTCAATCCAAATAGCCAATATATTTTAAGTTTCATAAGCACCTCCAAGTTTTCGGCACAGAGCTAGGATTTGGCAGCCATCACAGCCCAGGGCAAGTGCTGCCAGGCAGCTGAGCTCCATGAGAAACCCACCTAGCGCAGCAGTAAACCATACTTAAACTTCAAGAGATCCTTCACTGCTAATTCCCTGGGAGTATCAGAATTTCAGCCTTGGCTGGAGCAATGCCAACTTTCATAACCCTGTGCTTTGACACTATGGCAGGCAGGCAGTCACTTGGCATACAGACATTTTTATTATGTCAAGATAAATTGGCATGTTTCACAAAGTAACTTCACAGTGAAAATTGTTCTCTCCAATATATAAAATAACTATTACCCCAAACTCTGCTTTAATAACCTAACACCATCTTTGTCACAGGCATAGCTATAACATCAAAAATTCTCTTTGTGAGTGCTAGCATTTGCAAAGGTCAGGAAAAGACAGTGTAACCCTGAGAACAGATTAATATCATGTCTTTATTATAGGTAGCAGCACCATAGCATAAGAAGGCAGTAGGAAAACAGACTGACTCTATGTATATTACTGCTTTATATAAGTTTTACATACCAATAAAAATTTACTAAGAATAAAAGTCTGAATCAAAGATGTGCAACAGAATTTGTCATTGTTAAGCTATTAAAGATTGACTACAAAAGTTTGTAAAGATGATAGGTGAAAGGTGGGATTTAACTTTAGATTTCCAGTATAGATTAGAAGACCTGAGATGACATGACTTCACAAGTATTACACAATTCTGTCACACTGAGATCCCTCTGCCGAGCATCACTGAGCACAACCACCACAAGCAAGCCTTTAGGCCCTCTCCATTCAAAGCATTCATCTTGTCCCAGGTCTGGCTTCATTAAATACAAATTCCCCAAACTCCTTTTTGTGAAGAAATTTCTCATGTAAAACATGAGGAAATAAGCTCACATTAGCTTTCAGATTAGTAAGAAAGTAACCGTGCTACATTTCAAAGTAGCGTGGTGACAGACACGCTTCCAGGATCAGCCTCTCATTTCCACTCCTGGCTCATCTACATTGGGCAAACAGACTACAGCAAATTGAAGCCCTTAAAGGCCAATATCCAACTTGCAGGAGACCCTTCCTTGGTGCACGAGGGGATGAACACATATTCAAGGAACAATCCTCACGGATTTGTGAATTAAACTGGTGGACTCCCCTGATTCTGAGTCAGTGAAGCTCTATTTGACAAAGTCTCCATAAAAGCTAGACAGACTTCTCTGTCAGACTCGCATCAGACTTGGCAGCAGGTACACAGTGTGAGGTCCTAACCCCCAGCTGCATGGATCAGAAACACAGGCCAAGTATATCGACCCTCCCTTCTAATCCACACACTCTGCCTTCCAACCTGCAGAGGTCCAGATGAGACAAGTAACAGCTTCTCTGGGATTTAACAAACGTTATATCATCTACTAGTTTTGCTATAGTTAAGCAGTTCACTTTGCAATTTTAGCTTCTACTACATTACTAATTCTCCGTCAAAACTATGACACATTTTTTCCCCCAATTAAAATCCATCATTCCTTCAAACCTGGTCAAGGTATTGTCAACTGAAGCAGTTCTCCTAGTCTTCACAAGAACCTTCCGAAATACAAAGGAATCGGAGTATGCACAGAAATAGGCTGATTTCCAGTATGCTAAGTTTGGAAAAAGGGTGATTCAAGAGCAAAGATAAGTTTTTACATGGTCTTTCTATGCAGAGAACCCAAACTGAAATGCATCAGGTGCTAAGAATGATGAACACTTACACATACACACACAATAATACAATATCACCTCCAGTTGTGTTTATCCTATTAGCAAGTAACTTTGAAGTAGTAACTCCCTTAAACCCTTTATTCTCAAAAGCTGTTAAATATTCTGCAAGTCATTTTTGCCATCCTTTTGTCACTTCTTTTACTGCAGTACCAAAAGCAACAATTACATACTTCCTCCAGAGCCAAAAGCCCAGTTATCTGGATCTAACCAGTGCCAAAACTCCCAGCCTCATCTTGAGTGTATCTGATTTAGTTTTAGGCAGTCCCATGTCAACTACTAATTATTCTTCAAAGCCCTAACTATGAAGTCTCAGAACAATTTACAGAGGCTGTTGAACTAGGGAAGCCAGACATCTATATAGAATGGGGAATTGCAGAACAGCTTGCCACAAAAAACAAGAAAATTCGCTCAACTATGTGGTACTCCTTTGCGCACATCTAACTACTGCCCATAAGGATGTGTCTCGCAGTTCCTCCTTTTTCTGTCCTCCTAAATAGTAGGCTCCTCACTCTGCATTACCAACATTGCCCCCAAACGTTCCTTACGTTAGTTCTGAATTTTTTTCTCCAGGAGCTGTATCAAACATTAGCCTTCAGAAAACTAAGCCAGGCACTCAACAGTGCCAGTGTGCTTCTGCCAGCTGAGGGAGCTGAACAAATCCAGGCACTATAAGACCACTCACACCAGCAGGCGTGGAGCCTCGCCACTGGGAACAAGGCTGAATCCAAGGGGCGCAAGACTACTTGCTTTAAACAGCAGCACGTTGTAGATTCATCCAGCCCTGCTGCACAGCTTCAACCACAGACTTAAACCACTACCTCTAATACTAATTAGAGGTATTATCTAGTCATTTAAGTTTACTGTAGCATTAAAAAAAGTTAATTTACAGTCTGTTCACACTTCAATGGTTTTCTCACATCTGTCAGAAGTGTATTTAAAAACAAAAACATGAGCTCAGGAACCTGAATTTTCAGAAAGAGATAAACAAGGAGTAGACCCCTTAATGAAAGGCACTGCACAGGCAGAAAGCAAACAGGATTCAGAATTTAATGCATACGTTAGAACTTCGGTTCTTAATTTCCTGGCTTCATTCCCCAAAATATCTTAATTTGGCATTCCAGTAAAATGCATCTTTTGAACTTACGTAGGATGAGCTTTAAGGCTATGCATTTCAAGTTCAGTAAAGATTAAAATACCCTCTTAAAAGATCACTATCAACTGATGCCTTTGAAGTAGTTTGTTCAAACTTTTCTAGGCAAGCAAAAGAATAAATAAAAATAAAAATAAATAAAAATAAAAGCACCCCAGTAGTAGATATATGCCTCTGACTAACTACCTGGCACTTGTGACTGGCCTCTGTGCTCCAGCCAGCAGCTTCTGAAGTCCTACACACACAACGCAGTCAGTTGCTTCACTGACATTTGAGGCCCTGCAGGAAGAAAAAAGCACTTAATCCTGATTGCTGTGAGATGTCATTGTAAATCCAAAGAACATCTGCCTCTGGGCTAGGTGATTAGATATAAGGTTTCATTTTAGTGTAAGGTAATGTGAGCCCACAATTTGCTTTATTTTTTTGGCTTCACCTGTTCTTCTTCAGTAAATAACCATCATATCTGCATTATAAATTGCTGTAACATTTGCATAAAACAACAATTAATTTTAACTGAGTACACATACCAACATTAAAAACTCAGCAATTACATGGTTCCACTAAGTTGTGGTGAGAAGTCTTTGATCAAGACATGGAAAAAAGCACGCATGATTAAAGATCACAACAGCATTCCTACTAATAGGACTAAATACCAGGTAGTACACCGAAATATACAGTAGCGAAACATTTGATTGATTTTTATAATTCTTTAAAATAAATGTTCCAAGTAGTGGTGGAATGACTGCTCTCCAGCTCCTCCAAAGCTGACTTTGCTCTTTGCTCATCTTTAGAAACTCCCCACAAAACAGAGCCCAAAGTTCCTTAATTTTTGCAAACACACACCACATTTCACATCATCCCAAGATGACAGGCTAAAAACACTACCTTCAAATGAAAAAATCCACAACGCTTTAAAGAATGTAAGCACGGGAGAGCACTCAAATCCAAGCTCGGCCGGAGCGCACCCTGGTAGCTGCAACTCCCACCGCAGTCCAGCAAGGGCCTCCTGGAACTGCTCCCTGCCACTGATGGTGTCCACAAAGGAGATAGCTGCCTCGCAAGTCAGCTGTGCAGCAAACAAGCCAGAGTCCTTCCTCTAATCTGCATAAAGCATCCAGAATATACCAGTACTTCATGAGCACAGTTGTTGAGATTATGAACCACCATTTCTGCAGTCTAAAGAGATGTTAAATAGTTAACTTAGTTCAAGGAAAGCATCAAGACTCTCCCTTACCAGATCACCAACTAGAGGTGCTGGTGAATTTTCCCGTTATCTACCCATTTTTTTCTTAAATACTTGTACAATTTGAGCCCCCAAGACAGCAATCTCTTCAAGGCATTATAATCACTACAGTTTCAGGGTAGGTAAGCAGCAAGAAACAGCAGTGTTTCAGCACAGTGGTTGCTACAAAGATGTTTCAGACCTCATCCAAACATTTCACTGGATGCCAAAAGCAGGTTTTCAGATCACAGCCATATATTAGGCTGTAAGCACCACTGAACCCAGCTCTGTCTGAAAATAGAGGAGTCTCCAAATATTTTCCATGAAGTTCCTTTTTGAATAGTGCCCCCTACCTAAAAAAAACATGCTGCCATAATGCTACAAGTTAATGAACTTAAAAATAGATAAAGAATTACATTCAAGTTCCTTATGCCTTTCACTAATGAGCTTGCATAAAGTCACCAGATCTCCAAGACTGCTAGGTTTCAGTCACACAGCTTTGCTTTGCTACTGATCTTTTCCCAGTCAGTTCAGAGGAATGCCTCATGGAGCCACATTCCTTTAGCAGCCCTACAACCTCATAACTTCTCCCAGCTAAACCAACACCTGCCTCCCCCTTTGTGTAAGAAAGATCTATAACATTAAATGCTTCCACTATTGTCTGAGGAAGACAGGGGTCAAAAGAGTCCTTCTGCTCATTCAAAATCACTAAGCAGAATTACTGCCACTGCTTGGGAGAAACACAAGCCACAGCAGGCTCTGAAGAGCACGAGAAAAGCTCTCCTAGCAAGATTTAGTGACAGAAGCAAGAGATCAATGAAAGATAGAACCAAAATCTGGAACACGCCTTTGAAACACAGAAAATCTGAAATCCACGGGAGAGGAAAATCAGGTTGTGTTATTTGAGCTCAGGCACTCCACCTGGAAACATCTTCCCTTGGCAACTTGAGCAAAGTTCGTAATTCACAAATTCAAAACCAATCCAGTAGTCAGAGAACAGCATTACCAGAACAACTGGATTAGCACTAAGCCCCGTTCTTGATGAAACTCGCACAATCCCATTAGCAAAATCTCCGTTCTATAATCACCGAACTGATAGCTGTTAGATGTGTCAGTCTGCTTCTTCTGAGCCCAGTTACATTCAGTTATCTTCTTTAGGACTGTCTTACATTTTCCAAGATAAGAAAAGGACTCAAGTACAAACCAAGATCAAAACTAACTTACGCAGTTTTATCAAGCGATGATATAACCCCTCAAAAAAGTTTGACAAGCAGCATTTTCCATGAATTGAGGTTAAACAGTGTATCTTCAACTTCACTTACTGAATTGTCAGATTAGTACTTTAAATAATTTTACATAAACAACATGAAATTACTACCACCACTACAGCATCTGATTTCTGCCTTTCTACAGTTATACACGGTCTGTGTAAAATAGGCCCATACACCCCTGCTGCCTCTTCTTCCATGAACATATTAAAGTTTAGCTTTACCCATCCAAACAAAACTATCAAATTAAACCTCATACTTGTAGCTTTTAAATGCAGTGAACATTCATTTTCCCAATGTAGTCAAATAAAAATCATATCCAGGATTCTTTAACACTGAAATAGAAGTTTTCTGAAGTACCAAAAACTAGAGCAAAAAATAGATATATCTGAAAAAGAAAAGTTGAATTAAGACTTGGCATAAATACTCTGTGATCCTACATGAGCTTAACTATCTAGAAAACCTACAAAAACAAAATTGGTTCTTCAATAAACTTACTTCCTCTCTGTTCTTTAGAAAGAAAAAAGCTGTTGACTCCTTGTGACATTGGTATGCCACGTGAGCAAACGGCAGTAATGAAGGAAAGCCGTATCTCACAGGCCTCAGTGAAATGAGGCAGGCGGTTAAGGATCTTTACTGTCCACGCATGAAAAAAGTGTTGCAAGAGCCATTTGATCTTCTCAGTTTTGCTACAGGAAGAAGTGTCCAGCACTGATGCATCCCATGCATCCACGTGTCCTTCAGGGATCCTCCAGTGTAAGCCCCACTTCTCTGACAGAAAGTGCTCAATCGGACATTTCCTAAATTCTTTTTGTCCTGATCTGCTGACCATTAGCATCTGCACTGTCCAAAACCTGACAAGCAGGTTCTCCTTGTCTGGCCTCTTTCCATAACTATAAAGTCTACCACTTCCCAATACAAGCAATTTTTGAGCTTTGCTACTCTGAGTTTTGTTGGAGAAAGGTCACTCACTATTACCTGTAATCCTGCAGCATGGCTTTGACAAGTCCATCTGAGATACTTGGACACATCTTCAGACGGCATTTTGAATAGACCTTCATGTATACTGAGTTCTTACATAAAGAAGATGAGAAAAAAAATTTACATCAATATGTAAAGGTTAAAACATCAGCAGCAGAACATACATGCCAGCTGGACTGAAAGACTTCGTATTTTTTATAATTTATTGTCCCTTTTTAAAGCTATTTTTGATATATCCCCTTACCTACCCCTCCTTTGCAAGTTAAAACACCACAGAATGAAGTAGCAGCACCTTGCTTTGTGCAGGCTACTGGATCAAATCAGGATAGCTGCAGTTCAATCTCCACGTACATAACTACTTGTTTTTTATTGTTGTGTTTTTTTAAAATATCTTCCTTTAACTTCACACCAAATATGCAGCATTTCCTCCTTGCAGCTTTTTTCCCTTTTTGCATCTCAAAGCAGAACCACTAAAACCTTTAATCACTAAGATTTTGCCAGATTTTAACACTAAGTCACACAAACTTCAGAGGAAAAACACAGTATCTCAGATAATCACATACAATAACTGTTATCCTAAAATGACATAAAACAGTTTTAAATTCCAAGGATCCGTTTTAGCTTAAACATCTTCCCCAGCATAGGAAAAGATGATCAAGAGTCTTTATGTCCATCTACCAAACTTCCCATTTGAGTAACAAATGGGACATGTGGCTCACCACGCTGAACGTAGCTTAGGTTTTCTACATATTTCAGCCCAAAACATAAGATGGTAGACTAATCCAAATTTCCAGATTACAGAAATATACACACACAACTTGAAATCTTGAAGCTTATAAGACCCCATACGTTTTGTCACAACTTTATACCTAATTTTAAAGATAAGGGGGGAAAAAAAAAACCCTGCTTCCTAACATGGAATATTTCATTTTAAGCAGGCAATCTATTCTCAGAGTTTTGCATCAAAATGCCCTACATAGTTAATAACTGAGTTTGTTAATTAAAAAAAAAAATATTACTCTTATCAACAGATTTGATCTTTCTAAAGAATTTTTGAAGAATCTCTCATTCCATTCACACATATAAATGAAACAGAAAATTTAAAATATATTTATTATTCAACAAAAATGATTTATATTAGCTACCAAACAGCTGGTCAATCCCATCATATACAAGCAACAACTTCCTTAATTACCTCATGTAGGAATGCTTAATTCATATAATTGCTCACTCTCTGGTCATTTTAGTTTAATTATCCCTGTCACGGTCAAGAACAACCA
Organism: Rhea pennata; assembly: GCF_028389875.1. Lineage (NCBI taxonomy): Eukaryota > Metazoa > Chordata > Aves > Rheiformes > Rheidae > Rhea > Rhea pennata. The sequence goes on along the minus strand of NC_084666.1, from coordinate 50,963,997 downwards.
ATAAAAGCATCAATAAAGGATTACCAGCAATGCTAAAAACTGCTCTATGGTAAGTATTTAAATATAGAAATGCCAAACAAACACCAAAGAAACGTTAAAAAAGAAAAATCTATTTAAAGATTTTAATGCCAGTAGAGTTTTAAAGCACAGAACATTTCCATATATTCTTCGATCACAGATGTTTCCAACTGTGAAGAAGAATCTGCAATCAAAACCCAATTGACTACTTCAGAAAAAAGGTTCCCAAAAGATGCACTGCTACCACATACACCGCTTTTCACAGGGCACCAAGGTATTTGCTCACCCTCCGCGATGTCACGCAGCTCCTGTCCCTTACGGGCCCTGAGGGCAGAGAAGCAGAGGGGCAGAGTTGCCGGCAAATTAACGGGTTACTGGCCAGTATCACTCGCGTTGAAGGAGCGGCATCGCTCCTTCGTGTTACAGCAGGCTTGAGGTTACGTAGCAATGGGAAAGATTCATTGCTCTCACAGCCTCTACCACTGCTCCTAACGGTTGAACCTTGTACTTCATTAGTTTATGTGAAATCTAACCTTAAGAGCTGTCTAGGAATGGAGGAGTGTGGAGGAGTGTGGAAAAAAGATACATTTTAAAACAATGGTCATAATTTCTCCCTAAACTGCTAGATTTTACAAGGTATTTCCTCTCTGTGCATGCGCACAGGCACACATGTATACCATCTATGTATAAATGAAAATAAAATGAATAAATGGTTTATTTTTCCTCCTACGCATCATTCCTGTGCTGCTCTTTATTATATCATTTACTTCCAATTTTCTTCCCAGTAGCCTTATAAAAAACAAAAGCATTTCTCCTAATCCAGGCCTACCTTACGACACTAAAATGGGAGCACTGAAAGGCACAGCTCACTGCGGTGCTGCTACGAGAGCCGCACAAGCGAGGACGGTAACCAAGGCTTCGCAGCCACTTCTCTTCACGTTCTCAGCAGAGTTAACTCCAGCAGCGCTAACTCCAGCACACTCTCTCCCAAAAGCCAGAGAAACTCCTTATTCCGGCCACGTCTATCCTGCTGGTGGTGCGCAGATTCACAAGCGGGCCTGGGACGCCCCGTAACCCAGATTTTGCATGGCCTTTCGGCCCCAGCAGGACCTACACTGCAACAGATTTGTGAATCCCAACAGCCTGGGGCCTGGGAAGCCCGTGCCCAAAGCGAGTGGACACGGACACACAGAGCAGCTGAAACCAGTGGCTCTGCCACGAGAAGCCTGGCTCAAAATGTGCAAAACTCTCCTGACCGAAGGTGCTGGTCTTCACTATAACAGCCTGTGAGAGGAGAAAAAAAAAATTTAAGGGCAGTTTTGCAGTAGTTAAAAACCTGAAATGCATTCAGCCAATAATATCCATAAAACCACTCAGGATACAAAAAACCTACTAGCAATTTAGCATTATTCCTTGATTAATTACATTTATCTTGTCTGGAGTAGTGCCCTTCTTTTAAGGCACTGAACTGAAGTTGCTTTCAGTCTGCTGCTCTGCAGTTCTGATCCAAGGAATAATATAACACAAATGTAGCTCTGTAGACTGCAAACAATTATTTAAAATCAGTCTCAGTCTTTAGGCACATGGTTTTTGAAGATCTTTTGTTTCTTGTATTCTTTTTTAATTACTGGAAAGATGGTGTTAAGTCCTTTTCAACATTTTGCTACCGTCTGTATAGCAGCTCTAGTTGTCATGTGTGTTATTTCACTCATACCACAATTTTAAAATGCTGCACAAAACTACACTACAGAAAAGCTAAGTTATCAAATATCAGTGCCTGGCATCAGGAACCTGCCTGCTGTTTAAATCACAGGCAGGCGCATCTATAATCCCAAAAGCAATACTTAAGTTACATCATAACCATGTATTTATTTAATCAACTAAGGCTGAAAATGAAGGCTAACTTTCAACAAGCACCTCTATGTAATAGCTTCTGAACTACGAAAAACACTAATTTCTTGTTGCTTAAGAACAAACAGCTCATCATATTTTTTAATAAAAAACAATTTAGTAAGAATAAATACTAAAAAAAACAGGGTCAATAATTCATCAGGTACTAGTATTTAAATGTTACAGGAAAGCATTGAGAAGGATCAAGACAGTTTGAGTAGTTCCTGGTCCCTGCAGCAAACAGTGCATAATATTATATCTGTCTGACTCAAAACTGAAACCCAGATGACACTCTACATCTCTCAAAATATCAAAAAGATAAAACTTAATTTGAAAAGAGTTTCTTCCAATCCACTCTGAGATATCTGTGCCTCAAATTAGTTTTCAGAGCTCAGCTAAAAGAGGAGTTTGAAACCCTCTACTTGCGCTTCCTTTCAATTAAAAAAGGATTTTGTAAAGAACAACCACGAAAGCCGAATCTGGTCCTCTCTTTTCAGCTTTAAACAGGCACATTTCACATATGTGAAATGACATCTAATCAACAATAACAGAACTGTTTTCACACTTGCCACTATGACAGATAGTGGCAAGATCAAAACAGATCAAAAATTTAAAGATCATAAGTAATCAAAGACTTTCCTTTTTTGGGCTTACTTTTCTCTCTCTCTCTCTCTCTTAGTAGAGAGCTTAACAGAGCATTAGACACACGGGAATCCTTTCTTTCAGACAAGTGTACACATATAGACTGACTGCCAGACATTGACTGTTTCTGAAACAAAATCTATGCCATTTACAATTCTCAACCACCACTGAACTGGAGGAGATCCTCCTTGACCCAGGTGACTTACTGTAATGGTCCCCATTCAGGGAGGCTACAAAACAGGCAGTGGGCTATCTGTATCGTGGGGATACCTGCAGTGAAAAAAGTACTGTCACATCCACAGAACTTTGACCAAAATGAGCCAAAACCCATTTATTTTACTTGGGCTGCCCCCTCAAGGAGAAACCCTGCTGGATAAGGTTATCCTTCACATTTCTCCCCCCAGAGGGGGTGGGGGGAAGTCTAAGATTTCTTCCATTCACATCCTGAAGCACACTGTCCTCAAGCCATGCCAGCCCTTCCCTCTTCTGGGGGTTACCTGTACTCATGAGACAGCTACTGTGCACATGCAGAAGGAACAATGTTGCCCATTTACTCAAATTATCATTCTTAAACCTCAATTTTGAATAAATTGCTTTGATTTAATAAAATGAATAAGGTCTCCAACTGTTAACTCCAAGATAAACCCTGCCCCAAGCAATGGTGCTCATTGCTGAGTCCTATATGAACTTTGATAATAATTTTCCACAGAACATGATAAATAAGCTACACAAAGCCAGCAGAATTTGCCTTCTCAGGCAAATTATTCATCCATACTAGGAGAGACTCTGCAGCTCCTCACCTAACAAGCTACTGTTGCACTTGCACAAACCGTACTGTCTTGAGTGATGACACTAGTCTGGAAGAGCCTTATGGAAAAGGCCAGCATCTACAATCTGGAAGTAAAAATGAAGGACATCTTCCAACTGCAGTCTCTTAAGTAGGAGAAAAGTCAGAGGAAGTGAGTAATTCCTCCCACTTGATTGCTCTGCTTAACTCTGTTTCCATATCTGCTTGGCAACTGTTCCCCCTCTTCCAGCTTGGACATGTCATACTCAAAGCTCACAGCCCCAGGTACCACGGGAAACTGACACAAAAATTTCTAAGTTACAGTTTCCAGCTTTGGGAAGTTCAGTCAATAAATGCAGGATTGTCAAAAGCAGGCAAAAATTCGCAGGTTGCCCTTGAAAGTAACATTACTGACAACTTAGTTCAAAACAATAATTCACACTAGGTTAAAACAACAACAACAGACTATTCTTCTCTGGCCACAAGTCTGAACAGAAGTACAATTTGGATCACACTTGGACAAGTTACTTCAAAATGCAAGGTTTTCTCCCCAGCTAGAATGCAATTTTCATTCTACTCAAATTACTTATTCTCTCACTTTAGCACAGACTTAATTGGAGGACTAGAAGAAAGGGATTTTTGTTGTTTTGAGATTTAAAGTCAAGTACCTGATAGACAGTTAAAAAAAAAAAAAAACACACACACACTCGTGGATTACTGCATATATCTGTGCATTGGCTGGAACCTATCTTAAAAGCTGGGGTAACTGCACGTTTTCATTACGCTTAGAATTATTAGTCTTATTCGTGTGCCAAAGGACCGCAAAGGGCGAAGCCGCGCCAGGCGACTGGGCTCGGCCGAGCTGAGCAGAGAGCGCGCGGAGGAAGGAACGCAGGCTTACCGCTACCCCGGGCGCCCGCGGGGCGCGAGTCTTTCCCCTGCACCGCGTTCTGCTGCTTTGTTATTAAATCGGAAAGAAGTGGCCCTGGGATCATCAGCCTATTCCCTTCCGTAGGCTGGTCTATTATGAGATCCGTATATGCAGATTTACAGGGGTGATTTCCCAGCTATTGTCGAGGCCATTAGAAACTGTCTTTCTTCACTGCAGTCAAGGTCTGTTAGCATGGAAATACTCTCAGAAATTCAGACAACCAAATCATGTGGAAAGTCAGTTCTTAGCACAAGCTGTATTATTTCTATTATTTCCTTACAAAGGAAGAAAAAATTCTTATTGCATCCTAGATAGATCTGTACAAGGACTAAGAGGACTGTTCTGTCTCTCTTTCTCAAATGTATCTATTTTTCATACATGAAGCCCACAGCTACAGACATAATTATTCAATATCCTTTTAAAAGATGCAAAAGAAAACAAGCTTGCTTGACCATAACTAAGCTAAGGTAGGCTAGGGACAATTTAAACTCACCCTTCTTCCAATACTCTGGCATTGTCTGAAAGCTTGGAGAAAAACCTCCTAAAGAACACAGTGCGATACCTAATCTGCACCTGGGCAACTGCTACCTGGGCAATTTTTCTATTTCCATCTGGCTGCTCTTAGAATCTTTTTAATCCAAAAACAGATTATCCTCTATGAGATCAGGAGGGAATAGTACATATATATATATATATCCCTGGAAAGTAGAATTTAGCAGGTTTCAAAACAAACTAGATACAATAAAAGTCTTTGCTAGTACTTTTCCACTTCACAGTCCAGCGAGCATTATAGAAGACATACAAATATACATACATGCAAAACCCTCGTCCACCTCCCCTCAGTCCCTCCCCCACAGCCCTCACTAAAGGGCCGATTTTATACTCGGCTAATAAACAGAAAATACAAAATATCATTTATTTATTTGTGGAATATAAGGCTGTCACATATTCTCTCTTCTGTTCACCTACTCAACTGCCACAGAGAGGACACCACTCCAGAGTCATCGCCTAGGTGGTATTTCAAAGCAAAATTCATTAGCTTCATCGAAGACAAAGAAATTGCTTTGTTTCCATACCAGCACAGCAGGGAACAATAATTAGGCATAAAGCCATAGAGGAAGACCAGGTTCACTATATTTGGGATTTGGGGCGGGGGGAGCATAGGTAGTGACATACACCCAGCAAAGCCCAGCCCTTGACATTAATCACTCCTTTAATCTCCAGGACATGACCTCATTTCACCAAGAGCATGAGGACAGACAGGTACAGTTTTTAAAGACAGATGGACGTCTCTCTATCTGGAAGAACCTTCGCTGGCGCAAGGGAAACTCAGGGCTGCAGTGATTACAGCCAGAGCTGTGGTGCCCTCTCCCAGGCGGCAAAGCACAAGGGGAAGGCGCCACTCCAAGCACTGAACAGTTTCTTCAACAGCACACACTGCTGCTATTCAGCGGGGCCCGAAGCATTTCAACACTTTTAGATGAATAATTCAAACAGTTTAGAGGGAAAAAACATTCAAGTTAAAACACAGATTTTGCAGCATAAATTTGATCTGAGAATTTCAGACAACTCCTAGTACTGAGAAAATGATACTGGATAACTATTAGGGTTAAAGAAATCAACTTCACAGTAGATTATGATGGTGTATTGAGAAATAGGACAACCTGAAAATGTTAAAAAGCACTACTTTGACCTCAGTGGATTACATGTAATAGATTCTAAAGCATCTCCAAGCAGCACTTAATACCACCGCAAGCCTCAACAGGACAACAAAACCTCGTATTTCAAAATGCTCCAGAAACTAAAATACGGACCGTAGTTTAACAGTACAGCACTGTAAGAAATATATTTAAAAAACTTTTTAAAAATTCATTTTGGAGTACAAAACGCTTGCAGCAGTAATATTATACATCCTTGACCTTAACCCTTTTAAACTTCATGCCATTTATAAACCTGGAACAAAGAAAGAGGAGCCAGTTCCTTTTTAGAACATGTTTTGAAGAACAATAAAGCACTGGCTGGCATAGGATACAGTACCTGCTGGGCTAGCATGCTTTTGCCACTGTCCTTGGAGACTACAGGCTGGACAGGCTGGAGCCCCATTCTGTCGTTCAGCTGTAAAGCAGGATGCAGGGAACAACGCGGATCTTTCACACACCGACAAAGAAAGGTGGAAGCAACTTTGTGCTATGCGTTTGCTGAATATTATTCACCTTTCTCAAAATTTTAGCATTGCACTTGTGACATCTTCTTAAGTGTCCATCACTGCTTCCCTCTCATTATGTCCTTTTTGGTACTCACATCCCCACAGGCATTAATTCAAACATCCAACTCGAACAGACAACACATTGAGGTGATTTCCTCAGGCAACTATTTAGCACATGAAGGGAAAGCAGTCTGTTGCTTCATGCTTACAGAAGCTCACCGACTAGCTGATCTAGGGAAAAGAATTTTAAACCACTATGAGCAAAGCTAATGATAGTCTCTCTAACGTGATCAGCATGCTGCTTACAGCACAGATTTACTGAAAAAGTTGCAATAGAACAGGCAAACCTGATCTTGAGTATCCAAAAAGTCTTTTCAATTTAATTGAAAACAAAGACACCTATACAGCAAATAACTGAGTTCTAAGAAAAGTTTCCAAGTGACTTTTTTCAGATTTTGAGGACAAGTAACATTATTTTTTCCACGTACATAGTTACCAAAAAAACTGAACCTAAGTTCATCTGATTATATTAATTAAGAAGCATGAAGTTTCAACATAAAGGTTCCCTGAAGTTAGCTTAATGAGACAGCTAGAAATGTGCCATGTTTTCAGTGTCTTTACCCTGCTTCTTTGCAGATCACAGCATGTCAACTCTGTGCGGGGACTGCAGACTGCAGCCTCCCTACAGCCCACAGGGCACACTTCAAACAGCTCCTGGGGCCCGTTGACGGGCCCCAGGAGTGACAGAGAGCAGCACCGAGACCCTGCTAAGCTGCAAGAAGGGTCTGACTTGTTCACAACAGTGAGGATACCGGAGGTTAATATAAAGCTATCCTCCTCCTCCCCAATGTATTTGTCTACCACATCCAGAGATACTAGCTCAACCCCAACAAATTAATTCAGATCTTTCCTTTTCTCTTGTACAACTGCTCACATGAAAACTTGTCATTTATATGCGTTTCTAAAGAGGAGAGCTAGAGGAGCTGTCAGCAAAACAGGAACTAAAATGAGTGAGAGAAAAAGCTGATATATTTTCCCATCTAGGAAGATTTTGCACATTACAGTTATAACATCAGTGAACTTGGCCTATTATACCAAAGCCTCACGTGCCATTAACAGATGCAGACCTACTAGCTGCAGTGAAAATGACCTAATTTAAAGCCTAGTCAAGGTTTGATTGCATTTTTGTCCCCGTGACTCTCAAGTCTTTTGGATGACAGTGCTCAAAACAAGATGGATAGCATCATTCTATCCCTGATAATCTGGAAAACAATAAAACTAGAAGTTAATGAGATACTAGAAAATTTTGTTAGAATCCACTCCAAATTAAGTTTATTAAATAAAGTTTGCTATTACTAGTAATGCTAACATTTGACTGAACAAGAATTCTTCATCTGTTGAAACACCTCACCTTTGGTGGCGGGGGGAAACACCCTGCCTGCCTAACAGTGCATTTCCTCCGAAGGTATAGATTGGTACAACAACTATATAAAACACTAAAAGCAATCCAAGAGTCAACCCTTCAGTCCAATCTTTCTCTATACAGAGTAAATCAAGTAGCTACAATTTTCCCTTCCAAATAGCTTTAATTACAAAAGTTAAAAAGATTTTTTTCCTGTGTTCATAGACAACTGCCCATTGTCTTTATTGGGTTTTCTTCCCATCTTTACATTCATTTCCATCCATCAATTCATAAGTTGCGTATTGATGACCAGAGATCATTCATTTACTTCTATTTGTTAGCAACAAAGTTGCTGTCTACAACCAGGCACTTCACAGCAAGCACACACCTACTACTCATAGCCACGACAGAGGATCTATTTTGCTTCTCACAGTGGATTCCCAAATCACTTTGTAGATCGAGTTAGACAAAAACTAAAATCGGTCCATGTAGTTTGAAGAGACCTAAGGCCTGCAAATGACTATCTGAAGCTGTTGCCAAGTTTTCTATATTGCAGACAAGTAATGCTTCCACAGTGGCAGATCCCGACTGTGTTAGCACCTGACAGGGATTGCCGGGGTAGAACACAGCCCTGCAAAATAATCAAGACATTAGACAAAACACGCTAAGTGTCCAAAAAAAGGCACCGTAAAGGAAAGTTGGGTAACAAAGACATGCAGCAATATTTCTTCATTAATCTTGTACACAAATTCTAGTCAGAGAGCATTAGCAGGGGATTTCTTTTGCTGTCTGGGATTTTTCTTTTGCAAGGAACAGGGCATTTGTGGATGTCTTAGCTTGTTACCTGCCTTGCCAACCGGGGGTACATACTGTCTCGCCACAGTCCAGCACCGACAACCAGCTCAGTGCTGGAGCCCCATGACTCCCTCCTCTTATTTTCCATTTATTTTGCATTAATTCATGCCTACTGCACCAAAGGCATTCTTTAAACATGTCAATTCTTGAAGCAGATCAGCTAATTACTTTTGCTATGTGATTCTGCGCATATGCTATTTTTAAAACTGATTTGTGATTTTGACAGGTATTTATATGACCACTGAGTTACACCATGGTGTTTCTCATCCTCTGCTGAAAAGAAAAATCTATTTACAGTATTTCTTTCAAAGCTTACTGGAGGAGCGCTGATCAAGGAAACTCTTGCTGCAGCCCAGGCTTAAACTCTGGAGAAAAGGACAAGTCAGGCTAAGTGTAAGCAGTGAAAAACAGGGCAAGGCGGAGCCCTCCCCTAACGGCCCGGCAGCTCTCCAGCAGCCTGCCTGGGTGGGCGCGAGGCGAGGGGCAGCCCCCACGCCGACCCAGCCCTGCCCACCCGCAGGGCCACGCGCAGCCGCATGCCACCACCCTCCAAGGACAGGCGCGCGGTCGCCTCTCCCCCAGGTATCCCGGGTAGGATACAAGCCGTACAACGCTCCTCCTGCGCTGCCTGCTTGACTTAGCCTCGGCCCAAAGAGGCCTTCCAGGTAACACCTCTCTAACTATTAATAGACTAATTGAGCAAAACGGGCAAGCCCTGATATTAGATACACCATTTAATTCTTGGTTTGGAGTGTCAAAAAATCCCCGTGCCTTCTCTGCAGTCCTTGCCTTTTTCTCATAAGCAGTGTGGACTTGGAGCCCCCTTCTACAACATCCACTGAACTTCTAGAAGGGCACCGATCAGGCACAGCGGTGACAAGCACAACGCAATTGCATTTGCGCTGCAGAAAACTTAAGCACCTTGAATATGATGGCTAACGCGAGGAGAAATCAAAACAACGCTGTTATTGGTTTTGACATAGCAATAGCTTTAAATAATTTTTGATTGTTTCCTTTATTAAAAATCAAATTTAGGAGTCCACTAAATTTGAAGTCCATCAACCTTTCAGTTATTATTAAGAAGTCCGTATTTAAATCTATAACCCATATTTAAGTGAAAGGAATTTAGAAAGCATGCTGTCAGTAAGTCACTAAAAGAATTTGCTGTGACTTGCATTAAGCTCACCGCCAATACACTTAGAATTATATGCATTAAATTTACATTCTTTTAGCACAAAGAAAAACTGCAGTAGTCCTGCAGCTGTAGCCCAATACATCTTCAATTCCAAACTTCATTAAAACACTGTGCTTCAGAGGTGAAAAATGGTTGGCATGTTAAGGTAGACCATGGATTTTTTTTTTTTTTTTTTTTTTTAAGTATACACAAGTTTCCCATCCTTTCAATGTCCTTCCCAACATACTTAAAATACTCCATACATATAGAAAGTATATAGTAGATTACCAACTAAAACTAATTCTTGCCACAGGATAATAAATTATTTTTGTCTTGATTAATAGTGAGGGATAATTACAGCATATGAAGTCATGAAGCATGTCAAATTAATGACTTAAAAATGTGATATGTTCCTAATAACATAATCTGAATATGTAGACTCTGAAACACACTACATGGCAAAAAAAAAGCCAGTACAAAGATGGGAGGGCAGGAAATAAGGACTAAGGGGAAAATAAAACTAAGAGACAGGTGGAGAACTATGATCTGCACAGAAAATGGAAAGAAAAGGGAAGGAAAGCTCAAGGAACAGGGAGAGACAGACAGCTGAGAGAAAAAAAAAAATGGAGGAAATAGAAGGACCCACCTGAACAAAAACACTCCAACTCCAAGAGGCAGCCAAAAAAAAAAATAAATGAACTAAAACAGATAATATCCCTGCTAGAATTTGAAGAGAAAGGAGCTCAGTGAAAGACAATTTACCATATATCAGAGTGGAAGAATCCGTCTGAGAGCGTTCAGGGGACGCCAGCCCAGCGTGGCGCACGCTGCCAAGCGCTGACCACGTAAAGGGCTCATACCCTTGCGACTCTGACTTACGCCTTGGACAAGGGAGTCTTAAACCACTTCTTCAGCATCTCTTACCATCTTTTTAATGAAAGCAAGTCCACATACAGAAAAATGCATTTCCAGCTCCCATTTCTAAGAAGACGGAAGAAAAAGAGATGCAAAGATAGGCAAAAACAGCACCCGAGAGCTGAAAGAGCCTTAAATGAGGCGGGTTTTTGGTTTGGTTGTTTTTTTTTTTTTTTTTTTTTGAAGGAGCATTTCTTCTAGTGTTTCTAGTTTACCCCAGCCAAGGATATCAAGTGTCTAGCTTCAGACACAAAAGACCGTTTTTTAAATAAATTTCAGTATTCACGTTCTTCTGGCTTATTTTGATTGGGCATCTCTCTCATTTATCCTTGAGACACTCAAGGTAATAAAGCACACTGCATTTTATCTTTCTGTTCAGTGCACTTTTAATCTTAATACACATATTCAGCACATTCTCCAGTTTCTAGTGCTTAATAATTTAGTCTTATTCTGGAAGAAATAACCCCAACTCAGTTACTTTATCAGTTTTATGACATTTGAAAAAAAATGTTTTAATGATGTGGAAAACTGCCTTTCATCCAGTTAATCCAGTCTACAATTTTAACATGTTTTGCACTGTTTGGACACTTTCCCCCTGGAGAGAACGTTTAAGGCAATTAATTTGCATACAGTATGTGCACATCTCACCCATCTAAGAAATCAACATAACACCCACACAACAACACTGAGCTTAAGTTGGAATTATCTCGTCTCAAGCGTTTCACACATTACAGGTAAAACCCTAAACACCCTAAGCCCAAAGAATTCCCAGTAAAGTCAAAGTGAATGACACATGGGAAATAGTTTACAGAGCCTTAAACTGTATCTGTCTGTCATTTATCATCACTGGTAGACAAACACAGATACACACAAAGTAAAACTTACTTATTGCTGGCATCAAGTTATTAAATACAAGCAATGCCTTCCTTTCCCTTGATACAGAATTTTAACTAATAATGTGAGATGATCTGTACACGATACTTTAATCTTAAATCCGAGAGAAGGAAACAACTGCATATTAATGTACATTTGAACCAAAAAAAAAAAAAGTAAAGTGGCAAAAAAGGACAAGATACCCTGAAGCATGTAACACATTCATCTGTAACAATATGAAGAAACACTATTTTCAGCATCATGTACTACTACAAATAAAGCTCACAAAATATATTTACCAAACACATATCTCATTTGGCTCTACATTTTGGAAACACACTGCTAACACATATAACACTCCTAAAATTTGAAACAAAAGAAGAAAATAAATACCAATCGCTAGAAAAAGTTGCCAAAATTACATCTTTGGAGAGGCTCTACTCTAAATGTCATTAAACAAACATTTATGTTTAACAGATCTAAACTTTGATAATACAAGGCTTGTCTAACCTACGTTAACTTTTAATTAGAACACAATGCATGCTTTTGTATAATATAGCCTACCAAACACTCAATATTATGGAATTCCAAAAAACATACTTATTCTTTAAACAAAAGATAAAAAATTCTTATGATTCTTTCTTGAAGAAAAAATTATTAGGTGAAGAATTTCAAAAGATGCTTTTTGAAAGAATATTCAGCTACTACACTAAAATTTCTCTTTTTTGAGTCTACAGACCTCTAACTCTCATTCTACCCATTTTCAGCCTGTAAGGGTTTTTACCAATTACAAGGAAGTTTTCCTAAAAGTGTTCCTGGCTTTAAAGGGCATCTATCCCTTTCTTCACTGAGGACCTTAAAGAACTTCAGATTTACTGAAGTATCTGATCTGGAGCCTAAACTGGAGTCCTGTTGTAGGAAACGTAGTTTAATTAAATTGTTAAAAAAGACAATTTACAAGGCTACATAGTATCTGATAAACCATATTCCAAGCAGAGCTCCGTAGCTCAGGCAAATCACAGTGAGAATGAAGCTGGGGGAACGGTGTGAGGAAGGGGCAAACACTTTCTTCCCTTCTTCCTTCTTGTCACCGGGCCCCTCTCCCACCTCCTCACCTGCACAAGGTGTATGACAGAGGCAGCCTCTCATTCGAGGCTTCAGCAAGGGAGGAGGAGACTGGACATCAACGCCCCTTGGCCTCAGATCCTTGCATCTCTGGAGTCAGTGAGCCATAGATGGTCTGAGGAATTCGCAGTGCAATATAAAATATCTGTATGTTAAAATCAGAAATTCAGGCTAACGGGAACAAAGCAAGAGGAATGGGGAGAAGCAAGAGAAGCAAGAAGCAATGCTGTTTAATAATAAAAGTTAATGATAATAAATATATCTGGATTTGCTTTGGTGCAATTTTAGGTACAATCATAATACATGGTCTCAAGCAGAGGTAATTACAGAGTAATTCTACCTGACAAAACTGCATATGGGAAACAAGTTTCAAATCATGCTAGACAACTCAGTCCTTCATGGGTCCTTCATGAATCAATACATTCAACTGGTGGAATCAGGAGTCAGCTTGGCCTACTTTTTAATGCTAAACCCTGTATCAACACTATTGCTACATCACATTTAACACCACCTTGCCAGTATTGTAACACACCTTACACAGTCTCAGTTATGACTAATGGAGAACTACTAACAAGAGTTTTTTCCACTCATATAGTCCTCAGAGGAAGATACCAAGGTAGAAAGCACATTGTCACAACCAAAACTTTTTCCATCCTTCTAAGCAGTCAGGAGAAAAAAAAAAAAAAAAAAAAAAACACCACAAGAGAACAAAGATTGCAGCATTCGATCATCAGACCACAGCAGTTGCTTGATTATTTATGTCAGTACCCAAGGACTGAGCAACCCTTCACCTTCCTGATACTCCTTAAACAGAAATTCTAGCACAAGTACATGCGTTACTCATCCCACTATTGTCATAACGGCAAATAGATATGTTTTATCCTTGTAAACTTTTAAAATAATCTTAAAATATATTCTCTTGTCACATCTAATCTCAAGGAGACTTTCATCTAAATCTCCAATCGCACATCTTGTCTTCCATCTAAGGAAAACAATTCATTCGCCGCATCAGTGCACTAAGCTAAGCCTGACAGCAGTATAGCAAGCTCTTGCAATGGAGGTCACAAACCTGGTCTAAAACTCTCCTTTTATAGTTAATAAACAAATGGTCATAATAAAGCAGAACCTGCCACAGAATTCCTGGATGCCACACAAAGCAAGCATAGTTACTACTCCAATCTAAAGACACGCTAAATAATGCTAATAGCTCCTAATATCAGCAAGTTTGTTCTTTAGCAGTGAAAATACACTTCTGTTATTATTTACAGTTAATTTCCATATCAAAAGTAGTGAAAGGTCAATTAAGAAATCAGTGACTGCAAATGAAAAGAAAAAAGGGGAAAAGAGGGCTTTTACTATGCTTGCAATGTTCACAGAAATACATATCACTGTCAGTTTACAGAACTCTAGGACTGTTCTCCTTAAAAATAAAAGATAAAGATGACTTGGAATTCACATACTCATTTTTCTTCAAAAATCAGTTAATTGTTTTTACACACACCCGTCCATTTTTTTCATAACTGATTAAAATGAGTAATTAATTGTTTAGTAATACTAATGAAAATTGAAACATTACGTCCATCTTATTTGGACAGTTTATCTGTGCGTCTTTGCACGCTCACAAACCTATTCAGCACTGCAACTGCGCATTGCTGCCGAAGAGCAGCTCTAGTGCCGTAGTCCTAGAGCTGCTCTCTTCCCGAGGCAATGAAGGACAGCAACCCCGAGGCAGAGCTATTTCTGAAGCGGCTTGCACGCCGACACCGCCTTCGCCCCGGCCCCCTCCGCCGGCCCCCGGGGCACTTGCGCAGGCGCACCCAAACGCGCACTGGCGTGCCGCCGAGCGCCCTGCTCGCTCTTCACGCTAGCGTGCGGGGCAGGCTGGATACCGCCAGGAAAGTTTTTTATTCTCCTTTAGAAGTATGACTGTGTTAGGGCTTTCATAGAAAGAATCAGAATTAGAGGTTTGTCACAACCTGCTTACGCGGGGAAAGCAAAACCCCGCAGAAAGACAGTCCGGCAAGCTCCAGCCACAGCCCTCAGCTTCCAGCGTACGGGTGTGAGGCGGCCCGCGGGGGCCTCCCTGGGGCCAGCAGCACCCACAGGGCTTACGACCCCTCGACAGGCAGCAACAGAGCGCGCTGCTCTGGCCAAAATCATCCCACTGAGCCCTTCCCAAAGATATTCAAAATGATCCCTTTGGTTACTGCTTGGTTGAGAGTGACATGTTGACGGCAGCCTTACAGAAGATTTCGCTCTGTAAACATCCTACCGCTTACCTGCCGCCTCGGTAACTGCTGGCTTACCGACTGGACTAGGAGACGTTCCTGTTTCTGGGCAGAAAAACAGGTTCGCTTCTCTAGTTTCAGGTTTTTTGTTTTTTTAACTTGAAAAGGAAAAGGTGCATCATATAATAGTAGAGATATATTAATACAAGGGAATAAATCAAAAGGGGAACACCTAACTCTGAACGTTTCTAAAGCTTAATTTATTTTAAACCACTGCCAGAAAGTAGCATTTTCCCCCCCCCCTTGACATTATTCTCTGATTCATACTTAAGTATGTCTTTTATAATTCTGAAAGGCATAACAGTCAGCGATATATCAAAATGAAAGCTGCAGTTTCAGATATTCCATTTCCCTATTTTACAAGCTATGGCAATATTACTTAACAAGCAAGAGCTGGCTTCCTTCACCAGCCTTCTATCCACTTCAGAGAGGAAAAAATATATATTCCTTTACAGGCAGAACATTTGAATATTTACGGTTTTGGAACTCCTTGCGTGACTGGAAAGAATGGAGAAGTAGCCAGCGGTATTTTAAAACAATACTTCATCAAGGAGACATTTTACACTGTGCAGCATTTCACTGCCTGTTCGAAGGAGAAAATTGCACTCTTTAAAGCAGTAAGTAGCTAGCGAGTCCCATGTGGCAGACTTTAAACAATAAGCAAAGATCATACCCAAGACCCGACAGCAGGTGTGGTGTTTCCCCTCCTCCAAAGGGGAATCTCTAAAAATGACTTCCAACTTAGATAGAATATACTCATTTTTAAAGAGGCATATTTTTTATTACCCTTTAAAAGTGGAGGGCACTATTTTAGCTTTCCCATAGGAACAGGAAGAGGTGTTAGAAGTCACATTTAGAGATCTTAAGCTGTTATCGGCAAGATCACACCATTCCATCAGAGTATTTTGCCGTTGTCAGCAAGATTCTGGGTCTATCTTCCAGACTGGCCTAGAAGACAGCAGTCATGATTTAGGTAGCAGTGCAGTGTCTAGCACCAGGAAAAACCTATAACTCTTTCTGCGAGCAATTCTCGTCCCCGACAAGAAGCAACGAAGGCACAGGTAGGAACGACTGCCTTAAAGGAGCACAGTGCATAATCCTGTGCAAAGCTGCCTTCTCTTTGGTGGCTTCTTTCTCCTTTTCCATGAGAGGCAGGAGGACACTGGATGGATTTATAGCTTCGTGGGTCTCCTGTCCCATTATAGCAGGGTCATCCAGACAATCCCGATGCATGATAAGCAGCGAGAGACGAAGCAAAGACCAGAGGGCAGCCCACGGCAGCTCCTGGAAGCACAGTTAGCATTTCCTAGAAGGATTTCTAGAATACAGCAGCTCATTCCTGTTGATAACTCATTTTACCTTGTGAAAGTCACATAAGAACCACTCTGCTTTATGAGTAAAGTGGTAAGACCCTGCTTTCAGGCTACATTTCTCTATACAGTGAACAGGAAGGAACGATTAAAATATACTACTGCAAATGTCCATTTTAGGAATACAGCTGAACACAGGCGAAGTTATCCCTTGTATACGTTCTCTAAACCTTAGGCTTTATATTCAAAGATAAATATTTTCTAGAAGGAGGGTGGGGAAGAAGATACATGATCAAACAGAGTAAGGAATTAAGAAATAAAATAGAGCTAATTACAGCTCCATCTCATCCTGTTTACCTAATACGCATGTATTAGATTATGTTACCCGAATACCTCCTCTTAGAAGGAATTAGAAAAAAATATTCCTCCATTCAAAAACTAAAAAGTCTCCTTTGCACATTCACAAAGGAGATCCGAATTTTCCATCAAAGTGACAGCCTGGGGAGGAAGGAAAGCCCTCAGTGAAGAATACTCTCAGACTCTTTCAAGTTTTGAAAGACAACAGCATTAGCAGGTAAGATATATAGCCATCTTATTTCCAGTACCAAGCAGGAAGAAATAAAAGATATTTCTCTTCCAACAGCTGTCTGAGCTAACTGTTTTAACATGCATAAACAGTGATGTAGAAGCTAAAAGCAGAGATTATAGTTTGCAGATTTAGACAAGAAATTTGCATCTGCTACGTATTTTTTTTTTTGGGGGGGGGGGGGGAGGGAAGGGGAAATCACACACACACACGCACAGGAGAATCAGAGTCTTCAAGATCAAACAAGGTGAAAGTTTGTCCTGTCTCAGACAAGCTTTCCAGTCAGTTCTCCAAAATCAAAGCAACTGCACCCACGATGTGCCTGGTGTTTATGCTGCTTAAAGCACAACTGGTTCCCATCTTCACTCACACTGGCCGAACTGCAGCGTAGTGTTCCACCGGAAGAACAAGGGCGCACTAAGGAATCAGGCTCAAAAACACCTCCTGCCTCTTTACTGCCAATTTTAGTGGTGGGGAGGGAGGCAGGGGAATGTGAATGATTCTCCTACATTGAACTGACTTTTTTATTGACAATAAAATAATTAGGAATCTGTTAAGTGCAAAGTTACTTATGCAATCAACATACAACCCTGATGCATCATGAAAAGCAAATGGACTAGAACTATCAGTACAAAAGACTCCCTGGTATACTGCCATTAAAATGCACTTTCGCAGGACAAATGCACAGTTTGGGTGCTTATCACCAAATTGTAATAGCTCCCACCACACTTTACAGACTGAAAAGATGAGTCATGGAAAACCAGCCCTATGCTGACGTTTTAGAATTATTCTAAGCAATCTTTTTAAGTTTTATTCTTATATCAATGTTTATAACAGCCTAGACCAACCAAACAGGTTGACATCTGCCTGTATCTTCAGGTCAAGGTAAACTTGTTCAGGTGAAATATAAAGCTTTTGTGTCAGTCTTGGAGAAACACATGTTTTAATCTAAATTCAGGTAAGGATTTGGGGGATTTTTCTTTTTGCCAGTTCTGGCACTGTTGGCTTACCAAAAGAGTTCTCATTAGATTTTCTGGAGAACATAAGACTCTCATGCATTTGCTTTTATGATAAATATTCACAAACAATGATTTTCTTTTAATTCTTGTCTACTAGGACTGAAAAATCTTTATTCTCTTATCTTAGAAAGGAAAATAACTGTTATTTATAGTAATGTTATTCACAGTAGATTTATCTGAACAGCTTGGCCCCTCCCCACAAAAAAATTATTTTTTTCTTAAATAACAGAAGGCAGCAGCTCAGCACTGCCTTTAAGAGAATTTAGTTATGGTGAAGGGGTCTATGAGCATACAAAGCATGAGAGAGTATCAATTTGAAACTCAGAAGAAAAAGGGATATGAATTGCATTGCCCAGCAGAGGGGAAGAACTATCAGAGAAGCCCATGAGCTCTGAGAGGAGACATGGGTCTATGGCATGAAGGGGAACTGCCTAAGAACAGCTAGCAAATTGAGGGAGAATCACACACAAAGATTTTTGCTCTACCATTTAGTCTCACAGACACTAAAATATACCGTCACAGCTGGCTAATAAGTCTCCTCTTGGTTCGGATGGGGTGGGGGGTGGGGGGGAAGCCCTGTAACTCTGCAGACTACCAAAAGCAGAAACCTTCCCCAGAGGCTTTATTGCCCCCTCCCAGCCCTTCAGGGTTTCCAGCAGCAGTAAAAAGCTCCACTGACATAACTTGTCTCATCTAGGAGGGTAGAGGACTAGGTCTTCACTTTCTCCAAAACATACAAGGATGAGAGATTCTGAACTTTCTTCCAAAGTTTGCACTTCAGAGTCTGTGACTCTATTTTGATATTTCCTACTATTTCAAAGTCATTAGGCTCGCCACTCAGTACTCCGACACCCACTGTTTGTGGCCTGGGCGAGGGACAGGAAACCACCACCAGGCAAAAGTTTCATTCTCTAAGGAAGATGAGGTCAGGAGAGAAGCTGTATCTGGCAGATACAGCTTACCATATCTACTTGCGCTGCCTTTCCAAAGAATGGTCTTTCCTTCTCTGCAGAGGGTAGTTTAACCAAAGTCATGTTTATTTCTGAAATAAACAATATGTCAAATAAAAGCAAATAAAAAATATATATTGCTTCTCCCGGGGCCATAGACTGCACAAAATTTCTAGAAGAGGCTGGTAGGCTTCCTTACAAAGGTCGTACTTCAGTGGTATTTAAACTCTCTGATTATTAATAATAGCTTATGACTTAGCCCATGGTGCCTTTTCTCTGACATAGGACATTAACACACTGCAGCACGCAGGATACTGCTATGTGGCAGTCCAGGTGCGTGGCTCAGGGGGCTTTCAATGAAGTAACATCTTTCCCCCACAACAGCAGCGCGCACAGGCTTGCCCAAGACCCTGGGTGAGCACTCGGTACCGAAGATCGGGCTGCCATAGCCATACTATTAGCAAGCCAGCCAGCTACAGCTATTTCGGTTCACAAATCTACAAACACGCTTTCAGACTGCAGCGAGGGCACAGGATCATGGTCCTTCCTGAGAGTCTCACTGCCTCTCCAATTTAGTCCCACCCTATGCAGACACCAGTTTCCCTACTCCTAATTATTCCACATTTCAAATAGTTCTTTAAAAAAAAATGTTTAGTGTTAACACATTTAAGAACACACTCTTCTGCTTCAACTCACACCTTCTTGAATAGGCTGGATAAACACCTAAGTTTTAACCATATCTGTTCAAGTGTTAATTGCTTTTTCACCACAGAAATTCTGTCTGTCCCAATTAGCCAAGACAGTTCAGAACCTTAAAATTACTTAAAAAAACCAAAAACACTAACAACAATTAAATTATGGACTGCAGAATTTTTCACATGCCAGTTAACCAATACCATCAGAAACAAGTGCAGTACAGCTCATTTCAGCTAGCACCAGAAAAAGTCCCAGATCCTGACTTCTTAAACACAATCACACCGTGATCACTATTGACTGCAAACAGAGAGGCTCCAAAACAAAATGCAGAAAGCAGCATTTTCCAAAAACCATCATTAAAAAAAAAAAAAAAAAAAAGTTGGGTCTTAGGTATTCAGCAAGATTTTCAGGAAGAAGCACTACTTTAAAGATAGAGCAGGAAGACTACACCTTCACATACATCCACGTCACTGTGGTCAGTTCCAGATCAAGAAAGAATGACTAGGGGAAAAGGTTAAGGAACATAAGTGCTTCCATGACCAGGACAAAAGTTGCCACATTCATTAAACAGAAATATACAGGAAGTCTGAAATATTCTAAACAATAACTTGACTTCTGGTAGCTGCCAGATGTCCAGCATTCCAGACATATGTCCTAAATCCTTAGAGTCTGTATAAAACAGACTTTTTTTCTTCCCAATAGAAGAAAAAAGTCATGGGAAAGAGGGAAGGATGCATCCAGAAAAAAAAAAAAAATACAATCCAAATGCTTCCTCCTCGACTTTTTAGCCCCTTTCTTCAAAACATTTTCACATTAAAAAAGTGAAGTTATTTATGCAAAATGAAACAATTTCAGTAAGAACCATAATAACACCGTAATAGCCAAGTCTTGCTCCTCAAAAATCAGAAAAACCAGAAAAAACAGAAAATTGACCATACAGTCTAATTTTCTAAAACCCCTTCTAAAATGACAAGCATGTTGGCCTCTTACTGAAACTCATAAGGCCCCTGGAGTACATGGAGATTAATCCCCAAAATGTCCTATCAGAATTCAGGGCTATTTAACCTCCCTGCTCATCTGTGAGATATTCATTAAATATATATCTATCTCAAAGACTGCATCAGCCAAAACTGTTTCCACTTCCTGATTGTGAAGTGATGGTGTGTTCCTGACTACCTTAGGAGAAGGTGGCTTTGAGGTGGGTTTTTTTACTTTTTTCTACGGAAAAATTGTTATCCCCTCATCTCAACTTTTATAGCCCCATCAACACACAGCTACCATCAAATTAACTCCCAGGAAAAATAAGGACACAGGGCCAACGCCTGCAGACTCTCCATAATCACTGGTAAATCTGCTCCACAAAGCAGGAGTGCTGCATCCCATAATCCACACTCCACTGAGATCAGTCTACCTGATGCTGCTAGGACATGGGGGTTGTCACTCAGGTGTCATGCTCTGGTGCTGTATGCAATGCATTTAACAGAAATAGAATTAATTGTCATCCACTAAAGAGTTGATCTATTCGCATTAGCAACTAATGCTCTGATAAAAAGGAGACAGTCAGCAGTGCTGAAACTTATCTTCTCTCAAGGGAATACTTCCAAAGAGTCTTATATTAGGAAAGCTTTTATATCCTTCTCAAACAGCACAGACATCCCTTTTTTTTTTCCCCCACATGCCTCTGTGCTTCACATCGCTTCTGTTCTTTATAAATATTGCTCTAAAGAAAAAGTCAGTGGCAAAAGTCTACGGACATGTATCAAATGGACTTATCAATAAGCCAGGATCAGCTAAAGTCAGAGAATCTGAGGAAGTCAAGAACAAACAAACCCAGACGCACGTGATGACTTAAAAAAATCAACAAAATCCCACATATCCCCCCCACACACATTAAGGTGCTACCTGGAATTTTTATTCAGCGTTCAAGGGAAAACTAAAGAATTCTGCCAAACCTAGTAATTCTTTTCAATGTATCAGATCTACCATCATTTCCTTCTTTCTAGAAGGGAAATATGCATGATCTCACCTACAGCCTTCCCCCTCCCTCAACAGGTCTTAAGCTTCAGCAAGTTTTGAATAATCTAGATAACTTTATTCAGGTTTAGAGAAGTGCTCAATTTGCTCTAAAAACAAACTAAAATGAGGCTAATATCCTGACCCATTCAATAATTTGCTGTAATAAGCATTGCATTCCTACATGCAGACATACAGTACCAGATCTCAAATCTTCTAGGAGGAAACTCTCCTCTTTCACGCAAATAGGTAGAAATAGTACAGATCAGAATAAGATGAAAAGGTTAGGGGGGAAAAAAAATGATGGGAGGGCAAAGAGCTGATACAGTTTGTACAGGAAGTCACTTGTGACAAATTCGTCTCAAATTGGAGAGCAACGGCAGTCGCAAGTGTGTGTGTGTGTGGGGGGAAGGCACTACCCAGTTAGGATCATCTGGGATGCAATTCAAGAGAGCAGCATATTGATGTGTGCGTATGCACATTTGTGTGTATACACCGACACACGCGCAGCTCCTTTCTGCCATATATATCCTTCACTAATGAGTAAGTGCTAGGGCAAGCAAGCACTAGCCAGATCTACTTTGCTGGGGCAAGTATAAAGCATCTACTGGCAAGTTCCTTGCCTGGCTGCTATCGATGACTTTGCAGCTGCAAGATGACTCTAGGACCAGCAGCAGCAGCAACACATTCCTCTGGCTTCCCTCTTCTCTCATCATCCTGCTCATAAAAGCCTAACCCGAGGCTAATTAGAAGCCCTTGGCTTCAAAAACCTACGTCAGGCCAAAAATAAAAGCACTTTTGCCCTCAGTGAATTATTTCAGTAGAGTGGGTTTTCTTAGGATTAGTTAACATTAGCATAAGATGTTTATTCACATTTCAGTTGGTATCTGAAAACTATTAGCTGAAGAGATTGCTGCTGCCATCTACTGACAACTTCCACTGTAAATGAAATTGAATTTTCAGTAACAGTAACTTAAACAGAGCTCATACTCTAAGACAAAAGAATTAAACAGAAAAGCCCAGCACACCCAGACTAGTAGCCAGGCTACTTTATCTGTCCAACGGGATAATGAACCATGACTATTTTCTTTTTCATATAAGGAACAGCAACAGTACTGTGATAAACTTGCTCCAGCTTTACTGTCTTGCACAGAAAAGTTAACACAACCCATTTACTATTCCAGCACAGGTTAAAATATAGGAAGGGTTGTTTTTTTTTTTTTTTTTTCCTTTAACATTGTCAGTCACTCAATACTAAAGAAATATAGTTACTTCACTTTCAAGTTCATTCTTTAATTCTGTTTCATAGCATTTTCTTTTAGAATATCCCAGTTCTGAGCAACATAAGAGTACCAGTTCCGTGCTCTGCTTCATACAATTTTATCTTCCCAAGCAGCTCTTTGATAGGAACGCATTGCGAGGGGAACAGCTTCATAGACCAAGTAGCTCTTCCAAGTACAGTCAATATCAACAAAATTATCAGTTGTACTTCAAAATACAAAACATTTCAATGATTCTCTTCTATGCAGAATCATGGGTTATAAAAGGAGTTGCAACTCAGTGTAGTATGTTAACCTGCTCGTTTCTTCATCTTCAGGTTTATTCCATGTGTTGAGAGATAACGTGCAATGAGATAATTGCAAAATAATTTAATTGCAATTAATCTCAGCTAGAGAGGGCTATATATTGTCTATTCAGCACTCACATACAACATTTCAAAGCCTTTCCTGTTTCCAATACTGTACCTAGTAGGTCTTCTCTCACCAAAATAAGGCAGCTGCAGGAGTCTTATTTACAAAATTGTAGCTTGCATCACAAAAATTGTCACCTGGGTTTCACAAAATAGCTATGGTTGCTACTAAAGCACCTATCCAAGTCCTGATCCTGCAAACTTATTCAGAAGCAAATGTCTACCTAACTCCAGGACTCTGTCTACAGCCACGCACATAGCTGCCCAATGAGAACATCTGCACAATCGTTGCTGTATGACAACCAGCACAGGGTTGTAGCAGCGCCCACTGCAGCAAGAGCCAGCGTACCAAGACAGCACTGCACGGGAATACACAACCACCTTTTACTAAGTACAATTATTCATAACAATCTATCCAAAGATAGATGCTTTATTGCTGTCATTATGCCCTTATACCAATTGCTACAGGAATACTGGAAAGCATGAACTATGAAGATGCAAATACTTCTGTACACTAGCCATAAAAATCTAATTTTATCAGATAATGCTTTCAAATTCACAGCAATTCTGATTTGCTGAGATTAAATGATTACATATATAATCACCAGAGCAGACCGTTTACAGATGGAGGTCAAGGACCATAGGACTCTGCAATATTATCCACTGTACAAAAAACACAAAGACATTAATTTACGAGAAAGCCAGAGATCTAAGAACAAGACAAGAAAAAAAAAAAAAAAAAAGAAAAAAACACCCCACACCACAGACTGATCCAAGCAATGACAGCATGCACAAGAAGCGATTAACATCAAAAAATGGCATTACCATTAACAACTTCTTGTAAGTTCTGCCTTTAAAAACATTCTTTGCTATGATGCTTACAAGATGATAATGAGGTTACTTGTGCAAGTGCTGTCCTTCGGGACCTCCTCACAGGTTTCACAAACTTATGAAAGCAGGGTCTCATGTGCTGGATACAGATCTGAACCATCCTTTAAATGGAGGGCAGGTAGAGCAGTAAAGACTAGAAAAAGCCTTGGAAGTGAATACAAAGGTTGCAGAAGGAAGGAAGCAAGAGTCAGAGAGACGCAAAGAAAAGATTAACAGAGTCAAAAGACCATCAGGAAGATTAGTTTTGCAAGTGCACTCTAATAAATACAGTCAAATCTTTTGTCTTTCTCAAGACAAAGACAAGGATGTTTCAGTAATTGAAAATGTGAGGTGAGATAAGATGATCCCAGCCCAGAGTTTCAGGTGGACAAAGAGATGGAAAGAATGCTGCACCTAACAAGAAATCTGCAAAATATTGACGTAGCTGAGACCTAAGTACTTAGAAACACATTCCTATTGAAAGTGATGTTCAAGTCACCAGTGTAAGTAGTAGGAATGGAAGCGATGTTCACATTAGCTGTCAAAGGCAATAACAAGAGCTCAACAGCAAAGATTAAGCAGCTGTTTGATTCATGTTGAAATTGAATTCATGGCTAAAAGCACAGGAAGGGGTCTCTGAAAAGAAAGATGAAACTAATTTGGGTAAATAGGTACAGAGGCACATCTGCACTGAAGAATGTGCACTTTTAAGTTACTTTTCTTTTTTTCATATATACTTCAAGTCTGGCATCCATGAGGTGCGGTATCCAAAGAGAGATACGGCTAGGAAAAAAAAAAAAAAAAAAAAAAGCAGAGAATGACCAGGAGAGAACAGAGTCATAGGAACCAGAAGATGAGCTAGTGGTGGAACCCACAGACAACTGAAAGAGAAAACTGCTCCTCAGCTTTTGTTCAGAAGAGGTCATTCAGGAGAGAGTAACAAGAGCAAGTTCTGTAGCAGCTATGGCACAGAACCAAGGCTAGGATAGACTCATGCTAGGTGTAACTGTAAACAGAGCACTAAGAAACTTCAGCTATTAAAGAGAATAATGTGCACAGCTAGGGAAACAGGTGAGTCAGGGACAGGGAGGCACAAAAAGGAAAGATGAAAGCATGCTTATTCTATGAAAGAGCAAGAGAAAAGAAACAGATTAAGGAACAAGTTAGCAAGAGATGAAAGCAGACAAAGAAGAAAACCAGGAGATGCAAAGAAATTATCAAAGCAAGCACAGAGGTTACAAGAAAGGTCTGCATCTCTGACAGCGGTGGAAGAGAAGGGAAAGCTTCACTATCTGGAGAGTAAGCAAGTAAAACCCAAAGGCAAGAAGGAGAAACAAAATAAATGAGGGAATCAAAAATGGCAAAAAAGGCAGTAGAGTTTGCCAGCATCCAATTAACTTGGAAAAGGAGAGATACAATCTTTCAATTCATAGTAAGAATTGGAGCAAACAGCTATTCTTACAGCTTAGTGGTTATAAATTGTGTTTTCAAGTATTTTTGGAAAGTCAGATTGCAACAACTGTCAGCACAGGTACCTTAATGGTACCTACATTCTCATTAATGAAAGCTTGGCATAACCTTATCATGCCAAAAGCACGTGAAATTCTGGTGTCACTTGTCTTGGGGTCATCTACATGGCTGCTTAAACACAAGTCTTGATCAGTACAACTTACGCTGGTGGCTGCTGTGGAAACCACAGGTTCTCTCCACCTCCTGTTTTGTCCCAGTTGTTCCAAATGGCTTTGTGCTCCTTGCAATCTCTATTCATGGACAGCACGAGAACAGCAGCTTCTGTACCCCTACCTCTGCCCCTATCGCAGACACTACCTAGGCATCATCTGCATCATGCTTAATGACATTGGAAGTGGCAACATGGACACTAGTTATCAGCATTTAAAGAACGGACTTTGCAGCAGTCAACTAGTATAGTCTTGTCTGCATAGCATTCTTCCAACCCAGTATGGCTAAAAACCTTAGGAAACCCTAACTTAAATAGTGGAATTTGTTTATCTTATGGAAAGAAAAAAAGCATTCTAAAATACCTTTATAGAATGATATAAGAGGCTATAGACTTGGTTATTTAGGAATAGGGTCTGCTTAAGAAAGGGATTTGAAACATATACAAGATGTCTCACCAAACTGAAGCATAATTACAGTTACAGGATTCACTATCCTACTAAGGTAGGATCAACCTACAGGAAAGCATCCCTTCTCTCGGTAGAAACAAAGTCATTCTACCTCTTCACAGGACCATGCCTGATATTACATTGGCTGCTCCTTAAGTGCTTAACTTATGGATGGAAGACAGACACACACGGGAAAAAAAAAATTGGAGCCATGAAAGGGGTGACATGACTAACTTCCTTCTATGCGAAGGCTCTATTATCTTCTACTTCTTTATTTAGCATACTTCTTACAGTAAATGAAAGTCTTATCAACACAGCAAAAGCACGTAATAATCCTTCAGCAAATTTCAGTAAAATATTTCAGACAGATACATTTCCCTTGCTTCTCAGGTTACTGATTACAAAACATGGTCATAACCAATCTCATACCATAGATCACAGAATCATAGAATGATTAAGGTTGGAAGGGACCTCTGGAGATCATCTAGTCCAACCCCTCTGCTCAAGCAGGGTCACCTAGAGCATGGTAGACAGGGTTGCATCCAGACAGGCCTTGAAGATCTCCAGAGAAGGAGACTCCCCAACCTCTCTGGGCAACCTGTGCCA
The DNA here is from genome assembly GCF_028389875.1 of Rhea pennata. NCBI lineage: Eukaryota > Metazoa > Chordata > Aves > Rheiformes > Rheidae > Rhea > Rhea pennata. The sequence continues at coordinate 50,937,025 of NC_084666.1, read as the reverse complement.
GTGCTCCGTCACTCTCACAGGGAAGAAATTCCCCCTCACGTTCAGGCGGAGCTTCCTGTGCTTCAACTTCTGCCTGTTGCCTCTTGTCCTGTCCCACGGACAACTGAA